>NC_088374.1:23458208-23469164 GCF_034508935.2 Berghia stephanieae | reverse complement strand
GTAGTAGTAGTAGAAGTAGTAGTAGTAGTAGTAGTAGTAGTAGTAGTAGTAGTAGTAGTAGTAGTAGTAGTAATAGTAGTAGTAGTAGTAGTATTAGTAGTAGTAAGTAGTAGTAGTAGTAGTAGTAGTAGTAGTAGTAGTAGTGTAGTAGTAGTAGTAGTAGTAGTAGTAGTAGTAGTAGTAGTAGTAGTAGTAGTAGTAGTAGTAGTAGTAGTAGTAGTAGTAGTAGGTAGTAGTAGTAGTAATAGTAGCATTATGTGTAGTACTAGTAGTGCAAAATTTAATTTGATCCGTCAAAGTGAAACCTCATTTTCAGCAAGGGGTCAAAATTACTCATACCTCTTGTTGGTAAACATTACTATTTAATTGCCAGTAACAAAGAAATATAAAAATTCATGTTGTTTAATATCTTTTTTCAAGTGGTAACACACACACACACACACACATATATATATATATATATATATATAATATATATATATATATATATATATATATATATATATATATATATATAATTCATTCATTTATAATTTATTAATGGCAATCCAGTTAACATTTTCGCAAAATTCCCCCATTGATCGAACCAATAGGCTCACATCATATTGCTGACACGATTCTTAAAGTAATACAAATGCAAATTTATGTCACAGTCTAAGAATATTGGCTAATGGTTGCATTGAAAGTACGTATAGTTAAGGGCCCAATACTGAACCCTGAGGTACTACATAAACTACACCCGAATGAGAAGACTTTTAATTATTTACTATGATTGCCGCCCCAATCCACTTTAATACATTTCCAGAAAGTCTAAAAGATTCAGAGATACATTTGTTAAATATTGAGTTTTCGATCGTCTCAAATGCTACATTGAGATCCAGAAGATCAAAAATAGAAACGTTGTCTTCAACAACAACATGGAGAAGAGCTAATTGAACTTTTGTTCATGCGGTTTTATTGTTATGGTGTTGACGATATGCAGACTGGTGGGTCTCAAAAGCATTATAAATGACTACGTGTGCTTTAAGCTGTTTGGCGAAATTTTTTCCAATATTTTAGAAATAGACGGTTGATTAGACATTTACCTAAAAAGGTTAAGCTCTTCAGGACAGAACGTTATTTTTTTCAATAGAGGAGTAACAATATCGTGTTTAACCCTCTCCTTACCAACTAAAGGAAAATCGTCACATTTCTTACGATTCAATCAAGCTTTTTCTTATTCAAATTTATTTTATACATCAAAATGAACCGTGTATTGTAAAATATGTTTTGTTAAAGAAACTACGTCTCGCAAGAATTGTACGGCTATTGTGTCAGAGCGATAACAAATCTATTTTTGTGTTAGTTGGGTGTGCGGTTTCGGGTAAAATCTTGAAAATGGCTGGTAAGGAGAGGGTTAATACATGAATATTTCCTGTTTGAAGAGATTCATTAACAATTAACAATCACGGAAATTACATGTAGGATGATCTGATCCAAATGGGTGATAAATGAGTTGTTGGTTAAATACGCGAATAAGTGTGTATGAAAGGTGCCACACAAAACATGAAAAAAAGAAGAATTAAAAACATTAAAAAAGTCATTCTACCTTCCAAGTCGAGGCAGACTGATTTTTTTGGATGGTTCTTTTCTTCTCTTTGTCTGGGACCTTTCATTCCTACTTTTTCAGATCTTTATCTTGCATCGGTACCTGCTCCTTAATTTATTGATTTACTACTTTCCAAAAAAAGTTTTTGGTATTTGGTCTAGACAACAGGTTTTTAGAGGCGCTACTTTTATCACATCTCTGACGTCCTGAACTTCCTGGCACTATAGAAAAGGAGGAGATCGATGCAGTACCTTCAACAGTTTTAAAATTGGTGTTTCACATATGATGTTGTCAATGTAAAATCTAATTTCGACAATATCTCCTGGAAATAGTTTCCAAACTCTTCTGGTAGAACCTCTTTGGATACTGTCGATGGTAGCGAATAGCTGGCGATTTTTTTTTTCTTGCTTGTGAGCACGTTGACAATATAGAATCGGCTCTTTGAAGAATTTCATTCTTTTATTGTTATGTCCTAATATTTTGCTGTGGCTTCTTTGAGTAAGAATTTCACTGTTTCGATTTTTTTTTTTTGTTTTTTGTTTTTTTTTGTTTTTTGGGTTTTTTTTGTTTTGTTTTTTCATGAACATCTCTCTATGGACATATTATAAACCCAATAAGCGGACTTTTCTCCGGCTTTTCTTTGTTCGGCAATAGTCTGTTTTATCTCGGTAGTCGTCCATGGCGGTGATGGACATAATTTAGTGGCGATACGCGATTCAATGGGCGTATATTCCTTCCATAGTGTTTTGCCAATTCCCTATAAACAGCACCCATCTTGTCTTCTGAAACTGAAATTGCCGGTATTTCTATACTTAAACTGTTAACCAGATTGGATGTTATCAACATTTTTCTTCGATTTTATTAATTTTCTTACACGTTATTGTATTGTTTATGTACAACTATTTTGAAAGTTATAAGTGGTCCGACAGGCATTTGTCAAGGATATCCACGATATTTTTCTTGTAGAATTCTCTGCCAATCCCTCACCCAGCGTGTGACCCTTTGTTTGTGTTGGGATTGTGATGTAATGGATATTACTATGAGTATAATATGTAATTGATTTGATGGCATTCGTAGTTGAATTATCGCTGTTGTTCAAATGAAAATTAATGTCATATAATACCATTGGTCTTTATTATTTATCTTTGTGATGCCCCAAATAAAATTCGGAGTTGGTTTGTTCGTTCTTTTCATTTTTGGGGGAGATATTGGCAAACAAATGTCAGTGACTTTCCATCTGTTTGTAAATTACACAAACATGAATATAAGAGCTTCAATAAAACAAAATAAGAAAATACCGAATATGGAACTTTTCCAAATCAAAACCATTCTTCGGCCAACGACAAATAGAAAAAAAATAAATTAAGACATAAAAACAACTGTTCTGTCGTCAAAATGGAATTTAATAATGTATTTTTCTTTATTGGGTTATTTTGTTAGATGAAAAATGATTTTGATCACGAAATATTTGTTGTCTGGTATATTTCTATTAATTAAAGCTGTTATATTCCTTTGTATTTATTGAATATAACAGCCCACAGTATAAAGCATAATAGTTTCCCTTTGGCATTGTATCTATATATTTGTGAACTCTTTTTCAACATGATACCAGCGGTGCAAAAGATGAATTCCATCATTCAAAAAAAGGTAAACGGGAGAGTTCCTATTACGAAATACGAACTGCAAATATTGGGATTTGCCTCACTAGGCAGTGAGTATTATCATTCTTCTACTTGATCTTCTTCTTCTTCTTTTTCTTCTTCTTCTTCTTCTTCTTCTTCTTCTTCTTCTTCTTCTTCTTCTTCTTCTTCTTCTTCTTCTTCTTCTTCTTTTTCTTCTTCTTCTTCTTCTTCTTCTTCTTCTTTTCTTCTTCTTCTTCTTCTTCTTCTTCTTCTTCTTCTTCTTCTTCTTCTTCTTCTTCTTCTTCTTCTTCTTTCTTCTTCTTCTTCTTCTTCTTCTTCTTATTTATTTTATTATTATTATTTTATTATTTATTATTATATAGTAGTATTATTAGTATTATTATTATTATTATTATATTATATATTATTATTATTATTATATTATTATTATTATTATTATTATTATTATTATTATTATTATTATATTATTATTATTATTATTATTATTATTATTATTATTATTATTATTATATTATTATTATTATTATTATTATTATTATTATTATTATATATTATATATATAGTTATAGTAGTTAGTAGTAGTAGTATAGTAGTAGTAGTAGTAGTAGTAGTAGATAGTAGAAGTAGTAGTAGTAGTAGTAGTAGTAGTAGTAGTAGTAGTAGTAGTAGTAGTAATAATAGTAGTAGTAGTAGTAGTAGTAGTAGTAGTAGTAGTAGTAGTAGTAGTAGTAATAGTAGTAGTAGTAGTAGTAGTAGTAGTAGTAGTAGTAGTAGTAGTAGTAGTAGTAGTAGTAGTAGTTGTAGTAGTAGTAGCAGTAGTAGTAGTAGTAGTAGTAGTAGTAGTAGTAGTAGTAGTAGTAGTAGTAGTAGTAGTAGTAGTAGTAGTAGTAGTAGTAGTAGTAGAGGTAGTATTAACAGTAGTAACAGATGTTGTTCTATGGATTTCAGATAATTGTGGTACAATTGGTATGGTGTATGACGGTCATAAATCTTGCATCCAGGTGTTAGATGAGAAAAAATCGTTTGATGATGCGAGGAAAACATGTCAACAACTCTCCGTGGGACCTTTACGCAGCGATCTTGTAGAAATAAGGGATGCTGCTATGAATGCATTTATCAACACAAGTATGTGTTTGTAATTGATTTAAAACAACGTGCAATAAATTACAGGCCTGATAAGCCGGTTTATTATGGGATCATTTTTGGTATGGAACTATCAATAAATGTGAAACAAGATATCGCCCATTACATCAATGTTAAACCGTGCCCACAATGGGTTTCGGATGTCAGACCTGCCTATGTGTAAACGTCAATTTAAAGGAGTAGAGAAGAAAATTTGTAATGCCACGTCTTCTAATGTTCCGGTTCCTGATTCCTCTAAAACGTATATGTGACCAGTCCTTTGGAGGATTAATAATGAATAGTTTACATATTGTATCATACGGTGGCATAACATTTTAGTAGAATGATGTATAGGTATAGTCTCAGATTTTCCTGAAAGATTGATGATCTTATTTTACGACCAGCATATTTAGGCAAGAAAATAAAATGCTATTATTCTGAAACCAGAAGATAATTTACACAAGGTATGCAGCCAGTCCTCTGAATGAGTAGTTTTATAATTTCAATGAACCTGTATTTTGACACGAAACTTTTCTTCTCCATCGTGTATTATACTTTATATAAGAGCTAATGGGGCCAACGTAAGTATTCAGTCCCCTTGAAGACTAGTGTCATACATCGATGAACTTTGAACCAGTACATGCCACTCTTGTTCCTTATTGTTTATGATACTTTTTAGAAGAGATAAATGAGCCTAGCACGTGGAGATTTTTACAGGTGACCTGACTGGTCTCTGTTGGTGTGACCCGATCTGTGCATCCGTTACACGGGATTTTTGTCCACTCACAAGAGGTATCACAAACCGAACGTTACCAGTCCATGTCACTGCCTCTCTATTCTATTTTTCGTCTTGCTCACAATCGTGGTCAATTCTCACTAAAGTATATCAACCAGACGATATGGAAGGAACGAAATTGACGTCAGTTAACACTTGTTATTATTTTAAGACAACCATTTTTGGCCATTAGTTCTCATTAAATTATATCAATCAGACGATAGACGTTCAATGTTACACTTAGTTTGTGTGTGTGTTGATTCGCTATTTCCGGTTGGTGGGTGTTGTATTTTACATAAACTCATAGCATCAATGACTGTAAAGGCTCCCGCATCAATTGTAGTAATGGTTATAATAGTGTAATATGTCGAGAGAGAGAGAGAGAGAGAGGGGAGAGAGATAGGGGGAGAGAGAGAGGGGGAGAGAGAGAGGGGGGGAGAGAGAGAGAAGGGGAGAGAGAGAGAGAGGGAGAGAGAGAGGGGGGAGAGAGAGAGAAGGGGAGAGAGAGAGGGGGTAGAGAGGGAAAGAGGGGAGAGAGAGAGAGAGAGAGAGAGGGAGAGAGAGAGAGGGAGAGAGAGAGAGAGAGAGGGAGAGAGAGCGAGAGAGAGAGAGAGAGAGAGAGAGAGAGAGAGATAAAGAGGCAGAAAGAGGAGGGGGGAGGGGAAGAAAAGGGATCAGGGGATGCTGTTTACAAAAAAAATAGCGCTTTTATATAGAGCAATATCCACTAAACGTGCTCGGAGCACTTTAAAAGGCTACTAAGCCAACAACAACACATTAGGACGAAACATGACGTCTGTTAGGCAAAATTAGAATTGTTTCCGATAGAGATAACGCTTTTAACGGCAAGGCACGATGAGAGAATGTGAATAAAATGATTCTTTTCAAGGAGTCAACTATGCGCGGATCAGAGCTGGACTGGAACTAGGGCCTTTTAATCCGAAGGCGAGTGTCATAGTTTAATATTAATAATAATAATAATAATAATAATAATAATAATAATAATAATAATAAATAATAATAATAATAATAATATTAATAATAATATAATAATAATAATAATAATAATAATAATAATAATAATAATAATAATAATAATAATAATAATAATAAATAATAATAATAATAATAATAATAATATAATAATAATAATAATAATAATAATAATTTAATAATAATAATAATAATAATAATAATAATAATAATAATAATAATAATAATAATATAATAATAATAAATAATATAATAATAATAATAATAATAATAATAATAATACTAATAATAATAATAATAATAATAATAATAATAATAATAATAATAATAATAATAATAATAATAATAATAATAATAATAATAATAATAATAGAGCTCCTTTCCATCAAATATGCTCGAAAGCGCCAATACATTTATCCACATGATTTCATTTATATATACATACAGAAAATTCAATGAAATCAATAGAATTACTCACATAAAAATGAGGATTTAAAGGAAGACAGAGATTTACGGTGTCTGGTGTCTGCTGACTCACATGGGAGCAGAATGTGCGAAAGCACGTCTTGTAAAATTCGACTCAGGAATCAAACGGTTCATGTAGAGGGAATTCGATGAGCGAAGTGAACCATTCGGATTGTAGACAGGAAGAGAATATTCGGCTCTGTGCTTTGTGGTATGACACTCCATTTCGGATCGAAGGTCCTTAGTTCGAGACTCGATCGGCGCATAGATGAGTCCTTAGAGAAGACAAATTATTCAAATTATATCACCGTACTCAGGTTTTAAATGAGTACCTGTCCGTGAACAACGTTCTCTCTGTCGTAAAAAAAAACAAACAGCACTGTAATATCGCCAAACAAGCATCATGTCTCGTTCTACATGTGGGTGTTGTTCAGGGACATCCATTGTAAAGCGCTTTGGGCACGATTAGTGGATATTGCGCTATATAAAAAACCCAAGTCTTGTTTTATGTTTGGTGTATTTTTATTGTCTGTGGTTGTGGGATGAAGAAGAGTTGTGTTTTTCTTTGTTTTTGTTTATGAAGTTGCCATATTGTATTCCTATGTGTCTAAAACTTTTTACAATCAACAGCATTCAGCAGATTACGATTACTTTAATTTTTATGCTGTGCTTTATAAAGAGTAAAATAGCATGAAATAATAATAATAATAATAATAATAATAATAATAATATAATAATAATAATAATAATAATAATAATAATAATAATAATAATAATAATAATAATAATAATAATAATAATAATAATAATAATAATAATAATAATAATACTTTATTGCATCCCAAAAAGGAAATTTTTTGTACAGACGTGTTATAATTTACATATAAGATAAAAATACAATGGAAATAGGGTGTATATATATAAAAAAAGGAGCAGCTCTATAACCAGAGCTGCGCTTTATAATATGAATAATTTCAACACTGTAAAATAGTTAAAACTGTCACTATAAATTGAAAATTGAAAACATTGCAAAACAAATAAATTAATAAATTAATATTTATATTTTTAAAAAGTAAAAATGAGAAATAGTTATATAAAATGATTATTGCTTGTTGTTATAAAGCCTAATACTGGACGGCAGAAAAGATTTTCGGTGTCTCTCTGTTTTCGTTGAAATAGAGAAAGGGCGACCACTTCTTTCTGACATAATAATTGATGGTCTTTGTGGATGATACTGGTCATTTAATATTTTAGTTATTTTATTTATACAAAATTTCTCGTATAAAAGATCTACATCGTCAACATCATTTATATAGCGTTTAATGGATTTTTTAATATTTGAATTTATTTTGTTCCTTTCCACTGCTAAGCAATAAAATATGAGATTATTTCATTTATGTATAGTTATGTCGTGTCAAATCAAACTACGAGCTTGCGAGCATGAGCTATTGCACGATAAATAAATAGCATGTTTAAATAAACACCCAGAAATAGCAATAATCGTACCCCCCCCCCCACCAAATAAGATATATGAGATATGTCGTGATCAATTTGCTGGATAAGTAATTCCATTCCCCATAATTTGCATTTTTCTCTGTCTGCCTGAGTGACAATTTGACCCAAAATTAAAAACGTTGTATTTGTATTCATGTGCACCAAAATATTATTTTAACACCAATCATCTGTCTTTTATTTCGAATTTCACACCAATAAAATGCGAGAAAAAAATTCTGCACTTTTTGAATACAATGTTTGTCTAACACCTTCGAACCATTATTCAACGATTACGTCATTACTCTTGAGAATTGAATAAAATTCGAATTTTAGTTAAATGAAACGTTTGATAATCTGACGTCACAAATCATCATTGTAGAGCCTGTATTTTTACTCGTTGCTATTTATAGGAGAGTCCATGTGTTATACAAGAAAGTGCACATGGGGAACGACAGAATAATGCAATTTGTTTTATTATTATCAATTAAAAATTCCCAATCGATGTAATTCTATTGCAGAAATCCTGAGTACGGAAGACTATTGGACGGGTTTAAGATATGATTATTCTTCGAAAAAAATTAAGTATTTAAATGGCTTGAAAGGAAAAGTGAGTGACGTCATAATAATAATAATAATAATAATAATAATAATAATAATAATAATAATAATAATAATAATAATTATTATTATTATTATTATTATTATTATATTATTATTATTATTATTATTATTATTAGTAGTAGTAGTAGTAGTAGTAGTAGTAGTAGTATTATTATTATTATTACTATTATTATTATTATTATTATTATTATTATTATTATTATTATTATTATTATTATTATTATTATTATTATTATTATTAATAATATTTTCATCATCATCATCATCATCATCATCATCATCATCATCATCATCATCATCATCATCATCATCATCATCTTCATCATCATCATCACCATCATCATCATCATCACCACAAATATTACATTACATCAACATAATATCAATGTCCTCCCAGAACCCATACAGTAATTGGTCAGTCAACCAGCCATCCGCCAGCCACAAAGGTATCAAATGTATCAAGATGGCTGCGTCCAAAAAGGGGAAGTGGGCAACGGATGACTGCAAAATAAATCGTAGATTTGTATGTCAACGTGCAGCAAGCCTAGGTATCATTTTTAAAAACATAAATCTGTCAGTGCATGACATAATCAGTGGGAAGGTGAAAATTTAGGATTTGCATTTTCTGAAAGAATATGCTCATAAGAGCACTTTAATATTTATTTGAAGTAAATCGAATGATATTTCATGAAGTTGTATTCAGATGTATTGGTTTGAGATCCACCAAATATTCTCCAATTTCATACTTTTTTCAACTTGACGATTTATAAAATTAAGCTTTGATAATTCTCGAAAGATGTACAAAAGGGTTGATTTAGTCATTTATGACAAGAATTCATTTTGGATAATAATTTACCTTTTAATTAAACTTGGCAAACCTCTCAGTTCAAAGCTTTTCACCACCCGATTGAATGTGTCATTCACTGTAACAAATAACTGTTTAATACTGCCAACAACTTGACCTTGTATACAGAGCTGCGATGTACAAGGAAATATTGGTAGAATTACGAATTTTTGGCTCCAGCTGTAGAACTGCATTGACATATTTGATTCTATAGATCTTCTGGAAAAGGAGATTTTGGTTGCTTAGAGACTGTATTTAGGATTTTGGAAATTATTTTGACCATTTTGAGGGTAAATAATTGTTTTGTAATTTCATATATTGTGATCTTTTCATATATTTATTTTTCATTGGAAACTACGAATTGTTTACACTACAAGTAGGCCGCTCGTCTTATATAACACAATATCCTCAAAAACGAGAACGAAAAAAAAAAAACAACTATGGTAGGGCATCATCTGCTTACCTGACATTTTATTATTTATTTAAAACTTCACACCAACCGAACACAAAATTATTATTTTTTTCTAATCAACCAGAAGAGGAACAGGTGCATTCTATACATATAATTGTCCAGTTTCTTATTTCTATCCATATAATATATATATATATATATATATATATATATATATATATATATATATATGCTTTTAACATTATTTTATCACTCTCCTCTATTTTGAATATCACTTTGAAACGCATACTTCCACTCCCGTTCTCCCACTTTCATTCTCTTTCTCTGTCACTATCTCTATGTCTGTCAATATCTCTATGTCTGTCTCTCTCTCTCTCTCTCTCTCTCTCTCTCTCTCTCTCTCTCTCTCGCTCTCTCTCTCTTTTTTTTTCTTCTCAATATCTTAAGAGCGGAGGTAGGGTACTACTAATAACACTATTGCTGTCTAGTATTCTTCAATTACTCCCCCCTCCCACATCCCCATACGTTATTCTTGAAATATATATATATATATATATATATATATATATATATATATATATATATATATATAGTTTTTCATCTCTCTTTCTCTCCCTATCTCTGCCATTACACGCACACACACAAACACACACACGGACGCTCGCACACACACACACACACACACACACATTTTCAAATAATCTAATATAAATATAAATGTATTATGTCTTTACTTGATAATGGCCAGGGGCCGAAACGTCGCTTGTTTTGTGTTGTTCGTTCATGAGTCAGATTTACTTCCTATATTTGTATCTCCATACATATATATATATATATATATATATATATATATATAATATATATACATATATATATATATATATATATATATATATATATATATATATATATATATTATATAATTAAAAATTGTATTGAATTTAAATCACAGTTGCCCGTGTGGCAAAAATGAATTAAGGTGACGTGGTGTCTTTTTTT
>NC_088374.1:23434484-23448108 GCF_034508935.2 Berghia stephanieae | reverse complement strand
TTTTTGACTTTTGCAGTTTTTTTTGGGGGTTGGTATTTTTAAAAGGTCTTCGGCGAAAACCTAATCTGAGATTTTACTCGAAAGAGGTAGGTCTTTTTGATGAAAAAAAAGAAATAGTATGGGCCCTAGCACCGTTCCCTGTGGTCTCCTATATAAACTGGACATTCTTTTCCGAGGGACTTTGCCGTTTTTGGACTACTTTCATGGAAAGGTTTTGTGGGGAAAATTTAAACCAAAGCCATGTTTAAAAGGGAGCCACAATTACCGTAATTTTTTTTCCCTTATTTTTTGGTTGGGAGGAAATTCAAATGTTTTGGGAAAAAGTCGAGGGGCCGTTTTGGTCTGCCTGAGTTTTTGGTTTTTGGGAAATTCAAAAAGGTCGTTTACGTTACTCTGGACTCTCTCAAGTTTTTGAATATCCTCTTCAGGTAGGGGTCCCAGGCAACTGCTCCGTATTCCAATTGTGAATCTCACAAGTGCAAGGTAGGCGTTTTGTTTGCAATACGTTGGGGCGTGCCTAAGATTTCGGCGGAGAAACGCGAGGGTGCAGCTTGCCATTTGGGTTATTTTGTTAATGTGATTTCCCCATTTCAAGTCCTTTGAGAAGGTGATGCCAATGTATGGGTTATCGTCGACTTGTTTCAGGACGGTGTTGTTTAACTTGCAAGTCTCATTGTACTTTTTAGCTGTGCTGAGGATGTAGCATTTGCTTGCTTTAAATTTCATTCCCCAATCATTAGCCCAATGTTCGAGACTCTTCAAGTCCTCGTGTAGCAATTTTTGATCATTTGCAGTTTTTATTGGTTGGTATATTAGAGTCTTCGGCGAATAATCTAATCTGAGATTTTACTCGTAGAGGTAGGTCATTGATGAAAAAAAAAGAAATAGTATGGGTCCTAGCACCGTTCCCTGTGGTACTCCTCATATGACTGGACATTCATCCGATGACGTGCCGTCTAGGACTACTTTCATGGTATGTTTTTGTGAGGAAATTACAAAGCCATGTGTGTAAAGAGCCACGAATACCGTAATTTTCTAGTTCCTGCTGGAGTTTTTTGTTGGGCACGGTATCAAATGCTTTGGAAAAGTCGAGGAGGCCGATGTCTGCCTGAGTGTTTGGCATTCTGGAATATCAACGTAAACAGGTCGTTTACAGTTATTAGTTGGCTTTCACATGAATATCCTTTGCGATTGGTCACACCTATGTGATGTCGGTGGGGTGGTTGTATCTTGTGGATCATGAGGGTAAAGACAGATTTAAATTGATCCAAGAGGATCGTTGCTTTATCCTTCCCCTTAATGTACAGGGTTTCATTTTTTTCAATGGGCTACACCAATGTAATCGTTTTTTCTTGCTTTTTATGTAGTTCCAAATTGGCTTGGTATTGTTTGTTCCAAGTCCTTTCTCTATGACATTGATAATGTGCCTCCATTCTGCTTGCCTTATTTCACGTCTACTTTGACGCTGCAACGATTTGTATGTATCCAGTTCCGCTCAGTTTAGCCCGCTGAATGCTTTTGCTTTGCGTTTTAGTAGTACTTCGTATTTTCCTGTTCATCCACGGCGGCGTTCTTGAATTTCTATGTATTTTTTGGGGAATTGACTCCTTGATTGCACTGAGTAGGCAGGACTGAAAATGGCTCCACATTTCATTTACATCCATACCGTTTTTGTGCTGTTCTCTGATCTCTGATGACAGTCCCTCGATTCGTTTTCGTAGTGCGGCCCAGTTAGCCCTTTTGAAAAGGTATCGTGTTTTGGGGGGTTGGTTCACATAATTGGGGTTTAGTGTGGTTTCAGTAACAACGCAGGCATGATCTGATATTCCTGGTTGTGATGTTGTTGAACGGATCATGATGGATTGGATACGAAAACAAGATCTAAAATATTGTCACCGCGTGTGCATTCTTCGAAATTTTTGTGTTAGGTGCGCTCCTGCTGTAATGTCGATGAGGGTTTGTTTTATTGCACGTTGTGGCAGACAGATAACGTTTTTGAACCGTCCCAGTTTATATCAGGACAGTTAAAGTCTCCTGATAGAATCATTTGGTTTGGAGTTTTTTCTGAGTTGATTATTTCAAGCGATTTTTGCAGTTCTACGATGTCAGTTTCGGTCGATGGGGCATGTAGAACGATCCAACAATGATGTTTTATGGCCTTGGATTTTAACGCTTCATCTTCTGCCTTTTCTCTAGGTAGTTTTCTGTCATTTCAGAATACCTCATATTCTTTGGGGAAGATTTCACATGACTTAATATTGTCATTTAGCCACGACTCTTGTCCACAGACAATGTCTGTTCATGTTTGTCAATTAGTTCACAGAATTCAGCTTTTTTTGTGTACAATGCTGCGACAGTTCACTGTTAGAATTGTTAGATTGTTATTAGTAGAATTAAATTATTGCATTTTAATTTGACTGAGTTTTTTTGATGTTTTTTTTGGCTTCTATTTGTTTTTGTTTTTGTTTCCTTCCACCTTTATTTCCTCTTTTTGTTATTTTTCTGTATGCCTTTTAAAAATTAAATAAATCTCAAAGGTTCACTATTTTTAAATTCGGTGTATTATTAATTGTGTGTCGTATTGTACATAGGTGTTGGGGTGAATACTTATAACAATAATTAGGTGTTGTCATTCTCCGTGTTCATCGTCGACCGTTCTAATACGGTTAAAATAGTCCACTGTATTTTTTTCCTTAAAATCGTAAAACGTAAACAACAATGGTCTTAATAGGTGATAAAATCCTTGCAAAAATTTTATAAACTTTAAAGTATTGCTAAATTAATTGTTTAAAATCCACGAATTTTCGTCAAAAGCAGCACACGCTCATACGAAATCCTCTGAATATGAAATAAAATTCGTCCTGTATAGAAATAACACTTAAAACAGCCGTAAAATGAAGTAATTTTAAGAGCTCTGTGAAAAGCAGCCTTCCAGCGCTGAACACATTACACACATGATGGATCTATAATTATAATTGTTGTAATCCGTTTGGTTTTATATATTTATTTTGTAATCCCTTTCGTTGTAAGCATGGGCTTTGTTATCTTTTTGGTTGTAACCTCGCCTCTAATAATCCTTTTATGTAAACTAGGTTTTCTAATCCCTTTTGTTGTAAACCTGATTCTAATAGTCCTTTTGGCTGTAACCCTGGGTTTTGTATTCCAGTGTCTATAACCCTGGCAGTTATAATCCTTTTGAATTTCACCCTTCCTCTTGTAAACCTTTAGGTTCTCACTCTGGTTTTTATAATCCATCTGTCTGTAACCCTGCCTTTTGTAATTCCTTTAGTTGTAACCCTGGGTTTAACTCTGAATGCGATTGATTTAGAATGGAACATCAAATCAACCTGATGATCAAAACCATGAATTTTGAATTAAACAGAATCTAACGAATGAAACAATACATTCCTCTGCATTTGATGAAGACGGTCGTTTGTGCACTAATACTATCACGTCTTGATTACTGTAACTCGCTGCTTGCTGGTCTGCCTGACATAAAATCGAAAACTACAAAAAGTTCAGAATAGAGCAGCAAGGCTTGTCCTAGGTATTGGTCGCAGTGACTCCATGGGTGTCAGGGCGATGTTGAGGGCATTACCATGTCTACCAGTTAAAGCTCGTATTGAATACACAATTGCTCTGCTTTCTTTTTTTATGCCATCAATTTACGAAGCCCTGCCTACATTCAAGATGTCATTGTGCCGTACTCGAAATCTCAGGTCCTCAGATTTGTATCACCTTCAAATTCCAAATAAATAATCTTAATAGTTTTGACGACAAATCATTTAGTAAAGTAGGCCCTATCACTTGGAATGTACTCCCACTGTCAGTCAGCCTTGAAAGCAGCGTTGATAAATTCAACTATAAACTGGACAGCTATCTCATTGGGACGTATTTATATTAGATTGCGCAAGAAATTATTGCAAAGAGCATGCGTGTGTGCGGAAGTGCGTGTGTGTGTGTATATAAGTTATATGCATGTATGTATATTTAGTGTGTACGTGTATAAATTGTGTTTGTGTGTCTATGATAGTGTTTATTGTGTTGATATAATCAGCTTTTATTGAGATTGATTTTTAAATGAATCATATATCACGTCTCCACATATGATAAGAACACTGTATTATATAACACTGTACCCATCCCATAAAGGGGAGAGGGGAAGGAAGGGTAAATGGGGTCGGGAAAGGGGGGAGGGTAGGGTTTTTTGACCTTTTGCATTTTGAGCTTGAATTTGTTAGAGTGTCTGCACATTGTCATTAGTTCTGATCTTTTGTTTAAGATGCTATTGTTTTTGTAGTTGTGTAACAATATTTCCAGTTTCTCTGTCAGGCATAAATTGCATTTTCTAGCACCGCATCTGTAGGGGCTCCATACAAAGCCTCCCTTACACATGAAAGCAAAGCAAAAAGCACCAAATTAGCAATGCACTATTGGGAACAAATAAACACTAATAAAACACCAACAGTAACCTGGGAGGTCGTCAGGCAAAGCAGCCCCTACAGATGCGGTGCTAGAAAATGCAATTTATGCCTGACAGAGAAACTGGAAATATTATTACACAACTAGAGAAACAAAAGATCAGAACAAATGACAATGTGCAGACACTCTAACAAATTAAAGCTCAAAACGCACAAGGTCAAATAATCCTCCTCCCCCTCCCCCTCCCTACCCGACCTTCCCCCTCTCCCCCCCCCCCCTCCTCCCCACGCAACCACATTCCACAACATATCACACACATGTACACATCACACACAAACACACACTACACACAAAACACACACACACACACACTCATGATATAAGCAATAAGAGCACATCACAACAATGCCACTACACATCAACACTAATCACCACTACCAACGAAACCAAGAACAAACAATTCGTTTGAGTAAGAATTTTTTCTTCGGACATTGTTAAGGATTACGCCGACTGAGGACGTATAAAGAGACACAGAAACGAATCGTCTCGGCCACAGAATGTGAGTGACAAATTGTATTATATATATAATATATATATATATATATATATATATATATATATATATAAATATATATATATTACCAAGAGGTTGTAAATTTATTTCATTAGAGTAGTTATATTTACACGGATATAACCCCGTATAATTATCAATATGGTGCTCACTGTCATATTATTGAATTATGTCCCCTGAATGTCAGATTACTGTGCTATTACTATTCTCACTGTGTGTATCTTGGAGTAGCCGATGGGGAATAAGTAATCTTGTCTTTTATCCACTTGTCAATCATTACTTTTTACGAGCTCCCAACCTGGTTCTCAATAGTATACTCCAACGACAACTGTTTTGTAGACACTTGGTCAGTAATACACAAACGAATAACCGACAAATCTATTCCGTTGAATTTTAATTGGTCTCTTAAGACGTAACTTGAATTCTAATCTACCATGTTTCCATTCTTCAATGTCAAGGACCATGAGTTGTCTGTAGTGGACTGGAATAGATTAAGTGGATTTGAAATTTTGACAACTCATTAACAGAGATCTAGAGATCTAAAGCTGTGACAGAAAAAAAATACGAATGATAGGAGATGAGGTGTTTGATTTTGAGAAACATTTACTGCTGACATAAAGGAGAGAGATATACATCAGTCAGAGATTGTCTAACCACATATTTCGTGGCATTCAACGACAATCCCAGTGGTTTAGAAGTGATTTCCACAACCCCTTTCATTTTCTGAAGTCGAGACCCAGCGCCTATGTTCTCCAAAATTCCTTCGTGCGCATACCCACAATTCAACGCCACATTAGACCAACACCCATGACCTGATCAGGGTACTTTTTGACCAGTAACATCTTGCTGCGACCAACTATTCAATCTGACTCAATTCATCGAATATGGATACAACAAACAAATCACTGGCATGGTTTTTGTAGATCTTACTGAGGTGTATGATATGGTCAACATTATGGAGATCCCCATCACAGTGGCAAGATCAGTGCATAGCAATGAAATAGTAAAGATTATAGAATCCCTCTTGACCGCCAGGACTGGATGGGGACAAATCAGATGGCGCTTTCAGAATATGGTCTCTCATTATTGGAAATAGACCCAAGCACGCCCTACAAGATTGCAAACCAACGACAAGTAGACTGGTCGAGAAAGAGCTTCATAAAAAAAGTACCAACCATGACCATTCAGCAATTTACAGGGTCTCCACATGGAGTGAGTGGAAATTGAAGCATATGAAGATACATATGAAGATACATATTATTTATTATATTATTATTATTATTATTATATTATTAATTATTATTATATTATTATTATTATTATTATTATTATTATTATTATTATTATATTATTATTATTATTATTATTATTATTATTATTATATTATTTATTATTATTATTATTATTATTATTATTATTATTATTAATTATTAATT
This sequence comes from Berghia stephanieae, assembly GCF_034508935.2. Lineage (NCBI taxonomy): Eukaryota > Metazoa > Mollusca > Gastropoda > Nudibranchia > Aeolidiidae > Berghia > Berghia stephanieae. The sequence goes on along the minus strand of NC_088374.1, from coordinate 23,441,679 downwards.
ATTATTATTATTATTATTATTATTATTTATTATTATTATTATTATTATTATTATTATTATATATTATTATTAATTATTATTATTTATTATTATTATTATTATTTATTATTATTATTATTTATTATTATTATTATTATTATTATTATTATTAATTATTTATTATTATATTATTATTATTTATTATTATTATTATTATTATTATTATTATTATTATTATTATTTATTATTATTATTATTATATTATTTTTAAATATTATTATATTATTATTATTATTATATTATTATTATATTATTATTATTATTATTATTATTATTATTATTATTATTATTATTATTATTATTATTATATTATTATTATTTTATTATTATTATTATTATTATTATTATTATTATTATTATTATTATTATATTATTATTATTATTATGATTATTATTATTATTATTATCATTATTATTGTTATTATCATCATCATAATAATAATATTATTATTATTATTATTTTAAAAAGCTGACAGACATAAAGCCCGCTATTGCATGTAATTCACCGTACATTTATTTCTCATTGCAGTAGTAAGGGTGTACAGGTCACGTTGACATTTTTACCACTCACATGCCTTCTTGCTTAGATATAACTTCTCGTTCAACGGTTTTATCATACAGTCTATCCGTCTAATCGCAACACTTTGGAAACAGTGAAAATGTTGCGATTTAGAGAAGTTGGAATAAACCGAAGCCGAATTCCCTGTCGACAATTAGAAACACCACATGGCAGCACGAGTAGATTTTAACAAGAAAAAACAACTTTGATGCAAGTCGACATCGTATTCCAATTGGATTCACTTTTACTCTCCCGATCTAAACATTTGTAAGATTCAAAGCGATTAGTCGTGATGAGAGACAATAGCTCTCACGAAACCCATTGGTCATATTAAACAGATGCCGCTCCCAAAACAACGGATAACGCTCAGTTATTCTTTACAATTGTTAAGGTTAACCTGTCTAGACCATGCCTTGCACCATGCATCCTATCTAATGGTCACGGATGACCTCACAAACCCATACTGCAATGATCACCATCTTTTATCTCTAACAGATTGGTGACTAGCCACTGTATTGTTAAACCCGACTCACACTCGAGTCATCATCCTGTCATGATTTCAGCCATGGTGAAGTTTTATCATGAGATTTTGTTTGACTGATTTTTTGGATTTGCCACTTTTTCAGGTCTAAAATTGGTTGCGATTAATCGAAGTTTGTTGGAATTAACAAGTATATATATATATATATATATATATATATATATATATATATTAATATATATATATATATATTATATAATATATCATATATATATGTGTGTATATAATTAATTCCGTTTCTTGGGAAATCTAGCGATTAACCGAAAGTTGCGATTAACCGAGTTGCAGTGATCCGGACTGGACTGTAATACTAATATAATAATATAATGATATGTGACCTATTGTCTCTCAACGGTAATAGGTCAGGAGTGGAGTGGGTACAAATACTTTAAAAAGAAGAAAATAATCTAAGTTATAAGACTTTGATGAAAAATAAAAGTTTAATTGACAACAACAAACACAGTTCTTCAAAGCGAACAAGACGTAAAGTTGATACTTGTCACCATTTTAAATTGAAATCCACGTTTTATCAACTGGTTCACCCAGACTTAATGCCGATTACAAGGGAAGGGTCACATATCATGATTCCTATTTTACTGACGAATAAGACATCATAAGTAGACCTCATGTAAGGTCACTTTATGGACGGGAATTTAAATAAATCATCTCAACACGAACAGTTACGTGCATACCGTGAGTAAGTAGAATGTTCCTGAAATGTAATAGCAAGTTTGAAACCACATTTTAAATAAAAAACATGTATCTAAGTTTCCCTTTATTCATTTCATACGAAAATGATGTCGCTATGGTCAATTCCAAGGGGAGACAGGAATTTCCCCGGCGTCAGCCGCAATGCAGAGCCGCAAGCTGAGCAAGTTCAGGTGCCATTAGTAGTAGTAGTAGTAGTAGTAGTAGTAGTAGTAGTAGTAGTAGTAGTAGTAGTAGTAGTAGTAGTAGTAGTAGTAGTAGTAGTAGCAGTAGTTGATTTTGTCAAGATTACCAGACTGATTAAGTTTAAAAAACAATTTACACAAAAAATGTCTAAAATTTCATTTTTCTTCTGCTACATATTATTGGTTCTTCTTTCATTACATATTTTCCTGTGTTTTGTGAGTTTAGATTTGTTAATTATCATATTGGATGTTATATAATTGTAATTTGTCTGATAACATGATAAGATTAAATACATTTTTAATGTGTCGCAATTCTAATATAATTGTTTTCTAATGGAAGCTAATCATGTGGCCAATAGATTTTTTAGAATTACATATCAAAACGCCAAAGTGGTAACCTTCGATGTCTCACAATTTAGGTGAGTTTATTTGTCTTAATTTTTTTTTGTGTTTGAAGAGAGATAGAAAGAAAAAGAGAGGGTGGGAAGTTCCATGCTTTAAATTAATAACATTTTGTATTGCTGTTATAAAACATACCATAATATTGTCCTTGACATTTATAGTTCACGATGATCTTAAAATATGCTGACGTATTATCCGCCACTTGATATTATGCGATGTTATTATTCTAAGGCGTACAACACTCGAGCCAATTAACTGAACCCATCTGGACCACTTAAAACATCACAAGATTTTCATTAACTTTCATCTCCATCTCATCTCACAACCTCTTGAGATTCCCGAGGATAACGGTTTAAATGTTATCTAACATCCTGTTTACACGAATGCCTGCAGAAATATGTCGTCAGCTCTTTTTGTTATTATGACAATTTTGTGAGTGCAACTCTTGTAGCAAGTTTTGATCCGTATAAGAGGAATGTACACAAGAAAAAAAGACGATCATAATAACCGACTATTTCCTTTATCCGAATGCATCATAATCTATGTTGTTTTCATTGAATTTTCTTTTTCTTTAACATTTGACAAGACAATAAAAGTTGTTTCTTGATACATTTGAGAAAATGGATTTCCAATTTGATCATTTATTGAAAACTGCATATTTTGTCATTTAACAATGTCACATGAACAAATATGGCATCAATTTCTCCTGTCATGCATTGTGATCTTTGTCTTGAGGTCTTTACAACTGATTTGTCTTGTACGATTTTGTTGATGATGATTATGTTGATGATGATGATGTTGATGATGATGTTGATGATGATGATGATGATGATGATGATGATGATGATGATGTCGATGATGATGATAATAATATAATAATAATAATAATAATAATAATAATAATAATAATAATAATAATAATAAATAATATAATAATAATAATAATAAATAATAATATAATAATAATAATAATAATAATAATAATAATAAATAATAATAATAATAATAATAATAATATAATAATAATAATAATAATAATAATAATAATAATAATAATAATAATAATAATAATAATAATAATAATAATAATAATAATAATAATAATAATATTCGTCATAATCATAAGCATACTTTTAATGGTTATAATGATAATAATAATTATAATAAGCATACGTTTGAAAATAATGACAATAATCAAATTAATATATAGATAGATATATTAAATTCTTCTGAACATTATTTGGAAATCAGAGTAATTATTGAGGGAGAACATTGGATTAAATGGACATTTCTAATAAACGAATTTTCTATTTCGAGACTCTTTAATATATGTAGGATGAAAATAGGAAGAGTCATAACAAAACAATAACTTAATAAAAATACATTTTTCTCTGCACTGACAAATTCCTGAGCGATATTTTTCAAAACTCACGTGATGGAACTGACCTTGATTGAAGTGTATATAAACGGCAGTTTTCGACATTGCATTCAGTATCGGTAACTTCATCCTCGAGACGACATTTCAGAAAAGCAGAACCAAAGATGATCTCCATGACAGTATTGGTCACCCTGCTGGGACTCAGCTCTGTATTTGGTGAGAAGCTTATTCTATTTATTTATCAATAAGGATATTGATCATCATCATCATCATCATCATCATCATCATCATCATCATCATAATCATCATCATCATCATCATCATCATCATCATCATCATCATCGTCGTCGTCGTCGATTCGACGTCGTCCGTCATTGTCATCGTCGTCATCATCACATTACCAACATCACCACCAACACTACCACCTACATTACCACCACTATCACCACCATTAGTACAGCTACTACCGCAAACACCACCACCGCCACCACCACCACCACCAACCTCACCACAATCACCATCACGACCACCAACCTCACCAACACCACAACAATCACCAACCTCACCACCACCACCACCACCAACACCAACCTCACCACCACCACCACCATCACCACCAACCTCACCACCACCACCACCAACGTCACCACCACCATCACCACAACCACCACCACCAACACTACCACATCCATTACCACCACTCCCACCATCATTATTACAACTACTACCGCCTCACCACCAGCAACACCACCACCACCACAACCATCACCACCAATACCACCACCAGCACCATAACCACCACCACCACCACCACCATCACCATCACCATCACCACCACCATCACCATAATCACCAACCCCACCGCCACCACCATAACCACCACTCCCTCCACTACCACTGCCACCAACGCCATCACCACCACAAACACCAACACCATTAGTACAACTACCACCATCACCAATACCACCACCACCATTAGTACAACTACCACCATCACCAACACCACCACCACCATTAATACAAAAACTAAAACAAACACCACCACAACCACCACCACCATCATTAGTACAAATACTACCGCCACCACTACCACCACAATCACCACCACCGCCACCACCACCACCACCACCACCACCACCACCATTAGTACAACTACTACTACAACCACCACCACCATTAGTACAACTACTACCGGCACCACCACCAAAACCACCACCACCACAACCAGCACCACCTCAACCACCACCACCACCATCACCACCACCACAACCACCACCAGCTCCACCACCACCAGCACCACCACCACCACCAGCGCCACCACCACCACCACCACCACAACCACCACCACTATTAGAACGACGACTACCGCTACTACCACCACCACCACCACCACCACCACCATTAGTACAACTGCTGCCACCACCACCACCATTAGTACAACTACTACCGCCACCACCACCACCACCATTAATACAACTACTACCACAACCACCACCAACACCACCACCATTAGTCCAACTACTACCACCACCACCACCACCACCATTAATACAACTACTACCACAACCACCACCAACACCACCACCATTAGTAAAACTACTACCGCCACCACCACCACCACCACCACCACCACCACCACCACAACCACCACTACCACTACCACCACCACCACCACCAGAACCACCATTAGTACGACTGCTACCGCCACTACCACCAGCACCACCACCACCACCACCACCACCTCGACCACCATTAGTACAGCTACTACCACCACCACCACCACCACTATTAGTACAACTACTACCACCACGACCACCACCACCACCACCATTAGTACAACTACCACCACCACCACCAGCATTAGTACAACTACTACCGCCACCACCACAACCACGACCACCATCACTACCACCAACACCACCACTACCACCATCACAACTACCACCACCACCACCATCACCACCACCACCACAACCACCACTTTCACCACAACAACCACCACCACCACCGCTACCACCAGTACTACAACCACCATACGACCACTACCACCACCAGCAACCTCAACACCACCATCATCACATTGACCACAACCACCACCGACATTACCATCACTGCCAACACCATTACCACCACCAACACCAGAACTAACACCACCATTAACACCGCCACCACAACCACCAACACCATCACGACCAACACCACGATCACCATCACCACCACCACAACCACACCCACCACCAACGCCACCACCACAACCACCACCACCATTAGAACGACGACTACCGCTATTACCACCACCACCACCACCACCACCACCATTAGGACAACTGCTGCCACCACCACCACCATTAGTACAACTACTACCGCCACCACCACCACCACCATTAATACAACTACTACCACAACCACCACCAACACCACCACCATTAGTCCAACTACTACCGCCACCACCACCACCACCATTAATACAACTACTACCACAACCACCACCAACACCACCACCATTAGTACAACTACTACCGCCACCACCACCACCACCACCACCACAACCACCACTACCACTACCACCACCACCACCACCACCAGAACCACCATTAGTACGACTGCTACCGCCACTACCACCAGCACCACCACCACCACCACCACCTCGACCACCATTAGTACAGCTACTACCACCACCACCACCACCACCACCACTATTAGTACAACTACTACCACCCCCACCACCACACCACCACCCCACCATTAGTACAACTACCACCACCACCACCAGCATTAGTACAATACTACCGCCACCACCACAACCACGACCACCATCACTACCACCAACACCACCACTACCACCATCACAACTACCACCACCACCACCATCACCACCACCACCACAACCACCACTTCCACCACAACAACAACCACCACCACCACCGCTACCACCAGTACTACAACCACCATACGACCACTACCACCACCAGCAACCTCAACACCACCATCATCACCATGACCACAACCACCACCGACATTACTATCACTGCCAACACTATTACCACCACCTACACCAGCACTAACACCACCATTAACACCGCCACCACAACCACCAACACCACCACGACCAACACCACGATCACCATCACCACCACCACAACCACACCCACCACCAACGCCACCACCAACACCACCACCAACACCACCACTAGCACCGCCACCAACACCACCACCACTAGCACCGCCACCAACACCACCACAACCACCACAACCACCACCACCACCACCACCACCACCACCACTGCCACCACCACCGCCACCACTGCCACCACCACCACCACCACCACCACCACCACCACCAAAACCACCACCACCACCACCAACACCAAAACCACCACCAC
>NC_088374.1:23419484-23424484 GCF_034508935.2 Berghia stephanieae | reverse complement strand
GACCATTGACCACGTGATGAAGGAAGAGTCTGGACTCTACACATGTTCTTTATTTTATCTGGATTATAATGGAAATCATCATCATGAAAAAATAAAGAGAACTATCACATTTGAATGTAGGTATTCATTATATAGTAGTAGTAGTAGTATGTAGTAAGTAGTAGTAGTAGTAGTAGTAGTAGTAGTAGTAGTAGTAGTAGTAGTAGTAGTAGTAGTAGTAGTAGTAGCAGTAGTAGTAGTACATTTCTGTTGTTATTTAAATTTTTAATTTTATAATATGTTAGAATAGGAATGCTGCTAGCATACAGCTTTCAAAAACGTAGAGGACATGGTGTGTCCACTTTTGCGTGCCCACAATGATATTGTCGACCGACCTGACAAAAAACGAGAATGTAATACTACTGCTGTTGGACCTAATAGCCGCGTTTTTCAATGTGGATCATGCCATAGTTCTTGACCGAATTCAGAGGCTCTTTGGAATCGGAGACAAGGCTTTTCACGCTACTACTACTTACTACTACTACTTACTTATACTACTACTACTACTACACTACTACACTACTACTACTACTAACTACTACTACTACTACTACTACTACTACTTACTACTACTACTACTACTATACTACTACTACTTACTACTACTACTACTACTACTACTAACTACTACTACTACTACTACTACTACTACTACTACTACTACTACTACTACTACTACTACTATACTACTACTACTACTACTACTACTACTACTACTACTACTAACTAACTACTACTACTAATACTACTACTACTATTACTATACTACTACTACTACTATACTACTACTACTACTACTAACTACTACTACTACTACTACTACTACTATACTACTACTACTACTACTACTACTACTACTACTACTACTACTAACTACTACTACTACTACTACTACTATACTATCTACTACTACTAATACTACTACTACTACTCACTACTACTACTACTACTACTATACTATACTATCTACTATACACTACTACACTACTACTACTACTCACTACTACTACACTCATACACATACTACTACTATCACTCACTACATCACTACTACTATACTCTATCTACACTATCACTCTACTACTCACTACTCTCTCTACTCATCATCATATCATCATCATTTCATCATCATCATCTATCATCATCATCATCATCATCATCATCATCATCATCATCATCATCATCATCATCATCATCATCATCATCATCATTCCATCCATCATCTCATCTCATCATCATCATCATCATCTCATCATCATCATCATCATCATCATCATTCATCATCATCATCATCATTCATTCATCATATTATCATATATTACATATTCATATTATATTATTATTATTATTATTATTATTATTATATTATTATTATTATTATTATATATTATTATTATTATTATTATTATTATTATTATTATTATTATTATATTATTATTATTATTATTATTATTATTATTATTATTATTATTATTATTATTATTATTATTATTAATTATTATTATTATTATTATTATTATTATTATTATTTATTATTATTATTATTATTATTATATTATTATTATTATTATTATTATTATTATTATTATTATTATTATTATTATTATTATTATTATATATTATTATTATTATTATTATTATTATTATTATTATTATTATATTATTATTATTATTTATATTATTATTATTATTATTATTATATTATTATTATTATTATTATTATTATTATTATTATTAATTATTATTATTATTATATTATTATATTATTAATTATTATTATTATATTATTGTTATTGTTCTTATTGTTATTATTAGAGTTGTTTTTAAATTTCAGACCAAAATGCAGAAGACGTGATCAAGCTTTTGTTTGGCAAAATATCCACTCTAGAAAAAAACAATATCAGGATTAGAAGCACTCCACGGAAAACAACATCATAAAGGTAAAAAAAAATCACACAATATTGCTATTTTCCTTGTATCATCGACATTTGATTCAAAGAACACAGAGTGACTATATATAAATTACAACATCTACTTCCACATATTCGTTATGATAGGATTAGTATTACACAATCGGATGTTGATATAAGTACTACTACTACTACTACTACTACTACTACTACTACTACTACTACTACTACTACTACTACTACTACTACTACTACTCTACTACTACTACTACTACTACTACCGCAACTACTACATACACTACTACTACTACTACTACTACATACTACTACTACTATACTACTACTACTACACTTACTACATCTACTACTACTACTACTACTACTACTAACTACTACTATACTACTACTACTACTACTACACTACCACTACTACTAACTACTACTTACTACTACATACTACTACTCTACTTACTACTACATACCTACATTCTCTCTACTACTACATACTACTACACTATCTACTACTACTACTACTTACTACTCTACTACTACTACTACTATACTACTACTACTATACTACTACTACTACTACTACTACACTACTACTACTACTACTACTACTACTACTACTACTACTACTACTACTACTAGTGAAAAAACATCTTATTTGAAATAATTGTAGTGTTACTCCAAAGCACATTATTTGTATAGTAATAACAAACATATGTATCCATATTTGAGAGATTATATGACTGTTGCATATATTGTTATCATGAATGGATAGACCAAGTCAATTACTGACGAACAACATGTCGTTAAAAGTTCATGGGAAATTGGTTTTAATATTTAATCATGTCTTTATTTTCAGTAATGGAAGACATCGGCCACCTCCAGAACCAATCAGCTCGCTTCCAAGGTTACTTGGGTATGTCAAATATCAATGTTGAACTAATGTGATTTTTTTTCACTGGGTTAACTGATCCATATATATATTATATATATATATATATATATTATATATATATATTATATACATATATATATATATACATATATATGTGTGTGTGTGTGTGTGTGTGTTTGTGAGTGTGTACAGTCTGATTAGTCAAAACCTGTCGGGAGTCGTAAGACAATCAAATCCCATTCAATTACATTTATGAATAGAGGCACCCTTTATGGACGATTTGCAGTTTGAATTTTGTTATAATCTTACATAGGGCAGACGTTATTCACATTTGAAAAGAGAATCGTTAGATTTAAATAAATAGAGAAAATTGCTTTTAAACAGAATACATACATATTCATGACAAGTTATTTAAAATACAGTTACAGTTATTATCAGAAATGCAATTTCAAATCACATTCATAGTAAAAGAGTGAAAAATTGAGGACTGCTGTAACACAAACCAACGATTTTTATTTTATTTCCTCCCTTTTTGACGTTATTGATTTCCGACGTGATATTTCAGGAGATAAAGATCTGTACAAGTCAGTGTGAATGAAAGGAGCCGAGAAAGAATTATACTAAACAAAAATCCCATCACAAAATAATCTGTCTCCCTCTTTTGGGATATTTTTCTTGTCTTGTATTTTACTTTCTTGCTTTGTCTGACATCGTTTGATACACATCTGTTCAGATCTTTATCTTACACCAGTGCCTGCTCCCACATTTCTTAGTTTAGGAGGAGGAGGAGGAGGAGGTTCCTTGTGCCTTTTGTCCTTGCTGGCCGATTGCTCTCTCAGTACTCTTAGTTACTACGTCGTTTGTGATTTTAGTTTCGTTTTCAGATATAGATGTTGAATTTGGATATTTCAAAGTGTAACTTAGGATATAAAATTGAACGAAAATGGCGATGGTTGAAAGAATTTATTGATGTGACAATATTTTAGACAGGACAGTAAATGGACTGTTCAACTGTTGCTGATCGTGTTACTTGTACTGTTTCCACACATGCGCTGTCGTTTTTTGAACTCAATGTAACTTTTGTTCATGCGCAATGATGACCACTACTCTGAGGAACAAAAAAATGGCAAAAATAATTATATGTATTATGTTGAGGTTTAGAAAGAAATTTGGTTCTGAGCGCTGAATTGAATCGTCTACAGAGACATATTTTAGGTCAATTTCGAATGTATCATTCATTGATAAAGCTCAGAAAGAAAAGTAAATTGTCTTTGTGTTTCAATTTTTAAAATGTATTTATACAGATGGCAGCAATGATGAAATGAAAAGTTGAATATCACGTAGATAACGTTTCTTAACGTTTTTTAAGTCTAATCTCAAAATTATCTTGGGAGACATCCAACGGGTTTTGACAAATATATATATATATATATATATATATATATATATATATATATATTATATATATATATTGTGTGTGGTGTGTGTGTAGTCTTATCAATTATTAATATATGGAATGCCAATAAAAATGTATGGATACACAAAAAATAGGTTTATGACAGGAAAAAATATCATGTCAGGAATAGAAGAATAAATAAATAGAAGAATAGTAAATGTTGGATGTTTGAATTATTGTTGTACCTTCATGATTGGAATTTATTTATAATATTAAACAGTCCATAGACTCGTCATAGTCTGATTTACATACAACACATTCAAGTTCAAGACAAGACAGATGAACACATATAAAGTACACATCCTGTTACAACATTCACAAAACGTTATAGCACTAAGGGCTAAAATATCTAAGATTTAAGCTAAAACGATATAAAAAAGTTGATATATTGAAACAAAATACCAAAATTCTCAATAGATGGATAAAAATAACTTCAATCAGCTTGTTGTTTTTTGTAAAGCTGTTTTCGTGATTATTTCTCACAATATGAAATCATTAAAATAGAAACGTTAAATCTTACAAACAGTTTTGTGATCTTGCTATGTTGTGTCCGGTTGTCAGATAGTGTGAGTATTTTATATAACAACATAGCATCAAATTTATGGGATAAGAAACGGTTATTTTAAAACAAAACATTTTTTTTGAAAACACATTGTTCATTTCTGTCTATATATATATATATATATATATT
>NC_088374.1:23417784-23419384 GCF_034508935.2 Berghia stephanieae | reverse complement strand
TGCGTGTGTGTGTGGTGTTGATTGGTGTGTTTAATAATACTTGCGATAAGAAGAAAGTATACACATTTAAAATCGTCGTTATTTTTTATCCGTTGGCGTCGGCTAATGATTTTCAACTGAGTTGTTTACCATTAGCCTTTCTGTGTACGATAGTTGATGTTTTGTTTTTGACCTGAAATTCGCTCACCACTCGCGCACGGTGCAAAAACTGACGTTTTAACCACTTGCTGTGGACAGGAAGTTGTAGATTATGCTTATTTTGCCATCCGTGTCTTCTGAACTATTTTCATGGCAGGAAAACACAACATAAAATACCATCCATTAATCTACGTGATGTCGGACTTAGTTAGACAACGTGCACGTGCCATGGTCATTTCAAGCTGGACAGTCTGTGACCAATGTCGCAAGAATGTTTGATATCATAAGGAGAACTGTATATTCCTTAGTGAATCGATTTGAAATAACACAAACGGTAAGGGACCGAACGTCCGTTGATGCGACATCACCGGTTGGTCCGTCTTCAGGCGTCCGTACTCATCTACGCTGCATAATGTATGCGTGGATTACGTTGTTCCCGGAAGATCACACGAGGGGATTTCACGATATGGACAAGTCAGGTGTTGGGTGGAGTAGGACACCTCTAGTCCAAAAAAATGCATCTCTAAACGGTGCAAGGTACATCCAGCCATTTTAAAACCCCATGTTATTCCACTTTTGTCATGAATATCCCTAAATTTTACTTTAACACGAACAATGCACCATCCCATCGAGCTATTGTAACAAGGGTTTTTATAACACAAATAAGTGAACGTTATCAGCATGTGGCCTGCAATACCCTCTGATATAAATCCGATAGAACATATGTGGAACGTATCGGACGCCAAGTTCGTTCATTTGACCAGCAAAATGAACAACCTGTTCCACGCCATAAGAACATCTTGGATAAAATTTCCTCAACACCAGCTGGCCAGATTGACCAATTCTATGCGTAGGAGATGCAATGCTGTGATGGGGCAAACGGGGACATGCTCGTTACTGATTTGAATTAGATTCACCTTCACTTCAATTGAAATAAACGCAAGTAATTTTAATAAAATGTCATTGTTTGTCAAAAATTATAGTGTATGCTTTGATTTGTTACGTCCCTTTTGAAGTCATGTTTAAAAAGTCTCTGTTGCATACAAGATCAACCATAAACGTTACAAATTATAACAGTTAAAAGATAAATGATAGTACTATGGTTACACATGGATTTTAAATAAACCAGAACAATATTTAATACCAATTATGTAGGTAAAACAATGTCTACTTCTTTTGATCCCTGTATATAATATAATATATATATATATATAATATAATATATATATTTATATTATATATATATATATATATATATATATATATTGTACTGTTTTTTTAGTTTGAAATTGCATGGAATCGAAAAACAGCCAGAGACAAATGTTTGACAATCTTGATCACAAACCGGGGCCTGCAGAAAGGTAGGTGGCCCATCATTATTATTATTATTATTATATTATTATTATTATTATTATTATTATTATTATTATTATTATTATATTATTATTATTATTATTATTAT
>NC_088374.1:23405284-23415284 GCF_034508935.2 Berghia stephanieae | reverse complement strand
GGAAAATTCTGAAAATGGCAGGGTTATATTTTCCGAATATAACCTTTTCTTAGAAGGATGTTAAGAATTTCATGGACAGAGAAGAAAACTAATGAAGAAGTATTAGAGCAAGCAGAAATTAAAATGTTTTTAATTCGTACAATAAAAAAAGTTCGGTATAGACCGTAAAGAACTTTGACTTGTGAAAAACTTATATTGGAATCAAACAGCGTGTGTCAAACTGGGTAATGAAACATCGGACTTCTTTAATATCGAGAAGGGAGTAAGACAAGGCTGCGTCTTATCACCGGACCTGTTTAACACATATAGTGAAATAATATTCAAAGAAATTGAAGATATGAAAGGCGTCGTCGTTGGCAGAATATGAATGGCTTAAGATACGCAGATGATGGTACTCTGATGGCCTACTCTCCAGAACACGTGCAGACAATTTTAGATATAGTGGTGTTCAAATGTGAAGAGATGGGCCTGAAACTAAATATTAGGAAAACTCAACGAATGACAACAACGCGACCTTCCACTTGCCAAGCAAAGGAGAGACCATCAAACAAGTAAAGAAATTTAAATATGTAGGCACTATCATCACCCATGACGCACGTGACATAGAGGATATAAAACAAAGAATAGCAATAGCAAAAAACGTGTTCCATAAAATCCCACCAGCTGTGTCAAACAACAATCTAAACTTTAAAACTAGAATGAAAGTAGTAGAGACATATGTTATAATTACCCTTTTATACGGTTGTGAAACATGGACGCTTGACAAAGAATGTACGAGGAGGTTGGAGGCATTGGAGATGTGGGTGTATAGAAGAATGTTGAGGGTATCGCCTTGTGCTACGGAAAATCCGTAGAAATACGAATTTTTGACTCCAGTTGCAGAGCTGCATTCTCCTCTTTGACTCAATAAATCTTGTTGAGGAGGACTATTTAGTTCCTCGGAAACTATATTCAGGAATTTGGAGCCTTTTTCGATCATGCTAGGGGATAACTGTTTATTTTTAAGGCAATTAAAATATTTTATTTTTATTTTTCACTGGAACTACAATTTTTTTTTAATTTCCAAGTTGGCACCTCTTGGGATTTAACCAGTTCATTACCGTACTCTGGATAATATTCATATTTTAAAAAAATAGACAGAGAACTCGTCTCTCAAATATCGATCGATTTAAATGACTTTCATTTTCTTCAAAAAACTCTCAAACCTGGGATTTTGCGAGCTCTTCAATAACTCCCAGGTTTGAGAGGTTTTGTCAAGATGAGGTCCATTCAAATTGATTAATATATAAAAGACGAGTTTTCTGACTCAATTTTAAATACTCGTTTATTCAGAGCACTGCAGTTAACTGGTGAATGTTTTTATTCTTTTAGACATTGTTTGGATATGGTTTTCAGTCCAGACCGATCCGTGTTTCTATTTTGTTTGATTTTTTTTTTGAATTTGTTACAATATTCATTTTTTTGTTCATTAACATAGTAGACTACTACTACTTCTACTAATACTTCTACTACTCACTACTACATCTACTTACTACTTTCTATACTACTTCCACACTACTAATACTACTCTACTACTACTACTACACTACTACTACTACTTCTACTACTCTCCACTACTACTACATACTACTACTACTACTACTACTACTACTACTACTACTCTACTAACTACTACACTACTACTAACTACTACTACTACTACTACTACTACTACTACTACTAACTATCTACTATACTACTACTACTACTAATACTTCTACTACTACTACTACTACTACCACTACTACTGTCACTACCGATTCAGGAAAAAAAAGCTGTATTAAGCAATAATTGTCTCTTTCGTTACTTTCCATTTCGGCTCAAAAATAACCAAACACTATATCTGAAAATAAAGTAAAATTGAATATTAATAATTTTTGTGGTTTTCATATTTCCTTGCGTTATATTACTTCTGTGTTTAAGTCATATTATGGTATACACACTTCGTTACTGTATCAAATATAACCCCCATCCCCCCACCACCACAGAGACCAGCATCTTTTTTTTTTGTCGAATTTTTGCGCATTCCACAACCCCCCCCCCCACACACAC
This sequence comes from Berghia stephanieae, assembly GCF_034508935.2. Classification (NCBI taxonomy): domain Eukaryota; kingdom Metazoa; phylum Mollusca; class Gastropoda; order Nudibranchia; family Aeolidiidae; genus Berghia; species Berghia stephanieae. The sequence continues at coordinate 23,413,193 of NC_088374.1, read as the reverse complement.
ACGCAAACACACACACTTCTCTCCCTTCTACTACATTTAAGCTCATGAGAGGTACCATTGAAAACTCACCAACATATAAAAAAAGAAAGAAAATAACATACAAAAACGGTTTTGTACATGACATCTTTCCTCGCCTAAAATAGAAAATGACCTAAATGGATATCCTCCCCACCCCTTCCCATCTATGGATTGGTCAAATTACTCCCTTCCCCCACCCCCTCCCCCAAAAAAAACAACTTATTTGGTCAAATTGCGAACCCCCCCCCCTCCTACCCTTCCCTCTTCTATTGACGTTTGCCCAAACTGCATCTCCACCACCCCCTCTTCTATTGAAGTCTGACCGAAGTGCATCGCCCCCCCCCCCCCTCTTTTATTGAAGGTTGCCCAAGTGCGTCGCCCCCCACTCCCCCCCCCCGGAATGTGCCTCATGTCCCTCCATCTCGCGTAGATATGAAGAAATAGGTACAGGCTCTTGTTGGCAGCAGCAGCCTCCTATGGTTCACCCTCTTTGTTATGACGATCGACCCAATCAGCAAAGTCCGGTCCGCATTCGTGCACCGTCGCGAACCCGCCGGGTAGCATCGTCACAACACACCTTTCAACTAGATGCTCTTCCGTCTCGGGTTCTTGCCTACAGCGTGGACATATTGGACAGGTAGTTAGACCCCACAGATGTAACGCACTTGCCGTTAGGCAGCTCCTCGACCGAAGCCGATTCGCAGCTACCCAGTGTCTTCTCTTACTGGTATCAAAGCCTGGCAACTTCTCACCAAGCTTAGAGGAGTATAGGTCCCCGTCCCCACGAGGGATTGAATGCGTCCAAACCGACTGCCATCTCATATGTGCATCTCTGTCCGTAGTCAGGGATTCTGCGTACAAGGGTTGCCGGGACTTATTTCGGCTCGAAACGGGGGCACCGTCCATTATGCGCATGAGAGGTGTATCCCCATTCCCTCTCTCTTTGATCTTACCTAGCCAGTTTCCCGTAATCGTCTCCCTCTGGACATCGGGGGGCTGGATCGCTGCCATTATCGGGCCCCATTCTCTAGGGCTTGTTGCTAGCGTTCCTGACACTATGTGCATCGACTTGCGAAGATTTACATCCACCTTCTTAACGCTTCTGCTTCTACCCCACACTGGAGAGCAATACTCCGCGGTGGCATAGTATAGTGCCAAGGCGGACGTTCTCAGGAGCCCTTGACTAGCGCCCCAAGTCGATCCCGCCAGCTTCCTCAGAAGACTATTCCGCTTCTCTATCTTCCCGATAGGTAAGGCTGCGATCCAACGTCACCCCGAAATATTTTGGATGCAGCTCATATGGGAGTGACTGGTCCCCGACAAGGACATTCGGTTTGCGGGTGTGCCAAGCACTGCATAAGTGGAATGCAGTGGCCACGGTTTTTGAAGTGTTCATCTTCAGGTACCACTTGTCGAAGTAGGATTTGAGTCTGGTGACGTCCTCGCTGAGTACGCCCTCGAGATGGGTCAACGCTTTACTCTGAGTAACGAGTGCCCATTCGTCCTCGTATCCAAGTCTCAGGGAGGAAGTGTTCGGCATATCGCTAATGTAAACGTTAAACAATATTGGCGCAAGTACCGACCCCTGAGGGACCCCATTCTTCAATTTCCTTACTTTGCTCTTTGCGTCTCCCATCACGACGTGAAATTGCCTTTCCCCTAAGATCGAAGAGAACAACTTCAAGGTCTTTTTGCACCTTACGATTTTTGCAAGTTTGAGTATCAACCCTTCGCACCAGAACGTATCGTACGCCGCTGATAGGTCTATAAAGACAGCACCTTTAGCTGTTTTCTCTCGAACCCGTGCTCAATATGCTCTGTAAGGGCAATGACCTGCTCCGTGGTGCATCTCTTTTCCCTGAAGTCTGCCTGCTCGGTGGCAGGGCAGCGTCTAGGACCCGCCCCCATTGGTATAATAGAACACTCTCCAACAATTTGTAAAGACAACTCAGCAGCGAAATGGGTCTGTAACTGTCTGCCTCCTTCCCCGGTTTCCTTGGCTTCAGGATGGCAACTATCTTCGCATGCTTCCACACTTGTGGAAGCTTTCCTTTTGCAAGGACGTCGAACATTGCCTCTGCTAGCCAGGCCCGTAACATGGGCCCCAGATGCGTCACCATATCGGGATATACACCATCTATCCCTGCTGCTTTGCCATTCTTCACTTCGCTAGTGGCTGCACCCACTTCTCGGGGACTGAACGGGGTCGTTCAGTCCGACTCCTCCGCACGTAACGAGTCCAGAATCGTACTGTACGCCTTGCGGACACCGCGCTCAAAAGCCTGATTAGGGACCCGTTTGCTACAGCTCTTAATGTTCTTGTTAATTGTGTCTGCCTCACACTCCGTTGCAGCCTTCGCGTAATTCCGATCTGGGTCCAATTTCTTTATCAAACGCCAAGCGTGGCGGCTGGAGTTTGTAGAGTCGAGACTTTCCACGGTCTCCTGCCACCGTTGCTTCCTTCCCTCTGCCAGAGACTGAAGTAGTATATCGGCCGCGTCTTGGGACTGGGTCTGCTGGTACTCTCGGTACAGCTCTTCCGACTCTGCTGTCCAGCAAGGGGTGTAGAATTTCCGTCTGTCCCGTGGAATAGAGCGTTGAGCGTTCTTAACCAGTAGCCTGCTAAATCTGGTTATATTCTTGGAATTGGGAGGAATGGCAGGGCAAACCTGCTCGATGTAGGAACTGAATTCCTCCCAGTCAGCCTTCCTGAAGTTCCATCTGCACCCCAGCCGTGACAAGAACCTGTCTGTGCTTGCTATACGGAAAGTCCCCGAGGACTGTTCGCTTCACCTGCAGCTGTTCACCGTTCGCGCCATTCGTAACGAGGGTGAGGTCTGGATATACTCCTTCTTATGGCAGGTACCCCGGAAGGTACCCTTGGCTGTAGGATCGTACACTAGGTGCAGATCATTACAGACCATCCATGAGCGGAATTGTCTTCCTGCCTCGTTGCAGTCTCGGTAGCCCCATTCGTGATGGTACCGGTGGTGTAGTCCAAGTCGCTCTAGGTGGTTTGTAGATGTTATGCAAACACAGTCCACCTACTTACAGGCACATTCGGTTCACCCCACTGTTGTCCGTTACGCTCTCAATGACCCTTACCTTCGATGGCTCTTTAGCGTAAACGCTAACCCCTCCTTTGAGCCTCAAAGTGTCCTCGCGTTGGACCACCGTATAGCCTGGGATCTGGAATCGGGAAGATTGCGCGCCGGGATGGTCTCGTAACGGTCAACCGGTGTTTACACCTTTGCCCTAACGTGTGGCTCAAGCCCCCTCACCAGCTGCAAGGTAAATATCCACGAGGGGGTCTTGTTGGCTGAAGCAGGGCTGGGAGTCAGTGTCTAGTATTTTGTCATATTTAGAACAGGGTCCTCTGACCTGTCATGCTAGGCGGGGGAGATTACTCGAGCTATATATTATATCCCCCTATATCTGCTTTGCTTGACTATGTAGCTTCCTGCCTTTGTTTTGAATAGGAGTCTCTAGTAAATTTGAACGATAAAAAGCTGAGGTTTTACATTGAGAAATATCGACTAAACGTGGTTCCCTGACCAACTGCGACGGGTAACATGTAGGACGAGACATAATAATGAAGAATGAATAATGAATGAATTTATATACCGCCTAGATCCACAAATTGCTCAGAGGCGCTTTACAATGCAAATAAAACATAACAATAAATCGATAATTTAAGCATGAAATCAATCATATTGGAATAGCATCAATTATGTATATATATATATATATATATATATATATATATATATATATATATATATATATAATATATATATATATATAATATATAATATATATATATAATATATATATATACATATATATACATATATATATATATATATAATATATATATATATAATATATATATATATGTGTGTGTGTGTGTGTGTGTGTGTGTGTGTGTGTGTGAGGTGGGTGGGTGGGTGTGCGTATGTGTGTGTATATGTGTATTCTGACAGTAACTATGCTCAGAGTGGGAGTCAAACTCAGAACCCTCCGATCTTAAAGGATATGCCACAAGTCCACATATCCGGAATTTCTGTACAGCCATACTGCCATGTAACTGATCTGTATCTGTATGGTTGGCGCTGAAGAAACCAATGGTCAGGTTGTATTTCAGCGGCGTCCTCATTTGGCGCGGGCCCATGTCAGTCGGGCCTTGAAATCGTTTAGGTGCGGTGTCATGATGACCAGTTCATCCAGCCTATTCCACTCCGAGATAGTTCAGATGAAGAAAGAATTTCTGTAGTTTTGTGTACTTGTCTGTGGGATTTTGAAGCAGTTCGAATTGTTTGTGGCGTATCTCTCAATGCGGTTTTCGGTTTATGTGGTTGGAGAAAGAGAGTGCTCGGATTTTTCTTTTGTTTGGTCGTGGGGTGAAAAAGGAGTCGGCCTTTATTGATGGTATTTGAACTGTTATTATCTTGAACATGAATGACATACGGGTTTCTTTTCTTCTTTGTTGGAGGCTGATGAGATTCCTTTCTTCTAACATTGTTGTCATGCATCCTAGGGTTCTGCTCTTATAGTTCCCAGTTATGAACCGTGCGCCTTGTCTCTGGACTCTCTCAAGTTTTTGAATATCCTCTTTCAGGTAGGGGTCCCAGGCAACTGCTCCGTATTCCAATTGTGATCTCACAAGTGCAAGGTAGGCGTTTTGTTTGCATGACGTTGGGGCGTGCCTAAGATTTCGGCGGAGAAACGCGAGGGTGCAGCTTGCCATTTGGGTTATTTTGTTAATGTGATTTCCCCATTTCAAGTCCTTTGAGAAGGTGATGCCAATGTATGGGTTATCGTCGACTTGTTTCAGGACGGTGTTGTTTAACTTGCAAGTCTCATTGTACTTTTTAGCTGTGCTGAGGATGTAGCATTTGCTTGCTTTAAATTTCATTCCCCAATCATTAGCCCAATGTTCGAGACTCTTCAAGTCCTCGTGTAGCAATTTTTGATCATTTGCAGTTTTTATTGGTTGGTATATTAGAGTCTTCGGCGAATAATCTAATCTGAGATTTTTACTCGTAGAGGTAGGTCATTGATGAAAAAAAAAGAAATAGTATGGGTCCTAGCACCGTTCCCTGTGGTACTCCTCATATGACTGGACATTCATCCGATGACGTGCCGTCTAGGACTACTTTCATGGTATGTTTTGTGAGGAAATTACAAAGCCATGTGTGTAAAGAGCCACGAATACCGTAATTTTCTAGTTCCTGCTGGAGTTTTTGGTTGGGCACGGTATAAAATGCTTTGGAAATGTCGAGGATGCCGATGTCTGCCTGAGTGTTGGCATTCTGGAATATCAACGTAAACAGGTCGTTTACAGTTATTAGTTGGCTTTCACATGAATATCCTTTGCGATTGGTCACACCTATGTGATGTCGGTGGGGTGGTTGTATCTTGTGGATCATGAGGGGTAAAGACAGATTTAAATTGATCCAAGAGGATCGTTGCTTTATCCTTCCCCTTAATGTACAGGGTTTCATTTTCTTTCAATGGGGCTACACCAATGTAATCGTTTTTCTTGCTTTTTATGTAGTTCCAAATTGGCTTGGTATTGTTTGTTCCAAGTCCTTTCTCTATGACATTGATAATGTGCCTCCATTCTGCTTGCCTTATTTCACGTCTACTTTGACGCTGCAACGATTTGTATGTATCCCAGGTTCCGCTCAGTTTAGCCCGCTTGAATGCTTTTGCTTTGCGTTTTAGTAGTACTCGTATTTTCCTGTTCATCCACGGCGGCGTTCTTGAATTTCTATGTACTTTTTGGGGAATTGACTCCTTGATTGCACTGAGTAGGCAGGACTGAAAATGGCTCCACATTTCATTTACATCCATACCGTTTTTGTGCTGTTCTCTGATCTCTGATGACAGTCCCTCGATTCGTTTTCGTAGTGCGGCCCAGTTAGCCCTTTTGAAAAGGTATCGTGTTTTGGGGGGTTGGTTCACATAATTGGGGTTTAGTGTGGTTTCAGTAACAACACAGGCATGATCTGATATTCCTGGTTGTGATGTTGTTGAACGGATCAGTGATGGATTGGATACGAAAACAAGATCTAAAATATTGTCACCGCGTGTGCATTCTTCGCAATTTTGTGTTAGGTGCGCTCCTGCTGTAATGTCGATGAGGGTTTGTTTTATTGCACGTTGTGGGCAGACAGATAACGTTTTTGAACCGTCCCAGTTTATATCAGGACAGTTAAAGTCTCCTGATAGAATCATTTGGTTTGGAGTTTTTTCTGAGTTGATTATTTCAAGCGATTTTTGCAGTTCTACGATGTCAGTTTCGGTTCGATGGGGCATGTAGAACGATCCAACAATGATGTTTTTATGGCCTTGGATTTTAACGCTTCATCTTCTGCCTTTTCTCTAGGTAGTTTTCTGTCATTTCAGAATACCTCATATTCTTTGGGGAAGATTTCACATGACTTAATATTGTCATTTAGCCACGACTCTTGTCCACAGACAATGTCTGGTTCATGTTTGTCAATTAGTTCACAGAATTCAGCTTTTTTGTGTACAATGCTGCGACAGTTCACTGTTAGAATTGTTAGATTGTTATTAGTAGAATTTAAATTATTGCATTTTAATTTGACTGAGTTGTTTTTGATGTTTTTTTTGGCTTCTATTTGTTTTTGTTTTTGTTTCCTTCCACCTTTATTTCCTCTTTTTGTTATTTTTCTGTATGCCTTTAATAATTAAATAAATCTCAAAAGGTTCACTATTTCTAAATTCGGTGTATTATTAAGTGTGTGTCGTATTGTACATAGGTGTTGGGGTGAATACTTATAACAATAATTAGGTGTTGTCATTCTCCGTGTTCATCGTCGACCGTTCTAATACGGTTAAAATAGTCCACTGTATTTTTTTCCTTAAAATCGTAAAACGTAAACAACAATGGCCTTAATAGGTGATAAAATCCTTGCAAAAAATTTATAAACTTTAAAGTATTGCTAAATTAATTGTTTAAAATCCACGAATTTTCGTCAAAAGCAGCACACGCTCATACGAAATCCTCTGAATATGAAATAAAATTCGTCCTGTATAGAAATAACACTTAAAACAGCCGTAAAATGAAGTAATTTTAAGAGCTCTGTGAAAAGCAGCCTTCCAGCGCTGAACACATTACACACATGATGGATCTATAATTATAATTGTTGTAATCCGTTTGGTTTTATATATTTATTTTGTAATCCCTTTCGTTGTAAGCATGGGCTTTGTTATCTTTTTGGTTGTAACCTCGCCTCTAATAATCCTTTTTATGTAAACCTAGGTTTTCTAATCCCTTTTGTTGTAAACCTGATTCTAATAGTCCTTTTGGCTGTAACCCTGGGTTTTGTATTCCAGTGTCTATAACCCTGGCAGTTATAATCCTTTTGAATGTCACCCTTCCTCTTGTAAACCTTTAGGTTCTCACTCTGGTTTTTTATAATCCATCTGTCTGTAACCCTGCCTTTTGTAATTCCTTTAGTTGTAACCCTGGGTTTAACTCTGAATGCGATTGATTTAGAATGGAACATCAAATCAACCTGATGATCAAAACCATGAATTTTGAATTAAACAGAATCTAACGAATGAAACAATACATTCCTCTGCATTTGATGAAGACGGTCGTTTGTGCACTAATACTATCACGTCTTGATTACTGTAACTCGCTGCTTGCTGGTCTGCCTGACATAAAATCGAAAAACTACAAAAAGTTCAGAATAGAGCAGCAAGGCTTGTCCTAGGTATTGGTCGCAGTGACTCCATGGGTGTCAGGGCGATGTTGAGGGCATTACCATGTCTACCAGTTAAAGCTCGTATTGAATACACAATTGCTCTGCTTTCTTTCTTTTATGCCATCAATTTACGAAGCCCTGCCTACATTCAA
>NC_088374.1:23395284-23400284 GCF_034508935.2 Berghia stephanieae | reverse complement strand
TGAGTTTTAGATTTGTTAATTATCATATTGGATTTATATAATTGTAATTTGTCTGATAACATGATAAGATTAAATACATTTTTAATGTGTCTGCAATTCTAATATAATTGTTTTCTAATGGGAAGCTAATCATGTGGCCAATATATTTTTAGAATTACATATCAAAACGCCAAAGTGGTAACCTTCGATGTCTCACAATTTAGGTGAGTTTATTTGTCTTAATTTTTTTTTGTGTTTGAAGAGAGATAGAAAGAAAAAGAGAGGGTGGGAAGTTCCATGCTTTAAATTAATAACATTTTGTATTGCTGTTATAAACATACATAATATTGTCCTTGACATTTATAGTTCACGATTGATCTTAAAATATGCTGACGTATTATCCGCCCACTTGATATTATGCGATGTTATTATTCTAAGGCGTACAACACTCGAGCCAATTAACTGAACCCATCTGGACCAATTAAAACATCACAAAGTTTTCATTAAACTTTTCATCTCCATCTCATCTCACAACCTCTTGAGATTCCCGAGGATAACGGTTTAAATGTTATCTAACATCCTGTTTACACGAATGCCTGCAGAAATATGTCGTCAGCTCTTTTGTTATTATGACAATTTTGTGAGTGCAACTCTTGTAGCAAGTTTTGATCCGTATAAGAGGAAAAGTACACAAGAAAAAAAGACGATCATAATAACCGAATATTTCCTTTATCCGAATGCAATAATCTATGTTGTTTTCATTGAATTTTTTTTTTTCTTTAACATTTGACAAGACAATAAAAGTTGTTTTTTGATACATTTGAGGAAAATGGTTTTTCCAATTGATCATATATGAAACTGCATATTTGTCATTTAACAATGTAAAATGAACAAATAGGGGCATCAATTTCTCCTGTCATGCATTTTTATCTTTGTCTTGAGGTCTTTACAACTGATTTGTCTTGTACGATTTTGTTGATGATGTTTATGTTGATGATGATGATGTTGATGATGATGTTGATGAGATGATATGATGATATGATGATGATGATGATGTCGATGATGATGATTAATAATTAAAATAATTAATAATAAAAATTTAATTTTAAATAATAATAATAATAATAATAATAATATAATAATAATAATAATAATAATAACAATAATAAATAATAATAATATAATAAAAAAATTTAATAATAATAAAAATAATAAAAATTTAATAATAATAATAATAATGTTTCTAAAAATAATAATAATAATAATAAAAAATAAAAATAAAATTTAATATAATAATAATAATAATAATAATAATATAATAATAAAAATTTAATTTTTAATAATTTTCGTATAATATAAGCTTTACTTTTAATGGTTATAATGATAATAATAATTATAATAAGCATACTTTTAAAATTTTTATGACAATAACAAATTAATATATAGATAGATATATTAAATTTTCTGAACATTATTTGGAAATCAGAGTAATTATTGAGGAGAACCCATTGGATTAAAATGGACATTTCTAATAAACGAATTTTCTATTTCGAAAACTCTTTAATATATGTAGGTAAAAAGGGGGGAGAGTCATAACAAAAAATTTAATTTATAAAAATACATTTTCTCTGCACTGAAAATTCCTGAGCGATATTTTTCAAAACTCAGTGATGGAATGACCTTGATTGAGTGTATATAAACGGCAGTTTTTGACATTGCATTCGTTCGGTAACTTCATCCCGAGACGACATTTCAGAAAGCAGAACCAAAGATGATTCCATGCAGTATTGGTCACCTGCTGGGGACTCAGCTCTGTATTGGTTGAGAAGCTTATTCTATTTAAATTTTTCCATAAGGTATTGATCATATCATCATTTATCATCATCTTTATCATATCATCCTATCATAACATCATTTTTTCCCCTCATCATCATTATCATCATCATCATCATCTATCATCGTCGTCGTCGTCGATTCGACGTCGTCCGTCATTGTCATCGTCGTCATTCATCACATTACCAAACACCACAACACTACACCTACATTACCACCACTATCACCACATTAGATCAGCTCTACCGCAAACACCACACCGCCACCACCCCCACCCGCCACCCCCCCCCCACCACCCCAAACCTCCCACAATTCCACATCACGACCCCCAAAACCCCACCAAAAACCCCCAACAATCACCAAACCCCACCACACCACCACCACCCAAAACCCAAACCCCACCACACCACCACCATCACCACCAACTCCACCACCACCCACAAACGTCACAACACATCACACAACCACCACCACCAACACTACCACATCCATTACCCCCCACTCCCCCCATCATTATTACAAATAATACAGCTCACCACCAGCACACACCACCCCCACAAACCATCACCCCAATACCACCCGCACCATATCCACCCACCACCACCCCCATCACCATCACTTTACCACCACCATCACCATAATCACAACCCACCGCCCCCACCTAACCCCCACTCCCTCCACTACCATGCCCAAACGCCACACCACCACAAACACCAAACCATTTAGTACAATACACCATCACCCAATACCCCCACCCCCATTGTAAACTACCCCATCACCAACACCACACCACCATTAATAAAAACTAAAACAAACACACCCAACCCCCACCACCATTTATTAGTACAATACTACCGCACCATACCACCACAATTTACCCCCACCGCCCCAACAACAAACCCCCACCACCCACCTTTGTACAACTACTACTACAAACACCACCACCTTAGTACAACTACTCCCGGCACACCACCAAACCACCACACCACACCGCACCACCTCAACACCCACCACCATTTACCACCACCCCAACCACCACCGCTCCACACCACCAGACCACACCACCCCAGCGCCACCACCACCACCACCACCACAAACCCCCACACTATTAGAAACGGCGACTAACGATACTACCACACCCCCACCACCACCACCACATTAGTACACTGCTGCACACAAACCCCCACATTAGTACAACTATACCCCCACCACCCCACCACTTAATACAACTACACCACAACCACCACCAACACCACCCATTGTTTTCCACTACTTCCCCCACCACCACCCCCCACCATTTAATACAACTACTACACAACCACACAAAAACCACCACCATTAGGAAAATACTACCGCCACCACCACCCCACCACCACCCACCCCAAACAAAACCCCTACACTACCACACCCCCACCACCGAAACCCCCATTAAATCCCACTGTCGCCCCTCCACCAGACCACCACCACCACCCCACCAACCCCGACCACATTAGTACAGCTACTACACCACACCTCCACCCCTAATAGTACATTACACCCCCAAACCCCCCACCCCCACCCCACCATTGTAAAAATACCACCACCCCCACAAGGGATTAGTAAACTATACCGCCACCCCACAACCCGACAAACTTTCCCACCACCAAAAACCACCACTCCCCCCATCAAATAAACCCCCACCCCACCATCCCCCCACCCACAACCCCTTTCACCACAACAAACCCCCACCACCGCTACCACCAGTCTACAACCACTCGACCATACAACCACACCTCAAAAAACCACCATCATCACATTGACCCCAACCACCCCCGACATTACCTTTATGCCAAAACCATTACACCCCCAACACAGAACTAACACCACATTAACACCGCCACCCCAAAACCCCCCACACCACACGGGCCCAAAACCCAAAAAGATCACCTCCCCCACCCACAAAAACCACACCAAACCCCCCCCACACCACACCACCATTAGAACGACGACTACCGTATTACCACCCCTCCACCACCACCCCCCCATTAGGAAAAACTGGGGCCACACCACACCTTTTGTAAAAACTACAACCCCCCACCACCACCCCCTTTAAAATACAACTACTACCACCACCCCAAACCCCACCATTAGTCCAACACTACCGCCCACCACCCCACCATTAATCAACTACTAAAAACCCACCACCAACCCCACCCCATTAGTCCCTTATTTTTACCGCCAAACCCACCCCCACAACACAACCACCACTACACTACCCACCACCACCCCCAAACCCCAAAACCACAATTTTTACGACTGCTCCCGCCACTACCACCAGAAAACACCCCCACCCCCACACCTCGACCACCATAGTACAGCTACTCCCACCCCCACCCACCACCACCACTATTGTAAATATACCACCAGGGCCCAAACACCACCCCCACCTTAGTCAACTACACCACCCCCACCAGCATTAGTACATACAAACCGCCCACCACAACCACGACCCCATCACTCCCAAACACCACAACTCCCAAACATCAACTACCACAACCACCAAAACCCCAACCACCACCCACAACCCCTTCACCACAAAAACAACACCACCACCGCTACCACCAGTACTACAACCACCTCCCCCCCACAAACACCAAAACCCTCAACACCCCCCCCCCCCTCCCCCTTTACCAACACCCCACCGAATTACTTCATGCCAACACTATTACCACCAACCCACACGCACTAACCCCCACCATTAACACGCCACCACAACCCCAACACCACCACACCAAAACACACGATCACCCTCACCACCACCAAAAACCAACCCACCACCAACGCCCACCATACACCACCACAAAAACCACCACTAGCACCGCCACCAAACCCCCACCACACTAGCACCGCCACCAACACCACCACAACCAACCACAAACACCACCACACCACCACCACCACCACCACTGCCACGCCACCACCGCCACCACTGCCACCACCACCACCACCCCCACCACCACACCCCCAAAACCACCACCACCCCCACCAACACCAAAAACCACCACCACCCCCAAAACCACCCCACTTTATACCACGACCACCACCACTGCACCACCACCCTCACCAACCACCACCCCCACCACCACCAAAACCACCACACCAACACCACCACACCAAAACCACCAAAACCACCACCCCCAAAAAACCCC
>NC_088374.1:23385284-23392784 GCF_034508935.2 Berghia stephanieae | reverse complement strand
GTCATTTTTGTCACCTAATCTCTCTAAATCTGCCCCGCTCTCTTTCTCGCCTCTCTACTCATCTCTCTCTCTCAACTCTCTCTTTCTCTCAATCTACTTCTCTCTTTAAAACCATTTCCCTCTCCCTCATTAACCTAACTAACCTTCAAATTAATCTGAAATTTACCCACCGCTCTCTTGTTGTCTCCTCTCTCTCTCTCTCTCTCTCCTCTTCTTTTCTCTCTCTCTCTCTCTCTCTTGATTATTGGGTTATCCGTACCCATCACAACCATCACATTTCTCTCACCCCCCCCCTCCGCTCTCTCTTTATCTCTCTCTCTCTCTCTCTCGCTCTCTAATATTCCTCTTATCCGTCTATTTATCTGTCTTTCTATACCTCTCTCCTCTTCGCATAAATATATTATATATATATATTTTTATATATATATATATATAATATAATATTCTCACTGTTTTCCTTTCATTTCTCTCCTCTTTTTTTCTTTCTCACCACCTTGTTCTATCTCTTTCTCTCTTATCTCTCTCTCTCTCTTTCCTTCTCTCTTTTACCATCTATCTCAAATCTCTCTGTAAATTTCTCTCTCTCTCTCTGTCTCTCTCTCTCTCTCACACACACACACACACTCTCTCTTACTCTCCACTTCACTCTTTTCTTTCACTCTCTTTCTCTTCTTGCTCTGTCTCTCAGTCATTTTGGGTGTGTACCCTCATGTCTCTCTAATTAACCGCTCTCTTTCTCCTCTCCTCTCCATCTCTCTCTCACACTCTTCTTTCTCTCCAAATCTACTTCTCTCTTTATAACCTTTACCTCTCCTCATTAACCTAACTAACCTTCTATTAATCTGAATTTATCCCACCCGCTCTCTTTGTTTGTCTTTCTCTCTTCTCTCTCTTCTCTCTCTTGCTATCTCACTCTCTCTTTCTTCCCTCTCTATCCTCTCCTACCTCTCTTTGATTAAAGGGTTATCGTACCCATCCCACCCCATCACATCTCTCTCACCCCCTCTCTCTCTCTTCCATCTCTCTGTCTCTCTCTCTCTCTCTCTCTCTTCTCTCCTCTCACATACAACACACAATTTCTCCACCTCGCCCCTCCCCACTCTAACCCCCTTCAATCTTTCTCTCTTTATTACCTTTATACCAACAACAAAATAAAAATAAAATTATGAATTCCAGTAAAACTATTATTGGTAGGGCTCGAGTTCCAAAAGGGAAAGCAAACCGTAATAAATTACAAAAGGTTTCATCAGAATTGTCTTACTTTGATATTCTTTCTATATGGCCTTTTGTTAATTAAAAAACAGAAAACCACACTTTCACTCTTTCTCTCTATCATATCTCTCTAATATGTGCGGTGTGTGGTTCTCGCGGTTATGACACTCGCTTTCGGATCGGAAGGTCCTGGGTTTCGAGCTCGCTCGAGCGCATCGTTGAAGTCCTTGGAAAAAGGCTCTTTACTCAATTCTCTCACACGTACTCAGGTGTAAATGAGTACCTGGCCGTTAGCAGCGTTGTCTTTGTCCGAAAAAATTGTATATGCCTAACAGGCGTTCATGTTCGTCTACTTGTTATAATGTTGCTGTTGACCAGTTGACCCCTTGTAAAGCGCATTGAGCACGTGAAGTGGATATTGCGCTATTTTAATGCTCAATTTTTTTTTTAAATACATTTCACTCCTCTCCAACTTTTTGTCTATCTCTCTCTCTATCTCTCTCTCTCTCTCTCTCTTTCTCTCTCTCTTTCTCTCTCTTATTCTCTCCCTTTCTCTCTTTGTCCAAACACCCCCAAAAATTAGTCAGAAACAAAAAAGAAAAGAAAATAATTCATAAAATTGTGAACCAGAAACTAAAAACGTTTTAAAAGGGAAGCCCAGTAAAAATACAAAAAGTTTCATCTTAATTGTGTACTTTTCTTTTCCTAAACGCTTTTATTGATGGTTCTATTAACCCTGGCACAACACCACACTCACACACACACACACACCACACACACACACACTTTTTATATATATATATATATATATATAATACACTCCTCTCTCTCTTTTCTCTCACTCTTTCATCTTTGTTTTCTCTTCTCTCTCTCTCTCTCTCTCTCTCTCTACTTTCCTCTTTTTTACCCTCTCCCTCTTTTAACTTAACTAAAAATAGAGGTACAAATACCCCGTCTCTTACATTACTTTGTTACCACATTGACGAATGGATATTTTTTTAATTTTACATATTTTTTTGTGGGTTTTTTAAAAATCCAGACAAGGGCGAACGTGATTGTTTTGTGTTGTTCCTTTATATATATGAGTTATCTACTCACTTATTTTCTTCCACAACAAAATAACCTTCAATTAATCCCAATATGTCTCACCCCTCTCGTTTTTTTCCTTTCTTCCTTTACCATTCTCTCTCTCTCTCTCTCTCTTCTCTCTTCTCCTCTCTCTCTCTTTCTCTCTCCTCTATTTTCCTCATTTCCTCTCTCCCCTTTCTCCATTCTTATTTTCTATCTATCTATGATCTATCTACTATCTATGTATCAATCTAACTTTATCTATCTATCTTTCTTTTCCCTATATAATATTAATAATATATAATATATATATAATATATATTAAAATTTTTTTTATATATATATCTTGTTTTTTTTGTTTAAGTCTCTTCCAACACATTGAGGTTTTTGAGGACCGCTGAAACAAAAAAAACAAGCAACTAAAAAAAAATGTACAAATGTAAAACAAAATATAACCTAAAGATACATAAGCTAATTATATATAACCAAGAACAAACAGGCAGAAGGGTTTTACAGAAAAAAAAAAACCTGTCAAAAACAATTTACAAACCAAAGAAGCAGGATGGGGTAGAAGAGAAGAAGAAACGACATCACTATTTGGGGTCGTACACCCATGCGAACATCATAGGTATATGATTCAAGGGTGATGACCCATCCAACCAACCGCTAATATAACTTTATATCTCTCCATTCACTATGCCCCTTTCATTGTTTCCCTTTCGCTCCTCATTAAATTTTTTTTACTTTCTCTCCTACATTCTCTCACCTCCTCCCTTAGATCCTTTCACTTTCTTCTCCTCTCTCTCTCTTTCTTCTCTCTCTCTTCTATCTCTCTCTCTCTCAAATCCATTGTCTTACCTTGCTTAACTCCCTCCCCTCAGCCCTCTCTTTTTTCCCCAAGATGCCAACAAGAAAAAATAACCAAAAACAAAAACAAAAAAAAAAAAACAAAAATTAATAAAATTGTGATAACTGTCTTAAACCCTCTACCTGTCTAACTTTTCTATATACCCTATATTATTTTTTAAAAAAATTTCCCACAATTTTTTGAGACGTCTACATTAATGTTTCAGGCTTAATTTGCCATCGTCAGAGACTGAGTTGTTTTTTTGACTGTTTTGTTTCTTGAAGTGGTTCCGGTTTAAAGTTAATTAAAAAAGAATTTCCCCCGATGTGGCCCACGTTCGTACATCTCATTTCGTGTTGAGTTTTGGGTTCAGGGAGGATGTTTGATTATAGTATATTTCTTCTTCCAGGCATAAGCTACATTTTTTTTGATGTTGGTGTGTATCCTGTTGCTTTAGGATAACATTTTCCATGAAATTTTTGTGGTCTATTTTTATTGTTTTTTTAATTTCCCAAAAATTGTTCGCTGAGTTTTGTGGATGTTTTTTGTTAGTGTTTCTAAATGTTAAGGTGTGGAGGTTGTATCTTGTTTTGAAATTATTTTCTGTTAGTCCTAATATTTTTCTTGCTTTTTTTGTTTTAGTTTCTGTGACTGTGGCTTGGAAAATTTAAAAATTTGATTCTAAGCATTGTTTGTTTAGCGGGCAATGTACTTTATTTCTGCAGTTGCATTTTCTGCTGGGTGGGTTTTGCTCTTGTGTGGTTTTTTAAATATTTTTTTGTTGTGGCTTGAAATTATTGTTCTATGTTGCGCATACAGAGTAGCTTATTTTATGGTTTTCCCTGTTGATAATTTTATGTAGATGTGGTTTTTTGGAAAGTGTGTACCCAATTAACTTCAGGAACTGCGGGCCTATGTTTGTGCTGACGTTTTTGTCGAAAGGTGGGTTGAACCAAGTTATGTGTCGTTTTCTTGTTTAGGGTTCTTCACTTGTGTGTTGGGTTTATATGAGAGGGGCGTCTGTGTATTCAAATGGTGTGTTGTATCCGCTTTTTGTGTGTGCTTCTTTTGGGGGGTGGCTGCAAACGTTAAATTATTTTCTGTTTTCCGAAAGTTTGCTCACCCTCAGTGCTATGTTTTTGGGTTTTTGTTTTCAATGACGGACGGGGGTGGTTGCTGTTTTTATTAATGTAGCTAATGGTTGTTTGGTTTTCTGAAGGGTTTTGAATAAATTGGGATGTTTGTCAAATTGGATGTCGGGGGAATTTTCAACTGTTTTTTGTTTGCTTCTATCGTGATTTTTTCAAATTTTTGTTTTGGAATTTTTTAAACAGATTTGTTTTTGGATGTTTTTGTTCGCCTTGGTCGTCGTTGGTTATAGCGCATCCGTCATCTCTATAGAGGCACGAGGTATGTGTGTGTATGTTGCAGTTGTGACAGGATTGTAGAGTCCGACCAGTTCGCATGTTTCAGCACCGTCGAACAAACCCATTGTTTTACGTAAAAATCATTATGCGCTTTGTCCACGGCGTGTTGTATAGTATAGTGTGCTCGTGTTTGGGTGTGTTTGATGATGTGTTTTTCCTCTTCTGTGTGTGGTGTTATTTTGTTTGCAAATTTCCAATGCTTTGTTTAGTAAGTTGGAGATGAGGGGGAGGGGTAAAAATCCCCAAATGTCAAAAGAGATGAAGGTGAAATTTTTCTTTGTTTTGGATATTTTAAACCATTCAAGGGACTTCATCGGTTTTTTTCCAATGGTTGAATTTAGTTTCTTCTTTTACGTTTTTATTTATTTTTTCTAATATCTTTTTGCTGATTTTTCCCAATTTCGATTTGTATGGATTTATTAGTCTACATTTTTTTGGTTATTTTGAAGTCAGGCTTGTGATCTTTTATGTGATGAACCCTTTCTCTTCTTGGTTTTCTATATCGATTCGATCGTAAGGTCAAGTCTGTTCGCTATATTCTTATCTTCTTTTGTGATCTCTTCGGTTCTATGTGTTCTGTCTTTCTTATAGTCTTTGTTTATTTGTTTGTGTGTATTTTTCATATTCCCCAGGTGTCCCTTTTATAATAGTTGTTGGGTTTGTCCCGGGTGGTATCAGAAGTTGTTTTTCTTTGTTTTTTTTCTTTACATCGTTTTGTCAGTTGGTTTGGAAGTTGTTATTTTTGTTTTTGAACTGTAACTGTATCAAAATTAATATATATATATATATATTTATATTTATATATGATATATTTATTTATATATATATATATATGCCTATACCCCTATATATATTTATTTATCATCTATTATATATATAATATATAATTTTATATATATATATATATATATATATATATATATACATATATACCTGTCTATCCGTCTTTTATTTATCTATCTATTTTTTCTATCTGAATCTATATCTCTAATATCTCTAAGTTCCTACAATCTCCTCGACATTTTTCGTCAATTTCAACCATCCAACCATTTCGTTCATACGCTTTCTCTTCATTTTTTTCTTACTTTCTTCCTACATTTCTTTCACTTCCCCCATTAGGACTTCTATTTCACTTTTTCAGTTTTTCTTCTCTCTCTTCTTCTTCTCTCTCTCTTTCTCTCTCTTCCCCCTTCTCTCTCTCTCCTATTTGTCTCTCTCTCTCTATTATTTCATTTTCTCGGCCTCCCCTTCTCTCTTTATAATAATACACGGGCCCCCCAAAAAAATAATCATAAACAAAAACAAAATTTATAAAACTGTGATTTTCCAGTAAACTGGAACGTTTTTCAAAGGGGGAAAAACAATAATAAATTATATAAAAAGTTCCATCTTAATTTTCGTACTTTTCTTTTACTATTCGTCTTTTATTGATTTATTCAATTACCCCTGGTCTTTATTTAATCCCATCCACGCACAACGCACACACACACACACACACACACTCTCTCTCTCTCTCTCTCTCTCTCTATCTTTCTCTCTTCATCTCTATGTTCTCCCTTCTCACTTAAATCTCTCTCTCTTTCTTGCTCTCTTAAACTCTAGGGTTTCTCTCTCGGGGCTAATTCTCTCTCTTCTTCTCTCTCTCTCTCTTCTCTCTCCTCCTATCTTTCTATCTCTCTCTCTCTATCAAACTCTCATTCTCCCCATTCATATATATATAACTATATATTATATTATTATATATATATTTAAAAATATAAAACAAAAAACTGATATAAAATGCTCAACTTTTGATAAAAGGAAAAATTATTATAAACATTTTAAGTATAATTATCATTACTCCTACAGGGTTGTTTCTTGTCACCCAGGACAATCAAAGGGAAGCCCCGTAGATTATTTGAGTTTAAATTTTTAAAAAACACTGATTATAATTGAAAATATGTTTTTAGGTTTGTCAATCCCAAAAAGGATGTCAACAATGTTTATACGATGATGGAATAAAGAAAGCTATCAATATTACAATGCATTTGGTCAAGGACAACAAAGGAAAAAACCAACTAATAATTCACTTCTAAAGAAAATGAAAAGAAAATTTGCCATGTTCAAGGGGGACAATAAAATTGAATATGGCCCACTTTGCAGCAAAGTGTTAGGGAAAGTCAATTGACATTCATCACTTTTAAAATCTTTCCCATTTTTTCTCCCATATCTTCTTCTTCTTCATCTTCTTTTCTTCCTCTTTCTTTTATTCTTCTTCTTCTTCTGTTCTTCTTTTTCTTCTTTTCTTCTTCCTTCTTCTCTTCTTCTTCTTCTTCTTTTCTTCTTTTTCTTCTTCTTCTTTCTTTCTTCTTCTTCTTCTTCTTCTTCTTCTTCTTCTTCTTCTTCTTTTCTTCTTCTTCTTCTTCTTCCTTCTTCTTCTTTTTTCTTTTTTTTCTTCTTCTTCTTCTTCTTCTTCTTCTTCTTTTTTTCCCTTCTTCTTTTTCTTTTCTTCTTCTTCTTTCTTCTTCTTCTTCTTCGTTTTTCTTTTCTTCTTCTTCTTCTTTTCTTCTTCTTCTTCCTTCTTCTTCCCTTCTTCTTCTTCTTCTTCTTCTTCTTCTTCTTCTTCTTCTTCTTCTTCTTCTTCTTCTTTTTTCTTCTTTCTTCTTTTTCTTTCTTATGTCTGTCCCATTTTTTCGGGGGTTCCTAATATGGTGATGATTAATTAAAAATTTAAAAGGGTATAATAATAATATAGTAAACTCAAAAAAAGATGACTATAGTATTTTAATACATGCTTAATTGTTCTTCCCAGGCTGTGTTGGTTTTATTGATCAAAATGACGTCAGCAATACCCTATTTAAGGGGTGACCATAGACCACGTGATGAAGGAAGAGTCTGGACTCTACACATGTTTTTTAAATTTTATCTGGTTATAATGGAAATAATCATCAGGGAAAAAAAAAGAGA
>NC_088374.1:23355284-23380284 GCF_034508935.2 Berghia stephanieae | reverse complement strand
TATATATGGGTATGTGTGTGTGTGTGTTTGTGTGTGAGAGTGTTTGTGTGTCTGTGAGTGTGTCTATGTCTGTGTGTCTTTGTGTGTGTGTGTGCGGGGATTTATGCGCACTCTGACAACAGCTGAATATTGTATCAAAAGATGAAAATGTGACTTATATATACATATATATCTATCTATAGATGGATAAACAGAGAGATAGATAGATAGATAGATAGATAGATAGATAGATAGATAGATAGATAGATAGATAGATAGATAGATAGCCAGATATATATATATATATATATATATATATATATATAGATAATAGATAGATAGATAGATAGATATATAGATAGATAGATAGATAGATAGATAGATAGATAGATAGATAGATAGATAGATTATGGATAGATAGATAGATAGATGGATAGATAGATAGATATATAGATAGATAGATAGATGTAATATATATATATAATATATATTATATATATATATATATATATATATATATAGAGAGAGAGAGAGAGAGAGAGAGAGAGAGATAGATAGATAGATAGATAGATAGATAGATAGATAGATAGATAGATAGATAGATAGATAGATATCAAGATATGAACGAAATGTGATCAAAGCGCTGAAATATCCAAACTGTCAGGTTTTACATTTGGGTGAGGGAATAGTATAATGAAAGCACAGCTGATAAATCTCTCAGTTTATTGACAACGATCTAAAAGCAATAATTTGATCAGACGACATGTTAACTACATTTCCCCTTCCCCCCGTGTTAACTATCCCTCCCCCCCCCCCCACCCACCCCCGCATACCGACTCGAACAATAGTAATTAAGCTCATTGCGTAGCCGTATTTGATAATGCACAATGTGTATATCGTCCGACCAATGGGTAGCTGGTAATTGCTCATTTCCCGTTGACGCAACAGCAATTGGGTTAATCTCTTATGGCCCTGGGAGATAAATTACTGTATTGTGAGAAATGGCGAGTTATCCAAGATTTTCATTTTAATCCGCCATCATCTGGACTCTTGTATTTTCCACCTGTAGGTTACAAGTTGGGTGTCATAGCCACTAGACCACCATGTGTTACTAAAATACTATAGAAGGAACGAAGTTGATGTCACTCGGCTCTTCGTTATTATTTAAGTGATTAGTTCTCATTAAAATATATCTAGTAGCCTATGAATATTAATCGTTACCCGCATTTTAACGTGTTGATATGTTTAATCTGACTAGCGAATCTTTTGAGTATTTAATCTAAACACATAGCATCAGCAGATAAATATGACAAATATCCTATTGTAATAAATACTGGATGACCTTAAATCAGGTGGGACGTGTAAAATGGGAAACGTTCAAACAATTGGATTGAGTATCCGTTTTAATGTCTACATCTTGAATAAAACAATTATATTCCGTGTTCAGATCGTGTTTTAATAAAACAAATAGAAATAACACCGACATTATGGTCCAATTTGTCCATTGATGTTCATCCAGCAATGATTGGATGATAAGATGACATTTAAGTATGGCAGAAAGTACCGTAATTGTGATTTAATTAAAAACTTTTTTTTTTAAATTGAAGGCGTCCCATTGGACAAAGGCATTCCGAGATTTTGATTCTGCTGGAATGTAAAGGAAGTTTTTGGATAGCTGGGTTTGTTTGACCTTGTTGAATTACATTTATCTTAGAGTTGCGTCCTATCCAAAGGGTGGCAAGAAGATTGTATGTCTGTTTAATACAAAAATAAATAATTAATTAAATCAAAATTCCTTTTATTCATCTCATGGCAAAATTGTCTTTAGGGTCTATTCCAAGAGAAGACTGGAATAACCCTCGTGTCAGCCGCAGAGCAGCGCCGCAAGTTGAGCTAGGGCGATGTGACTTGATCAAGGCCACACAGCGCAGCGGCGGTGATCGAACTTGATACCTTTCGGGTACGAAGCAAGGACCGTATACCGCTGAGCCACGCTGCTCACGTGACTTGCTTAGGCCACACAAATCGAACTAGGTACCTTTCGTGTACGAAGCAAGGACCGTATACCGCTGAGCCACGCTGCCCCAAGTCTGGATTTGTCTTGATCAAAATGCTAAAAATAACAACTTTTTGACACTTGAAGGTCATACATACAACTGTTCAGGATATAACAATGATAAAATGCTTTCTACAATAGTATGTAATAATATAATTCATATGTCGTGAATCCATTGTGTACTCAGAAGTGTTTTATATGAAGTGATAGACTAGACTATACATAGTCAGGTTTTCTTATCTATTAGCCACTCCCACGCCTCGTTCTGAAAAAAGTCCGCGAAATTAAAGGGGAGGCAAGAGAAAATCAGCTGATCGTTAAAATAGTAACAGAAAAGTGGAGGTGCTCGGCAATAAATGCAAGAAAGACATTTAAAACGCCGTAAAAATGTTTAAAAATCACTTAATGTTATAATTACCATCCATAACAACCTGTCAAATTCACATATGTAAGATGTCAAGCCAAAATTAATAATAAAATAATAAAGAACACGATTGACCGGTGGTCCGTTGACTACACATGCATACGAGTACCAGAAATATTTTGTAAACAATGTAACACAATATAATGTGTAAGTTTCAAAGCAAATGCAACCACAAATAACATCAAAGAACAATGTGGGACTACTGTTTTAATTTCATAAAACCAAACGTATATTTTCTGCCCCCGATATTGAACGTGTAGTTAGTATGTATCGTACAAACAACATTTCGTTTAGACAGGTAGTCGGGATTCTAGCGCCAGTTTTATTTGGGCAACCATGATTGGGATTTCACTCAATGCACTTATTATTAATTATTATCATTATTATATAATAATAATAATAATAATAATAATAATAATAATAATAATAATAATAATAATAATAATAATAATAATAATAATAATAATAATAATAACAATAATAATAATAATAATAATAATAATAATAATAATAATAATAATAATAATAATAATAATAATAATAATAATAATAATAATAATAATAATAATAATAAGCAGTTGAAAGGATATAGTCTTTGGTGTATAAGTGCATATGTACAATATTTCTTATAATAAATGCTTCAAAACAAAACAAAACTAAAAAAAATAAATAAAGAATAAATGAATAAAAATATCTATTTGGGCATTTACTTACATTAATAGTCTTGAAAATCACAATAACAATCCATGAAAATTAAATATCCCAAAATCCGAAGAAGACATGAATTTAATCCAAAATCCAACACAGGAATGTATTTTAATAGGAGACAGATATCCTATTAAAACCATAGCATTACTTGCAAAAAACAATACCCCACTCTGCGTTTAACGGGCTTGTGGCCGTCACATTGTAAATTGTGGCCGCATTAGGGTAATCGGTGTCCTAAAGACTGACACACTGACATACAATCAATGAGAACTATAAAGAATCCATTCTAGAATTCAACTACAAACTGAAAAGTATGATAAATATCACTCTCTCAAATAATTTCCTTTGCTCAGGTTCACTCACACTCTCCTTTATTGCAAAACATTGATAAGTGAGATAAAGTTTGTATTTCAATTATAAACTTAATCACATAACCTAAATGATGGAGAATAAAAACAGCTAATTATAAAAAAAATTCACAGATCAAGTTATCTAATTGAACTCCGCATATTTAGCTTAATTAGTCATTGACCATGTATTTTTTTTTAATGGCATTGTTTCATTTAAACAAGACCATGACGCTTATGCCTGGACCGGGTATTCACAAATTCTGCTTTTGTGTTCCACTTTTCGAATCGAATTAATCTCTATCTTATCCGTATATTTGCAAATTTTCTGCACTTTAGAAATAAGACCATAACGCTTATGTCTGGACCGGTTGTTCGCAAATTCTGCCTTTGTGTTCCACTGTTCGATTAGAATTAATCTCTATTTTTTCCGTTTAGTTTGCAAAGTTTCTGCACTTTATAAATAAGACCATAGCGCTTATGTCTGGACCAGGCATTCGCAAATTCTGCTTTTGTGTTCCACTTTTCGAATCGAATTAATCTCTATCTTATCCGTATATTTGCAAATTTTCTGCACTTTAGAAATAAGACCATAACGCTTATGTCTGGACCGGTTGTTCGCAAATTCTGCCTTTGTGTTCCACTGTTCGATTAGAATTAATCTCTATTTTTTCCGTTTAGTTTGCAAAGTTTCTGCACTTTATAAATAAGACCATAGCGCTTATGTCTGGACCAGGCATTCGCAAATTCTGCTTTTGTGTTCCACTTTTCGAATCGAATTAATATCTAGTCTATCCGTTTATTTGCAAAGTTTCTGCATTTTATTAATAAGACCATAACGCTTATGTCTGGACCGGGCATTCGCAAATTCTGCTTTTGTGTTCCACTTTTCGAATCGAAATAACAACTAGTCTATCCGTTTATTTGCAAAGTTTCTGCACTTATAAATAAGACCATAACGCTTATGTCTGGACCGGGCATTCGCAGATTCTGCTTTTGTGTTCCACTTTTCGAATCGAATGAATCTCTATCTTATCCGTTTATTTGCAAAGTTTCTGCACTTTATAAATAAGACCATAGCGCTTATGTCTGGACCGGGCATTCGCAAATTCTGCTTTTGTGTTCCACTTTTCGAATCGAATGAATCTCTATCTTATCCGTTTATTTGCAAAGTTTCTGCACTTTATAAATAAGACCATAACGCTTATGTCTGGACCGGGCATTCGCAAATTCTGCTTTTGTGTTCCACTTTTCGAATCGAATGAATCTCTATCTTATCCGTTTATTTGCAAAGTTTCTGCACTTTATAAATAAGACCATA
Organism: Berghia stephanieae; assembly: GCF_034508935.2. Lineage (NCBI taxonomy): Eukaryota > Metazoa > Mollusca > Gastropoda > Nudibranchia > Aeolidiidae > Berghia > Berghia stephanieae. The sequence continues at coordinate 23,375,449 of NC_088374.1, read as the reverse complement.
ACGCTTATGTCTGGACCGGGCATTCGCAAATTCTGCTTTTGTGTTCCACTTTTCGAATCGAATGAATCTCTATTTTATCCGTTTATTTGCAAAGATTCTGCACTTTATAAATAAGACCATGACGCTTATGTCTGGACCGGGTATTCGCAAATTCTCCTTTTGTGTTCCACTTTTCGAAACGAATTAATATCTAGTCTATCGGTTTATTTGCAAAGTTTCTGCATTTTATAAATAATAATAATTGTTCAAAATTTTACCTTACACCCGATATTACAAGTACAAGTGAGCCAGGTGAAGAAGATTGTCAAACAGTGTGACAGATGAAATAGGAAGAGAGAGAGAGAGAGGGAGGGAGAGAGAGAGAGAGAGAGAGAGAGAGAGAGAGAGAGAGAGGGTAAGAGAGAGAGATATTCGTTTTTTGTTCAAAATCTCTCTCTCTCTCTCTCTCTCTCTATCTCTCATTGCACAAGGTTGTGCTATTTACTACTATTTATCAAGAACAGCCAAGCTGGCAACCCAGTCTCTGTATAAACTAAGCAAGATGGCAACAGGGACCTCGCTCCTTATCCAATGCCGAAGCTTTAGTTTGAGTCAAACAGTTTTGTTAAAAAAAAACACCCAAAATAAGTTCGTGTCGTAAGTGATGGAAGTTGAAGTCGGCTTATTATAAAATCGTTTTTATGGTCTGTTTGGATTACCCTTTTTAAATAGAAAAAGTGAATATATCATAAACTTGAAGAATAGGCAAGCTAAATGAAATTTAAATTGACTGATTAAATGAGTACGCGAGGCTGAGTTGCGAACGACTACTGGGTTCCGACATTCCGATCCCAGTGTCATTCATGTTCACCGTACCGTGTTACTGTCTACACACTACACTGCATTGTTAGTGACTGGTCATGTCTTTTTTGTTTGTATGTTTTACGCAAGCTTAATAAAAATTAAATGAATACGTGAGGCAGAGTTGCGAACGACTCATGGGTTCCGACATTCCGATCCCAGTGTCAGTCATGTTCACCGTACTGTGTTACTGTCTACACACTACACGGCATTGTTAGTGACTGGTCATGCCTGTTTTGTTTGTATGTTTCTTTTAATATGGGTCAATTTACAAAGAATAATAATAGAAATGTTCAAAACAAAAACTAGATTCACTATTACGTGCCTGTAATGAAGTGCTTTCCACAAACCGTGAGCGAGAATGATGGTGGAGGTAATGGCAACCATGTGGGTTTGTTATTGTTTCCTACATCCGTCAACCCGCGCATCCGGTTGCGCACCCACGCTGATTCTGACCAATGGTATCCATCAAAGAATATATACACATGTATTAATCAAAGGGTCATCATCATCATCATCATCATCATCATCATCATCATCATCATCATCATCATCATCATCATCATCATCATCATCACCATCATCATCATCATCATCATCTCTAATCCCATACCAAATAATTTATTCCAGATCTGTCCCCAGTAGCATTTAGCTATGGCTACAATAATAACGATAACACAAAAGTAATTAAGGGACAGACCCTTCTATTCACGGATCGAATCATGGATCTGGGTGGACAATATAATCCATCCACCGGGACATTCACGGCACCGATCAAGGGGATTTACGTCTTTAATTTAGTGGTTAGGACTTTTAATGGCGGTAAGATTGATGTTTTGTGTCATTGTGTGGTATGAGTTGTTTGTGATGACGATTATAATGATGATGAAAATGGTGATGGTGATGATGATGATGATGATGATGATGATGATGATGATGATTAAGATGAAGATGGTGATGATAGTGATGATGATGATGATGATGATGATGATGATGATGATGATGATGATGATGATGACTATATTATTATTATTATTATTATTATTATTATTATTATTATTATTATTATTATTATTATTATTATTATTATTATTATTATTATTATATTATTATTATTATTATTATTATTATTATTATTATTATTATTATTATTATTATTATTATTATTATTATTATTATTATTATTATTATTATTATTATTTATTATTATTATTATTATTATTATTATTATATTATTATTATTATTATTATTATTATTATTATTATTATTATTATTATTATTATTATTATTATTATTATATTATTATTATATTATTATTATTATTATATTATTATTATTATTATTATTATTATTATTATTATTATTATTATTATTATTATTATTATTATTATTATTATTATTATTATTATGATTGATATTATTATTACTATTATTATCATTATTATTATTGATATTATTATTACTATTATTATGATAAATAGCTATTCTCAACGATATAATCCCATCGGCAGGAGTTTCTGTCGATTTAGCTGTCTTTTATAACTGCCAGCGTTATTAATTAGTCTACGAAAACGTTTCTAAAAATGATATTCTGTTTCTTTCTAATAATTTTAAATCTGTTTGTTTACTGTTGATGGAAATATAGGTTAAAATGATTCAATTTAAATGCCTTTAATTTGAAATAACGTGTTAAATAAGCCAAGTTTTACCCTCCTGCCACCCACTATAGTTTGGTATCAACATTTGAGTCGAATCCGTTGTTTGATTTAAATTCATGTTGTTGACAAACCGAGCGCTCCAAATTCCAAAACCTTCTTGAAAATATTAGCTGTAAATATTGTGTTGTGAATGATAGATTGTTCTAGATAAATAAATGAATTAATCGTTATATAAAAAAAAATAATTTAATTCCTTCATTTGTCCTATAGAGGAAATATGTATTTAGTGTCTAATTAAATTTAACACAGGGATAATCCAGAATTCAGCCGCAGGGTAGCGCCGCACTCATCTATACTAGCGAAGGACTTGCACAATGCTTTGTAGCGACCGGGTATTCCAACCCGATACCATTCTAGAACGAAGCAAAGACCGTACCACTGAGCCACACTCCCCCTTTCAAATTATAACATGTTATATTTTGATTCAAGGGTTCATTAATCATTAGTATTGATAACAAGCTTCAACTTTACTCTTTTTGATGTTTCTAGCATTTGTACGAGGGCTCTTTCATAATTAACCGAAAAATGCCTGTAAAATCCGCGTTTTTTATGCTATCAACAAAATTCTTGCACGTGTTCATACCTTGACTCGTCCTTCATTTCTCTACGTAACAGCCAAGTCTGTCAACACACTTCTGCCAACGCCGCACCATGCATGGAATAGATACCCTCTCGGAAGAAATTTCCGTCAAGGTTTTGTAGCCATTTCCTCACATGGTCAACAAGCTCTTCATCGACATCAAAGCGCTTTCCTGCCAGCTCACGTTTCAGTGGCCCAAAGAGGTGATAATCAGATGGTGCGAGGTCTGGACTGTGTGGTGGGTGTGGCAAAATCTCCCATCCATATTTCTCTAGCCAACCTTGCGTCACTCGTGCTGTGTGGGGTGTAGCGTTGTCGTGTTGCAAAATGACCCCGTTGGTCAACTGCCCTGGGCGCTTTCTGCGAATGGCCTCCCTAAGCTTGTCAAGAGTTTGGCAGTACCTTGCAGCATTGATTGTTTCTCCAGGTTGTAAGGTTTCGAACAGAATAACACCACGACTGTCCCAGAAAACAGTTCCCATTATTTTCTTTGCTGACCGTATGACTGAATTTCTTCGCGACAGGTGAGGATGGATGTTTCCATGTCATCGAATCTTGCTTTTTTCTGGGATGCAATGGTGCAACCAAGTCTCATCACCGGTGACTATGCTGTCAAGAAAAGTCACATCGTACCCTAGAAAGTCTCCGCCGGCGTTGGCAGTATGCCCGTGAACCCTGCGTGAGCTCTTGCTTCTTCTCAAAAGTTCCCTGCAGATGTCCAATCTTTGTTATTTATGATTGTCTGTCAATTGCTTAGGAACCCATCTTGCGCTGACTTTTCTGTAGCCAAGTTCATCAAATACAATTCTATGGGCAGAAGTTTCCGAAATTTCAAGACTGCTTGCGATTTCATGAAGTTTCAACCTCCTGTCTTGACGAATAAGCTCATCAACTCGCTTCACATTGTCTTCTGACGCCGCAGTTATCGAACGACCACTCCCTTCCCTGTCTGTCAAGTCGGAATGGCCGGCTTCAAACAAATTACACCAGTGAAAGACTTGTGTACAGCTTATAACATGCTCACCATATACACTCTGAAGTTCTTTATGAATTTCGGTAGGATTCAGACTTTTGGCGTTCAAAAAACGTATGACAGCTCTGATTTCCTCCCTTGACCAAGTTTCAAGGTGGGCCGCCATCTTTAAAATCGTCTAGAAATTCATTGTGCAAAATGATGCACTTCATAATTTCTGGGAATATCCGTAAGGAAATGAGGAATATCGTGTCGTTTACAGAATTTAAAAATCTCCACTGGTTGCTGAGCAATGGGCATTTTTCGGTTATTTCTGAAAGAGCCCTCGTAGAAAAAAGTTCTGTGGATTCCGGGTTTTTCCTCAATTCTTTTCACTATCAAATTTGAATCAGTATTATTTTGGTGAGGATCCTATTTTTTCAATAATCGATTTAATTTTATTCTATACCCCATTCATTGGATATTATTTTATATATTCGAAGATTCCGCAAACTAGATTTTGGAGCACTTTAGTGTGATAATTTTTATATTTTTAATATAGTCAAATCTGAAAACAATGGGTGATTTATCAGTGTTGTGAAGTAAAAGTTATATAAATTTGAGTTGTTTGGGATTGTATCTAATTTATACTGGCAACAGCGGGTTTTGAAATTGGGATTTTGGGCCATTTCAAACGCGACCAAAAAAGTCCAAAGTTCAAGATTGCATAATTTTCTAATGTCCCTATCATGTTGATTGTGGTATCAAAAGTCTTTGAATTATATTTACTTTCCATAACAGGAAATATATTTGGTGTATGTTTGATTTGAGAAATCTGTTTGAAATAGCTGTTTTAATCATAATATTATTACATAATAGTGCAGCCATGTGGTCTAGTTGTATGATACTCGCCTTTGGATGAGAAGGTTGGGGTGTGGGTCCCGCGTTGACCGTCGATCGGTTCGTTCCTTAGAGATCGGTTTCGACTAATATTCTCTCGCTGTACTCAGGTGTAAATTGAGTATGTAGCCGGTAAGAACGTTGTCGGTGTCTAAAATATTGTAAAAAGTGTCTAATACGTGTCATGTCTCGCCTTACATGTTAACAGTTGCTGTTGGCTTGGGATCCATTGGAAAGCGCTTTGAACACATTTAGCAGATATTACCCAAGAGGACGAGTATTCAACTGTCATTATCACTATTATTATTATTATTATTATTATTATTATTATTATTATTATTTATTATTATTATTATTATTATTATTATTATTTTATTATTATTATTATTATTATTATTATTATTATTATTATTATTATTATTATTATTATTATTATTATTATTATTATTATTATTATTATTATTATATCATTATTATTTTTCTTCTTTGTTATTATTACTTTAATTAACGAAAACGGTAACATTTCGAAATTTATCACCAAGGTCATCATTCCTCTCAAGGTCACTCTTTCATCAAGGTCAAACTCATCCTATTAAGCATTTATCATTACCCATTATATGATCGTCACCAACATTTGTTTTTACATTATTACGACAACGGAACCCGTTGAATTCATTCCGTATGACAATAAAGCCAGTATGACCACAGTAAGTCTCTATATCTCATTGTATAGACTAATCCGTGCGGCTATGTGGTCTAGTGGTATGACAATTTCTTTCGGATCGGAAGGTCCTGGGGTCGAGTCTCGCTCTATGCATAGTTGAGTCCTTGAAGAAGGCTCTTTGCTCACATTTGTTCACCTTACTCAGGTATAAAATGAGTACATGGTAGTTAACAGCGTTGTCCCTGTCCAAAGAAAAAAATATAATATCGCCTGACAGGTGTCATGTTCCGTCCTACATGTTAAATGTTGCTGTTGACTACGAACCCCTTGTAAAGCGCCTTGAGCACGTGTAATAGATGTTGCCCTATATAAAATCTCAATTTAAAAAAATCATTGCATCGGTGTGTGTTTCTATAGAATTGTGTGTTATGAATGACGGCTACGACTTTAATACACACACACACACACACACAAACACACAAACACACATATATACAAACATCTTCATTTATTTCTTACAGCATGGACTGAGGTCAATTTGATGTCTGGACCAAAGACGATTGCCTCACTGTACTCCCATGACAAGGCCACCAATGACCAGACATCAGTGAGCACGGCGGTCTCCTTGGACCGAGGACAAACCGTCAGGCCTCTGGTGAACGGCACGAACGAAGATTCCATAAATACCTATGTTCACTACTCCTATTTTACTGGATATCTATTGAAACCCATTTAAATCCAGTCATCAATGGTGTCCGTTTTATGATAATCCTGGTTTGAATCATTCACCAAACTCCAACATCAACACCACATCGTCATTATTATCATCATCTCTATGGTCATCGTAGTCGTCGTTACCGTTATCATCATCATCATCATCATCATCATCATCATCATCATCATCATCATCATCATCATCATCATCATCATCATCATCATCATCATCATTGTCATCATCATCATATTATTATTATTATTATTATTATTATTATTATTATTATTATTATTATTATTATTATCATTATTATTATTATTATTATTATTATTATTATTATTATTATTATTATTATTATTATTATTATTATTATTATTATTATTGTTATTAATTACAATCTTTATCACAATTACTCAATATGTCTATTTTTGTAATCATCAATATTATCATCGTCACTATCATCTAAATCATCATTATCCTTGTATGTAATCATCTTAATATACTAAACAGTTACATGATATATAATAACATAGCTGTATACACGTTATAAGAATGTGGAGTAAACGCGTGCAACAACCGTTTTAGTCTCATGATAAATAAATATCAATTGAAAATGTGTCCCATCATCATTATCTGGTGTCACGTCGGGGAAATATTGTTTATCCCTCCCCTCTCCCTCCTCAAATAAATAAAGTATAACCAAACCAATCAATGTTTTACATTAATTTCTAATTGCATCAATTCGGTCACCTGAATACATTAGCGTTTCCGGACGATGCGACACATTTTACAGACAACAACCTATCTCTATAAATTTAAAGGAAAATTCTTCACAGTGTTCTATTTTTGTTACTACCAAATTCATTGTCATCATCTCCATTGCTCCGATATAACACCAATGTGACGCGACGGGGCACTAATTATGATTTATCCTAGATAATGGATATCTAGACAAATGAAAGGGAAACAACTCAATGGTTTTTAACTACTTGTTGATATACCTTGATTACCTCCTTCGTTTAAGTAAAACAAGATTTTATGTCAAAACAAAAAAAATAAATATAGTTAATTTCCGTTCTAAACCTTTGTAGATTTTATAGAATTTCTAACAAAGACAAAGAGAGAAAAATAAATATAGTTAATTTCCGTTCTAAACCTTTGTAGATTTTATAGAATTTCTAACAAAGACAAAGAGAGAAAAATAAATAAGAAAATTCAAATTCTCCCCGGCTTTGGAAGACTTTTTGTTTATCTGGTTTCAGTTTATTTCATTGTACTCTAAGTAAAAAAAGCATTTTTTTTTCTCTCTCTGATTCACAGAATATGATTAATAGGGTGTTTACCGTATAATTTTAGAAGATTAGAAATATTTGACATTTGTGTAACGTGACAATACCTCCCACTGTTTTGATCTGTTTATATATTACGCAATTTCCACAAAAGGTACTCAAAGTCTTTTAGAAAGGGTCCGTGGTCAACATCAACACGTAACATGTTGAACGAAACATGACGCCTATTGGGAGATTTTCCAATTAATTTTCCCGACTGAAACAACGTTTTTAACGACCATAGTATCATTTTACACCTGAGTAAGGTGAGATAATGTAAGTAATGATTCGTTTCCATGGACTCAACTGTGAATCGAGCTCATTGAAGAGCTCACTGACTTAGACAATAGATAAATGCGTTATTAGTGATTGAAGGAATCATATGATATTCTATGGTATATTTCTTTGAGTATCACACACTTTATATAGAGATTATTATTTAAACGCAATTAGTAATTCAATGCTAGTCATATGACATTATTATATGCTATATTTCTCTAACTTTCACACACTTTACCAAACATTAAATCAAGATGACAATAAACCACTCTCATCCACTCTTATTGTGAGGCAAACCAATGCGATCACTCGCTATCCAGATGTACTGGGTACTTTTTGTATGCAATGCAAAGAACGGTAGATAACCGTAATTATTATTTTAAACAGGGTGAGATAAAATCTAAGTCTTTTGTAAAGAATACCGTGGGGCGGGGAGATTCAATTCATTCTATTTATATAGATGGATAAGTTAATTAGACATTATTGAGAAGTCTAAATTAGTCAATGCGACAATTCGGACGACTTTGTAATTGAATATCCACAGTCTCATCTTTAAAATGTTTCTGTACCTTTAATATAATATCTTTTTCCCCATATTTCTATGTCGCATATTGAAAAAAAATCTGAATTCAGAGGCAATTTTGTGGGGTCTATAAGGAAGTGATTATAATTTAATTGGGACGGGTCAGTTGAGTGTACACTTTCCCATGACCCTTTGGGATATTTAGCACTTTTATAGAATTCAACAGAATCCTTTTTCAGATAAAAACACAAGTTATAAAACATTTCAGTGTCGCCTTCACAAGTTATGGGCTTTTAAACGTCATTGAATTCATTATTTCAATTTTTAAAGGTTTTTTAAATATTTTTCGTGACGTGTAGATCGGTTTTAATGTTTAGAAATTTTAGTTGTAATAATTATCATAAATTGTATTGTCAGTCTAATTTATCAATGAAATCTAATCCTTTATAAATATGTATTAAAATCCATCCATTTATACATGTGACTGAAATACGGTAAAACAACGTTAGGCGTCAATTTCCTCACAAAGCCAATACGAAATACTAAACTCTCAATTACTTTTTTGATGGTGATGATTTGATTACCTATATGTATTCGTGTGGTTTATTTTGAAAATGAAACTAATAAAGAAAGAATAATTTAAGTTCCTTTTTTTAAAAAAAAAACCCAATAATTTCTCACGATGGAGGATTTCTCTAAGAACCAAGACACAGCCTTTGTCAAGGTTGCATAGGATTGTCTTCAAAGCCTCACAGCTAAGCCTAAAGTCTACATAAAGACACTTCATTACTTTTAGAAATACTTGTATTTGGTGTCATATCGGGGAATTTGAAATAAACACTGTAATTGTGTATAAGTAATTAAATAATAATTGGAATCTAACAGATTTCCTACCTAAAGTAAAATAGAAAATGTCCGCGAGTTAGGGAAGTGTTTTGTCTCCCACCACTCTGAAATGGCTTTGAAACGTGATATCATTGTAAACAGATGGTCGTCAAAGTTTGTTTTAAGGTATAAATATATCTTATAAATTATAGTTGTGTAGTAGTAGACACATGTTTGATTCATCATTGGTGACAGGCGACATGTACATATTTGCAGGTCTGACATCCGAACGCAATTTTGGGCCTAGTGTAACATTGTTATATTGGACAATAATTTTTGAGAGTTCCATTATATCAATTTGCCCAGAATGGATCGGGTTATCAGACCTGAAGTTAACTGTACTTTGTTACACAGTATGGATACGTTGTGGGTATGATCTTCGTGTGTGTAAGACGTTACATTTAGATGGATCAAGTGCTCTTTGCCAATGCTCTACACATTTGGAAATAACTCATGGAGGTGATATGTAATAAAGTAAAATAAAATACATGTGCTTACTAGAGTAGTTCACCAATGTTATGTCCACTACAAATTGGCTGATTGTGTTTTACAATTATATGCATGGTTTTTTTAATCAGAAAAAAATAATAATTTGGTCACAGCTGACGTTTCTGACAAAGCTCTCGCCAATAACTTGACGGAATTCAATTAAGTACGTTTATTTCATTTCCTTTTCATTAACTGTTATTAATATTGTATATCATCTTTGTCCTTTTGTTACTGTAAATATTGTTTTTCTCATATACTTGACATTGTATAATATTTATCTTTTTTAAAACATTTTTTTTCATATTTCGTGTTATAATAATCAGAACTGATAAACAGATCACAATCATTATATTTACCATCACCAAGGCTATAAACCATTTTCAAAACTATAACAATTTACCACAACCAGGATTATAACAACTCACCATCACCAAGACTATAACAATTTAACACAACCAGGATTATAACAACTCACCATCACCAAGACGATTAACAATTTACCATTTTCATCACAACAACCATAAATCACCACGACTATTAATACTATCACCACCACAACTATCATTACAACAACCACAAATCACCATCAACAAAAATACATCTACAACAGAAACGGACACTGTAATCGCATTGGTCATCCACAAATGACCAAATTCCAACATGGATATCATCATATTTTATTAGCCAGTCCCACCTCTGCACCCAATAACTACAGCCATTATAAAGTATCTTTTTAACTCTTTTTAATTTCTATTCATTTTGCTTATCTACCATCCATATACAGAATTCTATTAAACATTTCCCCAACTAAAACTAACTATGGTCGTGTGTTATTTATTTCATATTTAGATTACCACTTTCTCACAGAAACAGTAAAACATCATTATCCAAAAGTAAATATGGCCAAGTCAGATGTGTGGGTTCGCACGTTTCATCAAAACTATTAGTCTACAAATATTATTACGCTTCTTCAAGACCTTCTTGTACATTCATTTCTATTTGTACCAGATTTCTCCAAAACATTGAGTCTTCGGGGTTATTGAGTATATATATATATATATATATATATATATATATATATATATATATATATAATATATATATATATATATATATATAATATATGCGGCTATGTGGTCTAGTGATATGACACTCGCTTTCGGATTGGAAGGTCCGGGGTTCGAGCCTCGCGCTCGACGCATAGTTTAGTCCATGGAAAAGGCTCTTTACTCACATTATCTCACAGTACTCAGGTGAAAAATTATGAGCATCTGGCCGTTAACAGCGTTGCCTCTGTCCGAAAAATTGTAATATTGCCTAACAGGCGTCATGTCCCAACCTACATGTTAAATGTTGCTGTTAACCAGAGACCCCCTGTGAAGCGCTTTGTACACATTTAGTGGATATTGCGCTATATAAAGCTCAATAATTATATCTATATATATATATATATATATATATATATATATATATATATATATGTATATATATATATATATATATATATATATATATATATATATATATATATAATATATATATATATATTATTCCAACCATTATAGTTTTTGAATCTATGGAAAGCCTAGAGATGTACAATTCAAAGTCACTAATCTGAATATCATTGAAAATATATTTAAATGCCTATGTTAGGTTCTCATTACACATTATTGAGGTAATAGAATATGCCTATGTTAGGTTCTCATTACACCTTATTGAGGTAATAAAATATGCCTATGTTAGGTTCTCATTACACCTTATTGAGGTAATAAAATATGCCTATGTTAGGTTCTCATTACACATTATTGAGGTAATAAAATATGCCTATGTTAGGTTCTCATTACACATTTTTGAGGTAATAAAATATGCCTATGTTAGGTTCTCATTACACCTTATTGAGGTAATAAAATATGCCTATGGTAGGTTCTCATTACACCTTATTGAGGTAATGAATATGCCCATGTTAGGTTCTCATTACACCTTATTGAGATAATAAAATGAGTTTTGACATACCTTGTCAGTCAAAGGCTATATTGTACAAGAATGGAAAGTAGTAGTAGTAGTAGTAGTAGTAGTAGTAGTAGTAGTAGTAGTAGTAGTAGTAGTAGTAGTAGGAGTAGTAGTAGTAGTAGTAGTAGTAGGAGTAGTATTAGTAGTAGTAGTAGTATTAGTAGTAGTAGTAGTAGTAGTAGTAGTAGTAGTAGTAGTAGTAGTAGTAGTAGTAGTAGTAGTAGTAGTAGTAGTAGTAGTGACATCTCCAGAGATGAAGGGGTTATTGCATGGGGGGAGAGGGGATGGAGTTTCCATTTGTGATGTTAATAAAAAAAATAACTAAAATGAAACCCCTTGTATTTATCCCGAAGGGAAAATTTGTCTCTAGGGTCTATTCCAAGGGCGCATAACAGCTCCGCAAATTGAGCTAGGGCGAGGTGACTTGCTCATGGTAACACAGCACAGGGGCAGGCGACCGAACTCAGTATATTTCGGTTTACGAAACAAAGACCGTTTCGCTGAGCCATGGTGCCCCTATTGTTATAATCTTGTGGTGAGTTCACATGTGGTCTGACATCCCAGAGACTTGAACAGAGGAATCTCCTAACAACAGTTGGGAAGCAAAATGACAACCAATGGACATTTCAATGGTCAGAGTGTATTGCCTAACTGGTGCCTTGGATTTCCAAAATGGCGGCCACTTGATGAAGCCTCGTCAATTTTTGCATTCGTAATTTTCTGCTGCCACATATAAATCTTCAATAAACTTTTTTTTTAAATTCTAATTCATTGGATTTTCAGTTTACGATTTATAAATGACCATTGATGCAAATTTACGGCCTGAAATTTTGAATGGAACTTAGGTACGACTCGTAACCTGTCATATTAATGACAAGTAAAAAGTGTCCAGATAGTGAGCCCTACTGACGAAAATGGGTCTAGGTTGATGGGTGATCTGACACACGATGGTTACAGGTAAACTTAAACACACACACACACACACACACACACTCACACACACTCACACCCACATACACACAACAGTTTTTTTTTAATTGTCGGAAAGCTATTCCTTTAAAATTATATAGACTAAAATAAACCCCATCCGTTCTCTAACTTTTCAAATAATTTCCATATGTAACCACGTGATAATCATTTTCTCTCTGAATTTATTTCAGGTGCACGAAAGATTTTAATGGTTTTTCGATCGTTTACGGTCACTATCATGTGTAAAAGTTTTAAGCTGTTCTGAAATAAAACGTACGCACACCACACACACACACACACACCCACACACCCACAACACACACACACACACACACGCACACAGAGACAATATTTCTCACTCACAAACTCTTTCTTTCATTCTTTCTCTATACCATTCTTTCTTCCTCTCTCTCTCTCTCTCTCTCTCTCTCTCTCTCTCTCTCTCTCTCTCTCTCTCTCTCTCTCTCTCTCTCTCTATCCATCTATCTATCTATCTATCTATCTATCTCTCTATCTCACTGGCTCTCTCTATAAGATGATGATTGTATCAGTACTTCTTCTCCAAAAGTTTTGACAAAAAAGTAAATTTGATACAGGGCGATAATTAGTTAAAACATTGTGGTCCAATGATGTTTTCTTCATAAGTGGTTTAACGATGTCACATTTAAAGCACGATGGAACGTCGCCAGTCAGTATGGATGTGTTTATGATTAATGTAATGGATGATAATAATATATCGATGGATCTGGCCATAAGCTGTGCTGGTGAGGGATCGAGGTCGCAGGATTTAGTTGGGGCATTTGTGACCATCTCTTTTATCAAACAAGATGGCACTGGATAGAACTTGTCTATAATGGGTACCGCCATGAAGTCATAGGGTACAACAGAATGTTTCTGCATCTAGAAATGGTTCACATCGATCTAGTTCTGAAAAAGGATATGGACTTTGTCTTGAATGCAGTTGACAAATTTCTTTGGCATGTGTCTTTGATTGGTTGTAGATGGTAAAGAAGTGCATATTTCACGTCCAAGTAGACTTATTGAAATATTTGTAGAATTGACACCATGAATGTCAATGAATTCGTTAACTCGTAGTAAAATGGCGGATTGCTTTCATCTAGAGTCTACCTACATTTTTAGACAGACAACCGTCCTTCCCTAAGGGTAGCAAGCAATTGATATTGATCTTTTCACGCTGTAGAATAAAGAGATATCCGGTAATGGAATCAGGCCCTGAAGAATAGAAATAAAGAAAAAATATGGCAACATGTCCGGATAATGAGGACATCCGGATTATGGAGTTCAGGAGAGTTGTCTTGCAAAATATTTTTTTCATGTTAAGATGAATATTACAAAACATAAAGAGCATTATATTCGACAGCGGTTCTTCAACGTATTCAAGAAATTGATTCTCAAGTATCTAGTAGAGTATGGTTCTATTTAATTTTAAATTTAATTGTTAATCGCTATTAGAAGTATTTTTTGATATTATAACATTGGACATAACCGATGTATATTATCAAATTACATTAATTACACGATTACTTCCCTTGCCTTTATCGAATGAATAATGATTTGAGGTCATTTATTTTAAGTGTGCATTATAGATAATGGGCTCTTTGCTAAATATCTCACAACATTGCCAGCGGAAGTATAACGGACCAATTGTATGTGTTAACTTGACGGTTTATTAACACAGTTTAGTGTTTAATGAGTATAAGTCATATAATGGTTGTTAAAAATCAATAACAAAGACCCGAGTGCCTCAACTTTGTTCTATTTATAGTAGAATATAATACGTGCGTCCGGGTGGCTTAATGTCCCCTCTTTTCACACAAGTCAATAAATGGAAAGCGTGGTCAGTGCCCGGACGAGTGATTATGAAAAATGATATTCTGACATTACTCCAGTTGACTCAGGTGTTAACAATTACCAGGCCAAAGAAAGTGAACATTAAGATCATTCAGTTAAAAATACTTCATTATATCCTCCAGCCGGATATGACGTACAAATACAAAAAATTATAAATATTAAGTTTATAGTCTGACTGATACCAGTTAGTGAGTACAACTCATCAAAATGTCTGGCTAAATCAATAGAAAGTTAACGAATACGTCCCAGCCAAAAACGATCGACATTTCATCTTTTTGTCTAGTTGTTCGTCGATCGTTATAGGTTGGAAACCTATTGGTTAACTAGTTACTAACGAAGAGCTGATTGACGCCATTCTCGTACCTTGTTTTAACCAATACTGAAGAGACGCCCACACCTGCAATAAGCCAAGGTATCCCGTGCGTGGTGATGTGGACGTGTGTTGTGTTTTCACTGTGAGTAAGTGAGTGAGTTACAAACCGTTGGTCTGTGAGTGAGTTTATAAATCGCTGTTCTTATTGTTACGATACTACTGCTATCACTCTTCTTATTGTTACGATACTACTGCTATCACTCTGTTCTATAAAATACTTTAGCTGTTACAGAATATATATTAAAAATGGTACAATCATTACGTATTACCTTTCTTCTTGGATGCCTACTTATAATAACCACTGCTGGATTCGGTAAGTAAAATATATAGCAATAATGTGACCCATAGTGTCAAAAAAGGTATTAAGTTAGTAGGAACAAGATACTAAAAGCTCTAATTACAAATACAACTTATCAAATATAAGAATTATTGGTTTTTATCACTTTAAAATACTGTCCTCCATAAAACATATAAAAAACAACCCAGGCCTGATATTTTTGCTACAAATGTAAAATACAACACCGTAATTCAACACAATCGACGAGCACTTATTTGAAGGTCTGGTAACCCAATTGATTATAGGCTCAACGTTGGAATGAAAACCTACAAAAAATGACGCAATATATTGACCATTACAACAATGTTGAATTAGGCCCATAATTGCAATCGTATGTCGGACCTTTATATATGTAACGTCGACTACGACATAATAACGTTTTGAGATGGCGGGTCACTAATAACGTAGAAATGATGTGCGCTTAACTAAGAAATTTACAACATTGCAATCAGGAATTATAACGAAGCAACACACAAAATTATCTATAACCGTGAACGTTTATAGTCTGGTTTATACAGATTTGTGAGAATTATTTATAATAATGGATGGCAAAAACAAAAACCAATGACAAAGAGGTGAGTAACAATAATCTATAATCTATAGAAGGAATGAAATTGATGTCACTCAGGCCTTTGTAATTGTGTTATACCATCCATGTTTATATGTAATTCTCATTAAACCGTATTAATCAGACTACAAACGTTCGATGTTATACATCGTTTTGTATTTTGCTCCGTTATATTTCCCGATGGCAATGTGTTGGGTTTCTTAGCCAAACGCAAATTTTATACAAGTTAGATTCTCGAATTAATAAACAAATACTCTTAGAACTGTGATTCGCTCACAAATGTGTTATGTGTATGTTAGAATGATTGTTGTTTGGGTCTTTATTTTAAAGTCTATTGATGGCTCAATGCGTGCCCAAAATGTGGAAATGTCTTGTTAAATATCGACGCAATTGAGGTCACTCAACTCTTTGTTATTGTTTTTAGCCAGCATTTTTATGATCAGTTCTAACAAAATGTTATCACCAGCTATATAAACGATTAAGCTTACACACCATTTTTGTGTGTTGGTACCTTATATCCGGCTGACACAATTATGGATTTTATATTAAACATATATGATCAATGCAAGTTGTATTCTCTGATTAACTAAAATTACTTTAAGACAATTATTCACTCCCTCCTTCAGAGCCATTCGGCCCTTTGAGACTATAGCATGAAACGGACAATAGCAACTGCTTGCTTTTCTGATATGACGCTAGTCTATCGCAAAGTATTTTCAGCAAATTTACATTAGCGATATGTCGAACACTCCCTCTCTGAGGCTGGGATAGGCGGTCGACTGGGCAATCGTTACTCAAAGTAAATGTGGACCCGTCTCGAGAGCGTACTCAGCGACGACTTCACCTGACTCAAATCCTACTTCGACAAGTGGTACATGAAGATGAGCATTTCAAAAACCGAGGTCACTGCTTTCCACCTATGAAGTGGCTGTCACGCACGCAAAATGAACGTCCTCGTCGGCGCGAGACACTCCCATATTAAACGCATCCAAAATATTTAGGGTTGATACATTCAAATAAAAGTCCAGATTCCAAGTTTCATTTCCTACTGCTTTATTTATTTTGATAAATCTGAAATCCTAATCAACTAGCATGATTATATTTCAATCAGATTCATACATTCCAAATCCATACAATCAAAGCAAATATAAGTCATTTTGCTTACGAACCATTTTCAATAATACGTTGAGTCCGTAAAAGCAAGGAAATGATTGTGAACACAAAAGTTTTAAAGTGTGCAGCTCATAGTAAAGTAGAATGCAGAACATCGTTTTAATCCAAAACATCATATTTTAAACCCTTAAGCAACTCTACCCATAATTCCCTTTCAACACACATCCTTGTATTTTTGACAGTTCCTTGACAGTCTAAATTCCATCCCCTAAAAGTAAGATCAAATTATATTCAAACCTGAAACGTCAAATCCCTACATATTAATGTTAAACCCCGCCATTTATGATATAATATTGTTTTTGGTACTTACGCCCAAATAACAAAAATCAACTACAATCTGTTGTTTTATTCCCAAATACCAATTGAGACTAATCAATGCAAGTAATTTTCTACTTCTTAACATAACGATAAGTCCTTAACTTCAAACATAAAACTGTCCTAAACCCATTTAGTATGGACCATATTTTCATTGAAATCCTAGCGTCGTTAACTTTGCTTAAATATTAATCATGTTTAATGAACAACCAACGAAAATAAATGCAATTACCTACAGCTGCCCCCACTATTGGTCAAGTGTTATTGCCATGTTTTTCTACAAATTCTGGCATAAACTTTTTGCATAAGGCTACTCTCTTACCTCATTAAAACATATTGTTTTAATATAGTTTCAGCGGTAAAGATTGATGTGACGTCACAATACCATCATGATGCAGTGCCCACCTCATTCAATATCAGATGTGAACTCGATAACACCGGAAGTTGCAGAGATAAGGTCATTCTCATTCAACTTGCTAAGAACGACAATAAAATTATTGCCTCAGTTCAAGGGAGTGAATCTTTTATCCATAATCACCTTCTCGATTCCAGTATGTTGGTGAGTATGTTATTGCCATCCATGTTTATGATATATTCTCACTAAAGTGAATTAACCAGACTAAAACGTTAAAGGTTAGGGCACAATATCTGTGAATTAAAGATTGCATTTCATGACTTGTCGTTATTTTTTTCCTTCGAGCTTCAAGCAGCAACAATTTCATTCATCAGGTCGAAGGTCAAATTAACCAGATAGACGGGCAGAGTTATCTCAGTGCGACAATAAACCATGCAGTCAAGGAGGATTCTGGACTTTACACATGTTCTGCGATGTTCCTGGATGATATGGGACACATGAGAGAGGAGAAAAGCAGTGAAAACATTACAATTGAAAGTAGGTTATTCCTATCACGTACGTAAAATGTCATGTCTATTGCTATGTCAGAATTTTTAATTACTATAAATTTTTCATTGATGTGGATTTCTTTTTATCTTTTAAGAACGTCAAGCATCTAGAGAGTGAAACAATTTGGAAATGTCGATAAACATATGCCATTTATTATTATTATTATTATTATTATTATTATTATTATTATTATTATTATTATTATTATTATTATTATTATTATTATTATTATTATTATTATTATTATTATTATTATTATTATATTATTATATTATTATTATTATTATTATTATTATTATCATTATATTATTATTATTATTATTATTATTATTATTATTATTATTATTATTATTATTATTATTATTAAAATTATTTTATTATTTAAACATATGCTATTGTTATTATCAACTGGGAGGCTAATAAATGTACCTACTAGATATGCACGGGCATTATTTCTTTTTTTTTTGTGGCCAAGCGATTTCACAGAATCAAATTTTGATCATTCGTATGCTTTATGTGGACACATCAACCGTCATGACAATCTTGAAAAAGTATGTGGAGAAGGCATGGAGGAGGGTAAAATAGGGAGAGGTAGGCCAATAAGTAGATGATAACAACACATCAGGGAAGGGATGAATATGCCAGTGACTGAATGTGGAAGGTTCGTTGTTTCGTTTGGCATTTGCAGAGGCGATGCCCATGAGGGATAATCCAAGATGATGAGTACGAAGGTAAAACAATGTGAGCGTTTATATAGCTCACTATCCACTAGACGTGCTCAAATTGAATTAATAGGGACCAATAACTAACAGCAACATTTAACCTGTAACCCGAGACATGATGCCTGTTAGGCGATATTAGATTGTCGGACACAGACATCGCTGTTTTGGACCAGGTACTCATTTTTTGCATGTGATATAGTCAATGACACTCACCATAGGATCAAAAGACCCTGGGTTCGAGTTTTGCTAACGATAATTTCCTTTCTGACATGTTTGCCACTATCGATCAGTCTTGCATGTACGAGCATACAAAAATGATATTGAATTGAATTTCTTTCCCTCATAGACCTAAGGCACATGGATTCATAGTTTATCCCAATTTCTCTATGATGTAAAGGATAATAAAAATTGATTCCTATCCTCTAGATTGGACGATAGTCTATTGCAAACTATATTTCCCCACACTTGACAAACTCATCTACCCAGTGACCGATGGATGGACAGGTGATCAGAAAACAAACAAACGATTACACCGGCTGTCGATCTAGATCTATTTGCATATGAAGCAAGTGCTTTAACAACTGAGCTACTTGAGTCACATGATAAATTTGAAATCTACTTTTAAAAGTACAGAAAAAAATCTGACTCTTCTTTAGCGTATTCATTTTTTCGCCGTTCGCGTGGCACACACCACACTTGCCTAGTGATTTGTTAGCGCGTGTTAGCAACACGCTCCTTGGCTGGCCGCCGGTTTCGCCTGGCTAGACTAGAGGGGGAGGGAAGGGAGGGGAGGTCTAATTAAACTGGGCACGTGTGTGTGTACCCTTTGTTTAGTTATTATTTTTATTGGGCCATGTGTTGTAGACACCCATCAGTGACTCTTTGTTGAAATTTAGTCTTTTTCATTTTAGTATTGAGTGGAGATCTGTTCCCACATGTTATAGACAACCATCAGTGACACTTGAGATTTCTAGATCTATAGTAGGCTAGTACTAATAAGATCTGAGATATTTTAGAGATTGAGTTGAACATGGAAAACGCTGAGTTG
>NC_088374.1:23347784-23352784 GCF_034508935.2 Berghia stephanieae | reverse complement strand
TACTGCTACTGCCACTACTACTACTACTACTACTACTACTACTACTACTACTATACTACTACTACTACTGTTCATACTACTACAACTACACCGTACCGTTTTTATGCACCTCCGTTGGCGGTGATAGTTAATTAATGAAAATGTTACTGCATACGACCATGAGGTTTAAATAATTTTAGATTGTAGTTTAGCACGCCGCTTAGTGATTACCGGTGTACGTTTATACAATGATAATAAATTAAAGAATATTCACACTAATTTAAAAAATCAAAGGTAAAAAGAGACATGGCACACAAATACTGATCTTAAATAAATAAAGAATTTTAGAAAATTATTATTTTTTTAAACACGATAAAAAGTTTTTGAAAAAAATGATAATAAATTAAAGAATATTCACAATAATTTAAAAAATCAAAGGTAAAAAGAGACATGGCACACAAATACTGATCTTAAATAAATAAAGAATTTTAGAAAATTATTTTTTTTAAACACGATAAAAAGTTTTTGAAAAAAAAAAGAAAAAAGATGTCTTTCTCAATAAAGTAAACTTTTTTTTATAATATATGTTTACAATAGGAATCGAACCCAGTACTTTCAAGGTTAAAAAGTCTGACAGCTTGTCCACTGCGCTACGGAGCCACCTAACTGTCCATCACATTTAATAAGCTCTTTCTAAGACAATATTTTACCTTCAATGCAACTTCTATTTTCTGGTTCTATATTTCGATTGTTTTAGTTTATTGTTATTTTTGTATAAATTTATTAACAAAAACATCCTACATATGTCACAATTTAACTTTTGCCATGTCCGAATACAGAAACACAATATCGCTGATGAAATTGGGTGGAATGCGCATCGTGACGGAGGTGCATAAAAGATACACCGTCAACGGAGGTGCATAAAAACACTACGTTTAAAAAGAAAAAAAAATTGTTGTATTTTTGCAGCAGTTATAAATTTACCAATCACAGTTGTGCAATAATTTAATCACCTAAATATAGTAATAGACCTACAGAGATGGACCCTACAATGCATTTGATTTGTGTAATTTAACGTACTTTTTCTGCATCTATCCACACTAGCTACCACTTTAGACATAACTCAAGACAACAATAGTGTGGTCTAATTTCTATTGCTAACTTATATTTCAAACTACAGTATTATAGTATTATATCAAACATTTTTAAAAAGTATGTTATCTTCTTCTCATTCTTCTTATTAACAATCAAAAATACGGTAGGCGTACATTGTGTAGTGTGTAGTGTAGGCTTGCCAACTGCACAACCCTTTGAACCTTGAACAACAAGATATGAAGTGAATAGAAAAATGCCAGAAGACAATAGAGAATAAAAATTTTTCGCGGCGGTGGTGGGGTTTGAACCTGCGACCTTATTGGTACGACAACTCCGCCTGGCAGGTGAGAGCGTGGCTCTACCGTGTGAGCTATCCACGAACACTAAAATATTCGTTTCAAACTCAAAGTCATTACTAGATCCCTCTCTCACCCACTTCTTGAGACCGCCGATTCGTTCGTACACCACCATCGCGAATAATTTTGACCAGCAGTTAAGCTTAATAGCCAATATTCTCAACACAAACATATAACATAGAAACGATTGAGACATTGAGTATGCTTCGGTGTATGGGGTGAATTTTTTAATTCAGAAAAGTGAGTGGAGCAGGCACTTATGTTGGTAACAAAAGATATGAAGTGAATAGAAAAATGCCAGAAGACAATAGAGAATAAAAATTTTTCGCGGCGGTGGTGGGGTTTGAACCTGCGACCTTATTGGTACGACAACTCCGCCTGGCAGGTGAGAGCGTGGCTCTACCGTGTGAGCTATCCACGAACACTAAAATATTCGTTTCAAACTCAAAGTCATTACTAGATCCCTCTCTCACCCACTTCTTGAGACCGCCGATTCGTTCGTACACCACCATCGCGAATAATTTTGACCAGCAGTTAAGCTTAATAGCCAATATTCTCAACACAAACATATAACATAGAAACGATTGAGACATTGAGTATGCTCCGGTGTATGGGGTGAATTTTTTAATTCAGAAAAGTGAGTGGAGCAGGCACTTATGTTGGTAACAACAAGATATGAAGTGAATAGAAAAATGCCAGAAGACAATAGAGAATAAAAATTTTTCGCGGCGGTGGTGGGGTTTGAACCTGCGACCTTATTGGTACGACAACTCCGCCTGGCAGGTGAGAGCGTGGCTCTACCGTGTGAGCTATCCACGAACACTAAAATATTCGTTTCAAACTCAAAGTCATTACTAGATCCCTCTCTCACCCACTTCTTGAGACCGCCGATTCGTTCGTACACCACCATCGCGAAAATTTTGACCAGCAGTTAAGCTTAATAGCCAATATTCTCAACACAAACATATAACATAGAAACGATTGAGACATTGAGTATGCTCCGGTGTATGGGGTGAATTTTTAATTCAGAAAAGTGAGTGGAGCAGGCACTTATGTTGGTAACAACAAGATATGAAGTGAATAGAAAAATGCCAGAAGACAATAGAGAATAAAAATTTTTCGCCGGCGGTGGTGGGGTTTGAACCTGCGACCTTATTGGTACGACAACTCCGCCTGGCAAAAAATTTTTATTCTCTATTGTCTTCTGGCATTTTTCTATTCACTTCATATCTTGTTGTTACCAACATAAGTGCCTGCTCCACTCACTTTTCTGAATTAAAAAATTCACCCCATACACCGGAGCATACTCAATGTCTCAATCGTTTCTATGTTATATGTTTGTGTTGAGAATATTGGCTATTAAGCTTAACTGCTGGTCAAAATTATTCGCGATGGTGGTGTACGAACGAATCGGCGGTCTCAAGAAGTGGGTGAGAGAGGGATCTAGTAATGACTTTGAGTTTGAAACGAATATTTTAGTGTTCGTGGATAGCTCACACGGTAGAGCCACGCTCTCACCTGCCAGGCGGAGTTGTCGTACCAATAAGGTCGCAGGTTCAAACCCCACCACCGCCGCGAAAAATTTTTATTCTCTATTGTCTTCTGGCATTTTTCTATTCACTTCATATCTTGTTGTTACCAACATAAGTGCCTGCTCCACTCACTTTTCTGAATTAAAAAATTCACCCCATACACCGGAGCATACTCAATGTCTCAATCGTTTCTATGTTATATGTTTGTGTTGAGAATATTGGCTATTAAGCTTAACTGCTGGTCAAAATTATTCGCGATGGTGGTGTACGAACGAATCGGCGGTCTCAAGAAGTGGGTGAGAGAGGGATCTAGTAATGACTTTGAGTTTGAAACGAATATTTTAGTGTTCGTGGATAGCTCACACGGTAGAGCCACGCTCTCACCTGCCAGGCGGAGTTGTCGTACCAATAAGGTCGCAGGTTCAAACCCCACCACCGCCGCGAAAAATTTTTATTCTCTATTGTCTTCTGGCATTTTTCTATTCACTTCATATCTTGTTGTTACCAACATAAGTGCCTGCTCCACTCACTTTTCTGAATTAAAAATTCACCCATACACCGGAGCATACTCAATGTCTCAATCGTTTCTATGTTATATGTTTGTGTTGAGAATATTGGCTATTAAGCTTAACTGCTGGTCAAAATTATTCGCGATGGTGGTGTACGAACGAATCGGCGGTCTCAAGAAGTGGGTGAGAGAGGGATCTAGTAATGACTTTGAGTTTGAAACGAATATTTTAGTGTTCGTGGATAGCTCACACGGTAGAGCCACGCTCTCACCTGCCAGGCGGAGTTGTCGTACCAATAAGGTCGCAGGTTCAAACCCCACCACCGCCGCGAAAAATTTTTATTCTCTATTGTCTTCTGGCATTTTTCTATTCACTTCATATCTTGTTGTTACCAACATAAGTGCCTGCTCCACTCACTTTTCTGAATTAAAAAATTCACCCCATACACCGGAGCATACTCAATGTCTCAATCGTTTCTATGTTATATGTTTGTGTTGAGAATATTGGCTATTAAGCTTAACTGCTGGTCAAAATTATTCGCGATGGTGGTGTACGAACGAATCGGCGGTCTCAAGAAGTGGGTGAGAGAGGGATCTAGTAATGACTTTGAGTTTGAAACGAATATTTTAGTGTTCGTGGATAGCTCACACGGTAGAGCCACGCTCTCACCTGCCAGGCGGAGTTGTCGTACCAATAAGGTCGCAGGTTCAAACCCCACCACCGCCGCGAAAAAAATTTTTATTCTCTATTGTCTTCTGGCATTTTTCTATTCACTTCATATCTTGTTGTTACCAACATAAGTGCCTGCTCCACTCACTTTTCTGAATTAAAAAATTCACCCCATACACCGGAGCATACTCAATGTCTCAATCGTTTCTATGTTATATGTTTGTGTTGAGAATATTGGCTATTAAGCTTAACTGCTGGTCAAAATTATTCGCGATGGTGGTGTACGAACGAATCGGCGGTCTCAAGAAGTGGGTGAGAGAGGGATCTAGTAATGACTTTGAGTTTGAAACGAATATTTTAGTGTTCGTGGATAGCTCACACGGTAGAGCCACGCTCTCACCTGCCAGGCGGAGTTGTCGTACCAATAAGGTCGCAGGTTCAAACCCCACCACCGCCGCGAAAAATTTTTATTCTCTATTGTCTTCTGGCATTTTTCTGTTCACTTCATATCTTGTTGTTACCAACATAAGTGCCTGCTCCACTCATTTTTCTGAATTAAAAATTCACCCCATTTGAACAACGCGCGCTGACCTATGGCCTTGTCCGACCTCTCTCACTCTCACGGCTTTCCCATTGTGGCGATACTAAAAATAGTGCAGGCTGGTTAGCGAAGAGGGTTATTCTCAGGTGACGTCACAAAATGGCCCAACCTGGTGCAAAAAAAAAAAAAAAAACTCGCTTCCCGGCTATCGGCAACTGCGTAGGCAGGCAAAAGAAACGTATGGTTTGTAATGCAATAACGAGGCTCATAAGTATATTACTCCCCCTCTCTCTCTCTCTCTCTCTCTCTCTCTCTCTCT
>NC_088374.1:23330284-23340284 GCF_034508935.2 Berghia stephanieae | reverse complement strand
GTTTCCCGTTAATATACATTACTAATAAGAATACTTTCTGCCATTTACAACGTTTTTCCCCTTTGTGTATTGAATTCATGTATCAAATTTCCTGGGATACTCTTAGTATAATGTCAAACACACAAATTGGTCACAGCTAGTTCAGGATATTTCTCACAATAATTTGACGCACAGATAAAGGAACTGCAACGCAAAACCTGACGACACGAAACATTTCTTTTCAATCATCTGTGTTAAAATAGGCGAGCGCTTAAGGTGGTCATGGGCCTTCGGTCCATGGTCAACGGTTAATTTAAGGCCCAATATAGAGTACATTCAATTTTCGAGTTAAAGATCAAACAACTTAATTGTTTATTCGACTAGTTTTAATACAATATACGATAAAAAATGTATGCACTGTATGTGATTGAAGAACTGAAGGCTAATACTGTAAGATAATAGTTTAAAAAATACCCAAGCTGTTGTAGTCATTTCTGTTTTTTACTTCCTAAAGTGATAATATGTTGTTGTTTTTTCATGTAACAGAACATATCGTGAAATGTATATTGTCTGATGTAGTATATTGTGTGTTCACCATTCAATGAGGGGTGGTTTTGAAATAATATATTTTCTTACTTCTATTTTTTTCCTACTTTGACGAACACTTTCCATACCCATCTTTCAGATTTCTAGCAAAATGAAGCATAGATATTCATCTATTGATACCATGATGATGATGATGATGTGAAAATGACAAAGTAATAGGGAAACAAAACCATGTATATTACTCGGAAAAACCATCAAATAATTTGGAGACATGTGAAGTGATGAAATAAAAACTTATGTTACAAACCGTTATATTGAGTTATATGTGAATATAATATGGAAACTAAAATAAATGTGTGAATCTGATGAAACAATAGTCTCTTAACGGACTTTTTTTTTCATATTCTAATAATACTTTTACTAGAGGGGACAAATTTAAGATTTTTGTCTCTAGATGCAAAACATACATAAGACAAAATTGGTTCGGTATTCGTATTGTCCAGAAAACGAAAAGTTTGAAATTCGAAACAAAGAATGCAAAAATCTATGGATTATTTCAAGGTGTTAGTAGACAGGGAATTATATGATGGGAGATTTATATATGACTAATAATACTTGTTTGAACTGTTGTTGACATGGCTTTCAAACTTGTATGTATATATTATGCATTATTATATTATTATGGTTATCTTTTATATGCGTGTGTGTGTGTGTGTGTGTGTGTGTGTGTGTGTGTGTGTTTGATTTGCATGTCACGGTTAAAGATATATCTTTGTACACCGCATACACATTAATACATTTAAGTTGAAATACTATCTTTGCCACGTGTATCATTATTGTAATCTTTAATCAATGGATTTATGGCATTGCTATTAATATTAAGGGCATTCAAGGGATTCTATCCTATTTTGCCCTTTACAATATGCTATATTATGTTATGTTATTATTTTATTATTATTATTATTATTATTATTATTATTAATATTATTATTATTATTATTATTATTATTATTATTATTATTATGGCAATTATTAATATTCTACTTGTTTTAAAAACCCCGAAACGTTTACTTGTCATGTCTCCGTTAATATAAATGTGGTTTCCATCAATTTCACCTTTCATTTTTAATCTTTCGAGCTCCTGTAGCAACATCAGCGTTCTATAATTATCACGTTATTTCTTATTATTTATCCTAAATCATTGATCTTCTGTATCATAATCTTGAGATTTTACGTAATCAATGCTTCTGTCAGGGTTCAAAAGCCAACAGCAACACTTAACATGTAGAACAATACGTGACGCCTGTTAGGCAATCTTTTTTGTCCGGAAAAGACAACGCTGTTAAAGGCCTGGCATCCAATTTACACCTAAGTACAGTGAGACGATGTCAGTAAAGCAACTCTCTACAAGGACTCAATTATGAACCGCTCGGAACTCGAACCCTTGATCTTTCTACCCGAAGGCGACTGTCATAACAATAGACCATATAGCACAAAAAAAAAACGAAAAAAAAACATGAAAGGTCGGTGAATATGTCGGAATAATATTTCATGTAACACATTTATCAATCCAAAGAAAAAATCACATTTGATATGTCTGAAGATAAGATTCTTGAAATGAAGTCGATTTCAATTCAGTGGTTAGAGATGTTCAATATTTTTATTCAATTTTAGAGAAAAATTGACGTTTAACATAGTGCAATATCAGCTACATGTGCTCAAAGATCTTACAAGGAGTCCCTGGTCAACAGAAACACGTAACATGTAGAACGATGCTTGACGTCTTTTAACGATAATTAATTTTTGTATCGACAGAGACAAGCTGTTAACGGGCAGGTACATATTTTACAACTGATTAAGCCGAGATAATTTGAACAAAGACACAAAACAAATATGCGACTCGAACCAAAGAACTATCTATGCGAAAAAGAGTATCATATCACAAGACCGCATAGGCGCATAATGAGTTGTACAACGTTTTACTCAAATGACAATTTAACGGAATGAATTCAAAATCACTATTGAAGAAAATAGAAAATAAATTGGAGCGCGGGGAGAAAAGGCTACCCATAGTCATGAAATAAAATGGGATATGCACAGATAACATCAACGTTGGAGAAATACTCTCAAATATAGTCTGCGATTATTCGATGTGGAATTAAACGGATTGAACTATATGAAGAAAACCATTTTACAATAAAATCTTACAACTTTTCTCAAATCAAGCCCCGTCTCTCCTTGATTTGTTTTTCTTTCTGTTTGCTAGAAAAAAATGAAGTTTAAAAAAAGCAATAGAGACGATGATACTGATGAAAACTAAGCTCGAACGAAGGAAGTGTCTCCCAGCCACAATGGTAGGCTTAGGGATTCCACCCAGGGTTTGGTGATGATGGTGGTGATGATAAAGAAGAAGAAGAAGATGATGATGATAATGATGATGATGATGATGATGATGATGATGATGGTGATGATGATGATGATGATGATAATGATGATGATGATGATGATGATAATGTTGATGATGATGAGGAGGAGGAGGAAGAGAAGGGGTAGGAGGAGGAGGAGGAGGAGGAGGAGGAGGAGGAGGAGGAGGAGGAGGAGGAATAGGGTGAGCTGGGAACAGGAGGATAACAATATTGATGAGGATGATGATAATGTCAATGATAAAATATTAGTAATTGAATTGCTATAACTGGTGTTTCAATAAAATGATTCTCTGCTAAAAGAAGAAAGACAGCCTACATTCATGAACGTCACACAGCTCTGTCCTTCATCGAGAAAAAAAAACAAAAAACAACAATTCCGCCATTTTGACCTGAAACAATATACTGATGTGATATGATTCAATGTAGTTTACATGTGTGCAACGTAAGATAGTATAACACAACATGATATGATGCAGCCCATTAAAATACAATGAAACAAAATACTATAGGGAATGAGATTAGCGGAAGAGTAGCGTCCCTTGATTGGACGTCACCCGTACCATAGTCTGTGACGTCACCGGCGGAAAAATTATTAGAGAGAGAACGCCATATTGGTTGTGCGCATGCGTCTGTCGTCCTCGAGCAATTTATATAAAGGAATACACACTCATCCTGGTTAATATCGCTTTGCATAGAATTCATAACCAACAACAGATATTGATTATCAATAGAAAAACTTAAAATAAAACATGATCAATTTTATAGAGTGAGCAATATACACTCAACATGCTCAAAGCACTTCACAAAGGCTTCTTAGACAATGGTAACACTCAATAGGCAGGGGGTCACATGACGCAAGTTAGGCGATATTACTTTGTTTTTTCAACAACTCTGTTCCCAGCAAGATTCTTATGATAGGAACTGGAGTGAGTGACTGTGACGTCAGCGCACACATTTTAACTAGCCGCTCGCGTGCCGGGACTGGGACGCTGGCCGCCATGCCCATTGTGGCAAGAGGAGGGTTGCTAAGTGGTTGTTTATCACGCGACACCCTGCTTGCTATAGTATTTTGTGCTTCATTTTAGTCGTTGGTGTTGATGTTAAGACGAGTTTCAAATTTACCAAGAAGATTATAAATAGAACGTAATTTCCCCAAAAAGTCCACCGTTCTTAGATAACATACCTTGTCATTTTTTCATTAATTTCAATTTGCTTTAAATTCAATCAATTTGTTTATTGATTAATGAAAATAATCATTTTCGTCAGACTGTGACGTTGTGTGTCGATGTCTTTGTGGATGTGTCTGTCCCTTATTAGCCGTTATAAGTAGTAGAAGTAGTAGTAGTTAGTAGTAGTAGTAGTAGTAGTAGTAGTAGTAGTAGTAGTAGTAGTAGTAGTAGTAGTTGTAATAGTAGTAGTAGTAGTAGTAGTAGTAGTAGTAGTAGTAGTAGTAATGATGGTAGTAGTAGTAGTAGTTGTAGTAGTAGTAGTTGTTTGTTTGTAGTAGTAGACATGTCTAAAGACGTCTAGTTTTAAATCTCCAAAAACTAGTTATATTTAGCACCAACATCCCCCTTTTCAATCCCGTCTTTCTGTTCTATCATTGTGAATTTTGTGAGGCTTTTTGTTCTAACACATTCTCATAAATATTTACTGATGCACTATGATACTAAGCCGGGCGTTCCCTTTAATAAAGTTTGGAACCTTTCTCAACATTTACATTTTAATCCGATCTGCTCTATATCATGGTTAAAACTTAATCTTACACATAAAGCTCTGTGTAAAGTTGTTATAATTTTTTTTTCAAATGCCACTCATCATGATCATCATCATCATCATAATCACCACCACTACCACCACCATCATCACCATCATTATTATCATCATAATAAGCTTCTTGGTTCACACACACCCATGCCGGTATTGTTTGCTCCAAAGCAAATTAGCCTTACCATGCCACAATGGGCATGGCGGCGATGGTTCCTTGCGTGGTACACGTGACGCCACCGACTCTCACTCCAGTTCATATTATACGCTTCTTGGTTCCAAGTCATAATTACGTTTCACACATGGACAAAATCAAGATCTTTTCTTTTTCCCACGGAATCATCATAACGCCTCTCAGAGAGCGAATCGTACACAGATCTTCAAGCAGAAATGAAAAGAAAAAATATTAAAAAGATAATTATTTAAAAAATAAAAAAAATAAAAATCACGTAACCTGAATTCACTTTGACATGAATTATCTATGTAAATTACATTATACGCCAGGAACACATTTATTTTGTTATCGCACAAGGATACGAGTACATGAGGAGCGCATGTCTTTGTCTAACAGAATAGAAAGAAACACGATTACCGTGACCCTAACCCCAACCTAACCCTAACCCTAACCCTAACCCTAACCCTTAACCAAACATAACCCTAACCCTAACCCTAACCCCGAACATGGTTGTTTTCCAGACAGCAACAATCTACGGTAATTCATCTTCAGGGTTTCTTTCTTATTCTCCAACTTTAAACAAAAACATAATTTGCCTACGTTTTGGATTTTCCTCCCATTAACCACTTTATCTATCTATTCCGGAACTGTAATAGGACAAATGATTTTATTGTATAAACTTCCCGATATCCTTCTCATGCAACTTCTCTTCTTCCTTCCTTTCTTTACTCTCTTTTCCTTCTTCTTCTCTTTCTTCTTATTCTTCTTCTTCTTCTTCTTCTTATCTCTTCTTTCTTCTTCTTTCTTCTTCTTCTCCTTCTTCTTCAAACAATACATTTTATTTTCTGACAGACACAATGTTGTTAAAGGCCAACTACTTATTTTACACCTGAGTACGGTGAGAGAATAGGAGTAAAAAGACATTTCCAAGGACACAAATAAGCATCGAGCGAGTCTCGAACCCAGGACCTTCCGATCCGAAAGCGAGACTCATACCACTAGTCTACATAATCACTCGTTACCGATTCATTCCTTGGGAGCTCAGTTTTGTAGCACGGCGATGCTATTTGTTAAAACAATACTGACTGTTATCTAATATCCTAAGCCGTGAACTGTAAAAGGTAATAAGTTTTATTGAATATAAAAGCTTCACGATATGAACACAATTCCAAAGACAAACTACGTGTATTGAGCCATTCCAATCTGTACACATGCATTATACATTCTATTGTTTAAAATAAATAAATAAATTAATTAATTAATAAATAAATAAATAATAAATTAATAAATAGATAAATAAACAAAAAAATAATAAATGAAGAAATAAATAAATAAATGAAGAAATAAATAAATGAAGAAATAAATAAACAAATTAATAGATGAATGAATGAATAAATAAATAATTAAAACAATAAATAAGCAAATATATAAATAAATTAATAAATAAATGAATAAATAAATGAATAAATAAATAAATAGATTAAAAAAATATATATAGATGAATAAATAAATAAATAAATGAAGAAATAAATAAATAAAGAAATGATTAAATAAATAAATGATTAAATAAATAAATAAATAAATAAATAAATAAATAATATAAATAAATAAATAAATAAATAAATAAATAAATAAATAAATAAATAAATAAATAAATAAATTTTAAAAAAATAAACAAATAAGTAAATAAGTAACTAAATAAATAAATAAATACAATTCCTTTGATTGATCCCATAAAGGAAACTTATCTCCAGGGTCTATTCCAAGGGAGAACTGGAATAACCCAGACGTCCTTCGCAGTACAGTTCCACAAAGTGAGTCAAATGGCGAAGCATCATGGATGGCCTATGCTCCGATTTGGCTTAAAGAGTGGACGCGCATGGATGCATGTAGAGAAGACAGCCCAAGGTGCCAGAAAAGTGGTAAAAGACAATAGAGAATATAAGCTGCGTCGATGAGGATTCGAACCAACGACCCACATACACACACAGGCAGGAGCATCTAAGTTTGAGAAGTTGTAGAGGTATACCATTGATTGTAATGGTCTTCTATACTGTGTTCTAAACGTTTTGTCCAATGTTGATGTGTTTTAATTTTTACTAACGCTTTTAACAATATATAAATATAGATAGTATGCGCTTGTCTAAGAAACTCACAACAGTGCAATCCGGAAGTATAATTGGCGAACACACACAACTATATGTAACCTTAGACGTTTATAGATAGAATGAAGATGACGTCACTCAAGACTTTGTTATTATATCTTGCCACCCGCATTTGTGAGTGATTCTCACTAAACTGAAATTAACCTGACTATAAAAGTTCATGGATACACATAGTTGTGTGTGTTGGTCCGTTATACTTCCGGATGGCAATGTTGTGAGCTTCTTAGTCAAGCGCATGCTATTTATAGTCTGGATAATACAGCTTAGTGAGAATTGTATTTAATAGTCTGTCTGATGTCACGTCACCCACCAACGGCGGCCATCTTGGTTCTAAACAAAGAAAATCGGTACTTTTTATTCTTAATGCTAGTTGGAACTGTTCTTATGTCTTATGTTCAGAATGTGTAAAAGTCAAAACATGATCAGACTTCTATACTATTAAAAGTTCTGAAATATATGATCTATATAGCTTGCAATAAAGTAACTTATTGACTGGCCACCAATGAGTGTCTTCCCTGTCTGTCTTTGTATGCTCTCCCTTTGGTGGCCAACAGAACAGTAGCGACAAGGACTTTAGCTTAGTTCATAGTCTCGCTAAGCTTGATTTATCACCTACTATTTCTCTTAAGGACTGACAGCCGGTCTGATAACCTAGTTCATTATGGGCTCATTGTTGTAAGTTAATTCATAACTGTTCTGGAAGTCTTCAAGCATTCAACTTTCATTATATCCGGTGTTAAGCCTTTCCAGCCATTATATTGCCATATCAATAATGTTCAACAAGGTTCATAACTGGGCTCGGATATCAGACTTGCATGTTTGTTCACATCAATAAAACCACATGGGCACCAATTTCAATTCCGAGCTTGTCGAATCCAATCAAGAAGTAGTCATTCAGAGCTATAGGCCCATGGAGTCGGAGTTTCTATAGCGTGAAACGGATAACCGCAATTGAGCACCACCCTTTGGTTAGGACGCTAGTCTATCGCAAATAACTTTCCATCAAATCTATCAGACCAAGCTACCCAATCTCTGCTCGATGGACAAAGGAGTCCAAAAAATAATATAGACTGTACCTGGGAACGATCTTGATTCCTTCTCTTGTGAATCGAGTGCTCTATCAACTGAGCTATTGGGACCCTCGAACGCCAAAAAAAACTTGACATCTTCTCTCCCTGCAGTCCTCACCCCATAACAGGGGGTATGGACCTCCGATGAAACTGTTCTACCCTCTTGTGTCTTTGGCCAGTCTCCTCATCTTCTTCCGGCGCATACCAGACCTCTCCACCCAGCTCTACCGAAGGTTTCTCGTCCAGGTTGACCTTGGTCTTCCTTCTTTCCACCTTTACCCCTCTAAAAACATATGCATAGCAAGAACAAACAGATTTTCTGTTTGTGTGAATTATTTCTATTTTTGTACAGGTTGGTGTTAAGAATTAGGGGAAATCCGGAAAATGACCGGTAAGGAGGGATTTACAACGCGTTTAGAAAATTTCTGCCAATATTTGCAATGAACACATATTTAAAAAAAAGGATGGATACGCATTCAGGACAGGGCAAGTAACAAACGAATCTATGACACACACGTTACATTTGTGTGCGGTCGAATAGCCAAATGAATCTATGACACACACGTTACATTTCTGTGAGGTCGAATAGCCAAATGAATTTATGACACACACGTTACATTTGTGTGCGGTCGAATAGCCAAATGAATCTTTGACACACACGTTACACTTTTGTGGGTCGAATAGCCAAATGAATCTATGACACACACGTTACATTTGTGTGGGGTCGAATAGCCAAATGAATTTATGACACACACGTTACATTTGTGTGGGGTCGAATAGCCAAATGGATTTTTGACACACACGTTGCATTTTTGTGGGGTCGAATAGCCAAATGAATCTATGACACACGCGTTACATTTGTGTGGGGTCATTCTATATCTATGACATACATGTTACATTTGTGTCGGGTCATTCTATATCTATGACACACACGTTACATTCGTGTGGGGTCATTCTATATATATTTCCGATAGTTTCCAGGAAAGACGATAAAATGGAGGTCTTTTATTTCTGGTCATTTTTATTCAGAGTTACCAAATTTCCTACTGAAAAAAAATAACAAGTATTGAAATATAAGCTCCAATGTATTGAAAGAAAACAGACACAGTGG
Organism: Berghia stephanieae; assembly: GCF_034508935.2. NCBI lineage: Eukaryota > Metazoa > Mollusca > Gastropoda > Nudibranchia > Aeolidiidae > Berghia > Berghia stephanieae. Next base: position 23,331,045 of record NC_088374.1, on the reverse strand, counting down.
ACGTTTCGGGTTTCCCCTTTATCAACGAAGCATGATGAATGAAACTCTAAGGACGAATGGGAGATCTGCGAATGGCGTAGTTAAGCTGTTTTGCTAATAAAGGGAAAACCCGAAACATCTATAGTATATATCTTCGTTTAATAAATAGGAGCTTGTATTTCTATATTTATCGTTATTCTTTTTCCTTTGAGCTTCGAGCAGCAACATTTTCATTGCTCTTATTCAACTAAAAAAGAAGTATGTGACGAGGGCTAACAAGTATTTATTTTTTTCTGATTTGTTTATGGTAATTAAATCTATACTGAATACAACTATGATATGACATTGCATTGATTATATTTCAATCTATACTGAAAACACCTATAATTTGACATTTTATTGATTATATTTTAACCTATAATGAGCACAACTATAAGATGACATCGACTTGATTATAATAGTTCAATCTATAATGACTTCAACTATGAGACGAGAAGGAGCGTTGTTTTTGCACATTCCTCGAGCAAAGGGAAACACACAAAATTCAGTGCCTGCTCATTAATTTCATAATTAAATATGGCAACTGCAATTATAAGGCGTGAATGAGGTGGCCACTAAATCCTGTAAAGGGATATCCGCGGAGAATGGTTTTTCCTGGAAAATTTAAGCTGTACACTTTACACAGCATCGTTTGCCCGGCTTTCAGTTCGACCGACCCGCTTATGGAAGACTGATCGTAAGCATCCGTGTGGTCGGCAATCAGTACTCCTGCTATTTTGTTG
>NC_088374.1:23292784-23325284 GCF_034508935.2 Berghia stephanieae | reverse complement strand
AATGTATCCAGATGACAAAAACATTATTAATCTGCCCATTGTTTACTATCTATAGATAGTATGCGTTTGGTTAAAAAGACCACAATATCGCCATCCGGTAGTATAACAGACCAACACACGAAATGGTTTGTAACCTTGAAAGTTTTCAGTCTGGTTAATTCAGGTTTAGAGAAAATTACTTATAAACGCGGATGACAAAAAGCGATAACAAAGTCATGATTGATGTCAACTTCGATCTACCTATAATCTGATTGATATAAATTTATGAGTACTATTCTTAAAAATGCACTCTAAAAGCCAATAACAAAGAGCTGCAAAACGGCAATAAGATTCAATAGTTTGATTTCACGTTCGCCCAGCAACGAAGAGCTTGGTTATAAACAAAGAAAATCTGTAATTCTTATTATTCTTGCTGGCTAGAACGTTTCACATGTCATGTTATCAGCATGTATAGAAGTCAAAATATGATCAGATTTATAATGATTTTCTCCTCTGGAGTATTTCATAAAGGCTTCCGCAATTGTTCTGAAAGTTACTAGGTTACTATGCGTCATTACGTCACGAATGTTGAAGCGTATTGTGTGCCTTCTTTTAACCAAAGAATTCGTGAAAGAAAAAGCTCACGTTGTGAGGATGGCTGGTAGATGTGATCTTCTTGTTTCTTTAGTTCTTTCTCCTGCATAACGAGTTTGGTATTTAACTCTGTGATAATGGAATTCTGGTGATCAATCACATTTTCAAAGGCATTCATTCTTTCCATCAGATTCTTTATCACTTGGACATTGTTATCTGGAACAAATGAAGATATATATTTATTCATATATATATATATATATATATAATATATATATATATATATATATATATATCCTTTCTTTAAAAAATATAGCATTGTGGAGAACATTGTGCTTATTTGAGTCAATCAAAAAATTGATACGGCGCACAACTCTACTGAAAGATTTGAAAATTAGAAATGTATTTTTTACAGATAGATAAACAGATAACTTGATTTCCTTTTATAATTTAAAGTCAGTTTGAAAGTTCGTTGAGTGAAACAGATAATATTATAAAATATGTACCGACGACACTTGGCTCTCAAAATCAACTAATTTTGACACTGTAAAAAGTTGTCAATTTGCGTCATCTATTTATGACATCAAGTATTATTATTACTTCCGTTGTGTTGTTGATTTAGAGGTGATCAGTTTTGTTATGTAGTAATGTTCTAATTTCGTGTATGTTTGTGTGTGTGTATGTTTGTGTGTGTGTGTTGTGTGTGGTGTACATGAGTGTGTGTGTGTGTTGGCATTTTTCAACAAATCGTGACATTCAAGGTGATATTATTCACTTGATCACATGAAGGTATTTCAGTCGCCATTTTGATTCTTTTTTTTTTACTGTTAGAGTTAGCTCGAGAGGTTAGTCATAAGTGTTATTAAAGGTGCTAGGGTGTTTGTTTTTCCATAAGTTAATTAAGGGGAGACATTCCGAAAGCTCCTACATCCCAGTATTCTTTAAATTTGTATTTTCACCTTGACATGTTGTCATGCATTTATTTATTCAGATTGTCATTATATATAAGTATTTTAAAAACTCTAGAACAAACCTTGATAGATTTGTGAAAGTTTAAAATTTCATAATTTGACCATTGTTTTGATTTTCGGCCGCCATTGTGATTTGTTAAGTATTGAAAGGTAGTGCAAAGCAGTCCGAGAGTTGTTTTTTTCTATTAGGGTTAGCTCGAGAGGTTAGTCATAACTGTTATTAAACGTGATAGGGTGTTAGTTTTTCCATAAGTTAAGTAAAGGGGAGACATTCCAAAAGCTCCTACATCCCCAGCATTCTTTAAATGTGTATTTCCACCGTTGATATTTTGTCAGGCATTTATTTATTCAATTTGTCATTATATAGAAGTATTTTAAAACCTCTAGAACAAACCTAGAGAGATTTGTTAAAGTTTATAATTTTCCAATTTGACCATTGTTTTGATTTTCGGCCGCCATTTTGATTTGTTAAGTATTGAAAGGTAGTACAAAGCAGTCCGAGAGTGGTTTTTTTTTTCTATTAGGGTTAGATTGAGAGGTTAGTAATAAGTGTTATTAAAGGTGCTAGGGTGTTTATTTTTCCATAAGTTAAGTAAAGGGGAGACATTCCGAAAGCTCCTACATCCCCAGTATTCTTTAAATATGTATTTTCACAGTTGATACTTCATGTTGGGCCACACAATAAAATCAACCGAAGATATATCAAATTACACAGACAACGTTGTTTACCAATCTGCCCTCATTAAATGATGGTGAGTACAGTATCGAATGAAAATAGTTCTGTCCCCGCGAAATTGCGGGCTTTTTACTAGTATATATATACATACATACATACATACACTAATTAAAGGTAGAAGTAATTTAGACAACACATTTTTGTTTTGCAGTACGAAACTAAAAAAAAAGAAAAAAAAAAGCCAACAAGAAATCATACTAGCACAATCTGAAAAAAGATGTTTGACAGTGCTGTTGACAATAATATATTGATAATGATGATGACTATGATAATAGTAATAATAATAATAATAATAATAATAATAATAATAATATAATAATAATAAAATAATAATAATAATAATAATAATAATAATAAAAATAAAATAATAATAATAATAATAATAATAATAATAATAATAATAATAATAATAATAAATAATAATAATAATAATAATAAAATAATAATAAAATAATAATAATAATAATAATAATAATAATAATAATAATAATAATAATAATGAATAATAATAATAATAATAATAATAAAGTAATATAATAATAATAACAAAATAATATAATAATTAATATAATAATAAATAATAATAATAATAATAATAATAATAATAATAATAATAATAATAATAATAATAACAATAGAAAGAAGAACAAGAAAAAAAAAGAACAAGCAGAACAAAAAAGAACAAGAAGAAAGAACAAGAAGAAAAAGAAGAACAAGAAAAGAAAAGAAGAAGAAGAAGAACAAGAAAAGAAGAAGAAGAAGAAGAGAAGAAAAAGAAGAAGAAAAGAAAGAAAGAAGAAGAAGAAAGAAGAAGAAAGAAGAAGAAGAAGAAGAAGAAAAGAAGAAAGAAAGAAAGAAGAAGAAGAAGGAAGAAGAAGAAGAAAAGAAAAGAGAAGAAGAAAGAAGAAGAAAGAAGAGAGAAAGAAGAAGAAGAAGAAGAGGAAGAAGAAGAAGAAGAAGAAGAAGAAGAAGAAGAACCTCTTAAGATGCATGGCAATAGCGAATTACATAATCTTTATCATGTCACAAATCTTTTATCGGCAGGTTACTTCTTTCATTGCCGGGATTAGTTTAATGTATTTTTTCAAGAGTCTCAAATTTGCGCTTTTCATGGCAAAACTCGAACCGGGTTTAATTTGAAATAAAATAATATTTTGTGATTATAATTCACGTATGCTAGATATAACTCATTCTTTGCCGACCACTTTCCCAGATAATTGATATCCATACACTATAATGATAAATAGCCTTAGTCAAGAGAAACAAAAACAAACCATGAATAATTATGTACAAACAATTCGTCGTTACAAGAAAATGTGAGGGTATGATAGATTAATCTTCAAATGATTATATGGTTAAGACATATCTCAATAATTAAAGTGTTGATATATCATAACAAATTTGACAATTTTCCTGTCCTTGGTATGCAAAGGTTAAATGACAAATTAGGAACATGCAAAGAAGAAAATATGCATGAAAAAGTATAAATTCCGTAAGATCAACACAATTCAATGTCTTGTACATGGACATTCCATGTTGAACGTTTTTGAATGGAACCCACAGGGCAAGAGAAATCGGGAGCTCTGACCAAGATTTGTGCGTCTCCAATCTTACCTAAAGTGAAGCAAAGGACTGTACCAAGGACATACAAAGATGGTAGTGTGTGGTTTAGGCCCTATGCTTTGATCATGAGGCAAATAAGTTAAGTCACTCCTTTATGCTTTGTCTGGCCCGCCAGCTCTTGGGGTTGAGTGTGGTGTAATATAAACCACAGTGTTAGAAAATACAACGCTACAGAAATGATAACAAGGGAAATCACTACCCCTGGACAGAAGCAGCACAGGCCACTGGCCTTAAATCATGTCGGGGCCACGGTCAATTTGATGTCTCCATCCAATCATCTGACACCAAAAACAACACCAGATAATGGGATTCTACACTATTTATCGAACTGATAAGCTAACGCAATCCATAAACAAGCTAAAATGATAGAAGCTGAGCCCTAAATATTGCAATGGTTTGGTCATATTGTCACCATCCTGCTGAGAAAATGGATAGGAAGGCTCTGCGCTTGTGTTGAAAGAGAAGGCGAAGCGGCTCCGAGGGAACTTGTAATCGTACTATGGTTAGGAACCTAAAACATAAATAAATGGCCCTGGAGGTGGCTGCAAAAATTGAGGCTGACAGGATCATGTGGAGATTCCTTATATCGTCTCATTGACAGAAGACCTTTAAGATGAAGATCTGAAAAGAAGAGTATAAACCACAAATCTGTCGCAGAATTTTCGAATCATTAAAAGGGAGGCCCTGCTATGCACCCCCCCCCCACACACACACACTTTAGGGAAAGCGAGAGCCAAGTCGCTCAATGGGAACATATTTCCTTTAGTTCCTTACGCACAGTCATGTTGTGAAGGACCTGTAACACAACGGTCTGTCTCTCGATGTGATCACAAAATTAGCTGCTCACAAGATCAAGAGGAGATCCCTTACGTCGTTTTTACAGCAATATGATGGAAACGAGGAGGACACAGGAGAAATAGACGCTCAAAATCAACAGTGCAGATTGATGGATTAGGAAAGAAATGACATAATATACTCCTGCTAGCGAGCAAGGACTGAATATAGGGAACCAAGCAAATGGTGGGTTAAAGCTCATGTCACATTCGCCCTACTGGCGCTGAGAGAATTAAGGTTAATGTCAAGGTGTCAAATGCCGTAGAAGGTTGATTGAGTGGGTGAGTTTGTCTAGCATTTTATAACAAACAAACAAATAACAGAAATACGCAGGTCCCAATAGTCAGTTGGTAGAGCACTCCATTCACACGTGCAGAGACGGAGATCAATCCAGGGGGTACAGTCGATATAACTTTCTGAACTCCTTGTTATGGCAGCAGTGGTTGGGTAGCGGAGTCAGTTCGATCTGGTGGAAATTAATTTGCTATGGACTGACGTTCTGTCTAAGGGGTAGAAAGGAAGTGGTTTCGCGCTATAGAAACTGGGATAGACTCCGGCTCTATGGGTCTAATGGCTCTGAAGGACTCGTGAAGCAATACAAAAAAGTTTTAAAAAAACAAAAAAACTTACTTTCGATTTTAATTTTTTTTATCGGTAATTTCTTCCTTCATTTTGTAAGATTCGTCCAGATAGTAAGTCAAACATGTGTATGTGCCTACGTCATCCATTCCTGGGTTTGTTATCGTTAGTTGGAGGTAGCTTTTCTTTGCATCCGTATCGATGTGACCCTCTGCCTGTCGAGTAGGAAATATAAGATATATTTCTTTTTTGACAAAATTGAACGTATATATAGAGCAATATCCGCAAATAATCATATCCATAATAGAACAACTTACTGAAAATCAAAAAGAGGCATACATCATCTTCATAGATTAAAGAAATGTGTTTGACAATGTTGAACAGGACAAACATTTTTGCACCCTAAAAGATATGGGTTTACCATCACACCTTGTTGCTCTCATACAATCATTATACACAACCAGGAACTTAGAACTCACTGGCACAACAACCACATCGTATGCTTTACAATGTTATCAGGTAAAACATGGTTGCATTCTGTCACCACACCTTGTCAGCACATACACAAAACATACAATGAGAGAAGCAGATGCTGAAAAATTGGAAATAAAATAGGAGATGGGAAGATACACCAAACTCCTTACTAACAACCAATCAGAGGCAACAATATTCATTAACAATATAAACTATGCGAGTGAGCTTAAACTAAATGTCAAAAATCTCAAACAAAGTACATGCATTTGAAGAAGTTAGAGATCAAGCCATATTCATTGAAACGAAAAGATAATAGGTGGGTTTCATATTGCATATTTTAGATCCACTAGAAATATAAAATGGCGACTACACGATTGATATAAAGAACCAAAATGCAATGGCGAAAAACAAAATATATTCTCTAAACTATATATGGAAAAACAAATGCATAGGGTAATGTTTGAAAATAGAATTAGTAAAGGTATTCGTGTGGACAGTGAGGACTTACAGCGCAGAAGGATGGACCCTCAGGAACAAATGCATAACACTTATAAACTCTGCTGAAATGTGGTTTTAGAGAAGGCAGATGAGGATAACCTGGTTGAAAGAAGAACAGACAACAGCATACTGGAAGAGCTGGAAGTCATGCCAGAACTACTCAATGTCATGAAAAGGAGAAAACTCAGTTTCTTTCGGTCACATTAAATGTCGAAACCCATGCACTTTGATGAAAGATCTAGTAAATGGAAAAATGGAGGGCAAACGAAGAAGAAGACCTAGGCCTAGTTATCTATTAATAGCCTAGAATGGACAAACATCAGTAGAATACTTTGTAAGATTTCGTCAACTGACAAGAGGAAATGGCACACATTTGTAGAGTATTGGCAGACACCGTCTATGGGGACGATGCTAGTAAATAAGTAAGTAGGTAAGTAATATCCACTAAACGTGCTTTAGGGGCCCCAAACAAGAGCAACACCTAACATGTAGGACGAGCTCTGATGCCTTTTAGGCTACATTAACATTTCTTTTACGAACAAAGACAACACCGCGAACGGCCAGGTACTCATTTAACACCTGAGCGAGATGAAAGAATGTGGGAATAGAACCTCTTCTAAGGACTCAATATTGCGCCAAGTGACGAATAACACATATACACACACGCACGCACACACACACAAACACACACACAAATATTTATATATAATATATTGTATATATATATATATATATATATATATATATATATATATACTATATTATATATATATATATATATATATATCCATCAATCTTTCTATCTATCTATATATCTCTCTATATCTATATATCCGTTTACCTTGATGTTTTCTTTGCTGCCTTGTCCCTTAATCAGTTCTTTACAATTATGGACAGCCATAGGAGAATGACCCTTCTTCCCAATTTCCATAATGAAGACTTTATTAGCAGAATACGTACTCCCGTCGGCAAAGCATGTGATGTTTAGTTCTATGGTAGTAAGTTCACTGTACGTTTCAGGATGGACTTCTATGTGTAGAGTCGTCCCTGTATGGATAAGTACAAAATAAGTAAAAGGAATAGACGATATGGATCTCTTTATTCATCCCATATGGGTAATTTATCGTTAGGGTCAATTCCAAGAGAGTACTGGATTAACACAGTCGTCAGTAACATTGCAACACCGCAAACTCAGCTAGGGCGAGGTGATTCACTCAAGGACACACAGTCCAATGTGTATTCGAAATGTGGGATACAAAACAAGGACCCTAACTTTGACAACGCTGTAATCTAATCACTGCATTATCAATTTGTAAACGTCCTCTTGTGGAATCCGCAATATTTGCAGGAAAGTAATGGATATGGTTTTGGATGAACTACATATAAGAAAGATAGGACGCCCGGTAAAAGTGAAGCACAGAAAGCCTTACGACGCCACAACGGGAAATATTAATGGGAAAAGATGGAGAGGGAGACAACTATGTATCTCGTTGGGAAATATAAAATAAAAGCTATGACTGGGTACATGATGAAGGACTGCTCAGAGATGGCGTTAGACCGAGAATTCTGGAAGACCATGACATCCAACCTCTATGAGAAGGAACCCCGATAAGGTAAGCTAACAATATTTTGTTGAAATAAACATAGATCGAGATGAATCTTTTGTGCCATCAACTATCAAAATCGGACATGCATTCAAGTCTGCAGATAGGGGCGTGCAAATGAATATGGCAATAGAATGGCCAGATGGCTACTCTCAATTTCAGATGACCGAACAGTAAATAATGGCCTAGTAGATTTTCTAAATATTATTTTGAATCAACAGAATTACCCTTAATTTTAAGATGTTGGCCAAATTATTAAAAAAATAATGTTATCATTTTTAGATTTAACAGTAATTCTGTTGTTGTTTGCAACAAAACGTTAGAAACGTGAGCGGAGCATGCACTTATGTTGATAGTAATAGGGAATGAAATGTTTACAACACTGATGATACTCTGCTTTAAAAATCGTGTAAGCCGTCTGTTGTAAGCCTGTTTGTTTAGGATATGGGGAACTGTGGATAATTTTAAGAACTGGATGGTCATAAACATTAACAACAATAATAATAATAATAATAATAATAATAATAATAATAATAATAATAATAATAATAATATAATAATAATAATAATAATAATTAATAATAATAATAATAATAATAATAATAATAATAATAATAATAGTAATATAATAATAATAAATAATAATAAATAATAATAATAATAATAATAATAATAATAATAATAATAATAATAATAATAATAATAATAATATAATAATATATAATAAAAAAAGAAGAAGAAGAAGAAGGAAGAAGAAAGAAGAAGAAGAAGAAGAAGAAGAAGAAGAAGAAGAAAGAGAAGAGAAGAAAGAAGAAGAAGAAGAAGAAGAAGAAGAGAAGAAGAAGAAGAAGAAGAAGAAGAAGAAGAAGAAGAAGAAGAAGAAGAAGAAGAAGAAGAAGAAGAAGAAAGAAGAAGAGAAGAAGAAGAAGAAGAAGAAGAAAAGAAGAAAAAAGAAGAAGAAAGAAGAAGAAGAAGAAGAAGAAGAAGAAGAAGAAGAAGAAGAAGAAGAAGAAGAAGAAGAAGAAGAAAAAAAAAAACAACTTACCAACATGGAAGTAAGCCGCAAACAAAACGGCAATGAAAACGTGAAGTTTGAATCGAGTTGAGTGGGCCATATCGACACTGTTCCTATTGTTGTTACTTTAATTTGATTATGCAAAAATCGACGTCACTGGATTTCAGGGCACTGTGTAACTTGGCTGCGATGGAGGTTTGTATTTATACAGAAGGCTTTTATCAGATAAGAGGAGCAACATATCTCAACTGGTCATTCGTCGAGGAATTAATCTATGGATCTTTGTTTGTTTTTTTTAAATTTATCTTTTTCTTTTTTTTTTTGTAACGAGGTGTCAGTTTCGGGTCGCCTTGCGCTTATTTGCATATCTGATACCCAATTTTATAATGAGCTTATCGCATCGACACAATAATAATAGCAATAGTAATAATAATAATAATAATAATAATAATAATAATATAATAAATAATAATAATAATAATAAAAATAATAATAATAATAATAATAATAATAATAATAATAATAATAATAATATAATAATATATAATAATAATAATAATAATAATAATAAATAATAATAATAATAATAATAATATATAATAATAATAATAATAATAATATAATAATAATAATAATAATAATAATAATAATAATAATAATAATAATAATAATAATAATAATAATAATAATAATAATAATAATAATAATAAAATAATAATAATAATAATAATAATAATAATAATAATAATAATAAAATAAGAAGAAGAAGAAGAAAGAAGAAGAAGAAGAAGAAGAAGAAGAAGAAGAAGAAGAAGAAGAAGAAGAAAAAAAAAAAAAAAATGAACAATAAAATAATAATAATAAATAATAATAATAATAATAATATAATAATAATAATAATAATAATAATAATAATATAATAATAATAATAATAATAATAATAATAATAATAATAATAATAATAATAATAATAATAACATATTATTATTTCTTTTATCATTATTATTTCTCTACCATTATCTAGCCGTGAAACACAGTCTACTCCTTCTTTCTCCTTCTTTCAGTTTCCTCTGTACAAGCTTGGCTCAGTGCATCGTCTTGACCTCCGACCCCCAGGGAACTTATCAACGAGTTCCCTCTCTGTCTATCTTTCTCCTACTCTTTCATTTTTTGTTGACAAATCTTCTTCTCCCGACTCTCCGGGAACAGCCCGATATGTACCCCCCAAAAAATATCCATTTTATCATTAACATTATATTATGAATGCTAAGTCATACAAAATGTATGTTTTAGGCCACAAAGTTAAAGTATTGTTTCAAAGGTAATACACGTACACAATATCTCAGAGATGAAGAGGGCTTTATACGTATTGATATACGCTACTCTATCATTCGAAATTATCGTTCAGATTGTGTGGCGTAGTTGCACACATATGTAATGGCTTATGATCGTATAGTGGTTTTTTAATAGATGGTAGTATTATCCTTTGCGTTGTTTTGTAGATGTTAATAATGACGAAAGAGTTCAAGGGCCGATGATGATAACTGAATGCACAACATCAAGACATTCAAATTAAAATCCAGATTCCAAGTTTAATTTCTTACAGCTTTATTTGTTGTGATAAATTCGAAATCCAAATCAAATAGCATGGTCATAATTCAATCAGTTTCATAAGTTCCAAATCCGTAAAATCAGTCCACATGTAAAGTTAATTTTGCCTAAGTAACCATTTTCAATATACGTGAAATATTTCTAAGTCCGAAAAAGCAAATAAATGATGGTGAGCACAAAAGGTTTAAAGTGTGCAGCTCATGGTCAAGTTGAATGCAGAATTCTCCCGTTTTCCTCGAAACATCCTCTTTTATCCCTATCAAAATTTTACCCACAGTTCCATTGTTTCCACGCCCCCTTGCAGTTTCGACAGTTCCCTGTCAGTCTATAATCCAACCCCTAATAGTAAGACCCAATCATATTCAAACCTGAAACGTCAATTCCCACATATTGATGTTAAACCACGCCTTTTTTCATGTAACATTATTTTGATAAATGTCCGTTTCACATGTTTCAACACGATAACCTATCCACTAACTTGGACACAAAACGGTCTCAAATAACCTGGACATAAAACTGCGCACACGTGTCATGCGTCTCAAATAGCTTGGACATAAAACTGCGCACAGGTATAATGCCTCTCAAATAGCTTGGACATAAAACTGCCCACACGTGTCATGCACTGACCAAGCTTAACTGATATGCCTGCAGTATTTACTCACTAAACCCATTTGCTGATATATATAATCGACAGTTTTGCACCAAATTTCTTAGATAACCTTTTGCATAGGTTTACTCTCTTACATACGCCCCTTTCTTAGAATTTAAATTGACTTAAAACAATTTCAATTAAAAAAAATAACAGTAAGAGATTAAATATATATGTAATGTCGAACTAAAATGTAATAAACAAATGTAGGAAATAGTCTATTTTTTTAAAATGACAAATACTTATACCAGTTAAACACTTAACAACTTAAAACTTTAAATTCAAAAACACCAAAGTTGATTACAACATTCATATATATCGATTATAGGTTTTAAAGTATTAAATTCACAAACATCAAATTTGATTACAACATCTAAATAGATATATATATCGATTATAGATTCTTTTTTCTTTCAAATTACAACATCAAATCTATCATTTAAAAGAGATTAAAATTTAAATTTACCAACACCAAAATTGATTAAAACATTTATATATTTATCGATTAAACTGAAAAGTATTACAACATCGACAGTAAGATATCAATTAATCAAAAGTTCAAAGAAAAAATATCTCTTCACCTTAAATTCCATCTTCATAGCAATAAAAGTGTTTAATTCTCGTCATATCCCATCACACATAAATAGTATTGCGTGAAAAAGGATGGTTCAATTTCCATTTGTGATATACTCACGTTGTCTTATTCAATCTCAAATTCAACTCTATACGACATGGGTGATAATCTCAGTTTCCATCTATGTTTACTCATTTACTGTCATCTCAAAACCAATACCTTGTACATTCCCTTATATTGTATGATTCCATTTAAACAACATTATTACATTAATTCCAACTTATAATATGTGGTACAAATAATATTTTATAGACATCTAGATTCAAATACGAAGAATTATATTTCAATTAGTAATAAAAAAAATATTTAAAAATAAATCATAATAATAGCATTATCATCATTTTAAAATTCAAGTTGAAGTTATTATCATTCATTGTTCATTGTTGATGTTTCAATGTTTAAGCTTTTTAAGTCATGAGGGTGTAGTTTACAGCTACATTGAAATCAAATTGTTCTTTGTGGTCATCCATCAGAGGTCACATTTCTCAGTAATCCGTTCGTTTCTAGAATGGTCATCCTGTAAAAATTGTCAGTAATTGTTAATTAAGTCATTGTCTCCATTTAGAATAAGTTTTCATGTAATGAAAAAAATATATCAACTATAAGAGTTGAGGTGATTGTATCTAGTCTACGTGTTGCATTGTTGTGTGTGTTGTGGTCACTGAATAGCCCAAGTGTCATAAATTCACTTTAATTATTGTTAATTAATTAAAAAACTTTTTCCTCTGTAAATGTCTTCTAACTATCACCATAATATCTTCACATTCAAATATTTAGTGTTTAATAAATAATCAGACACTAGTCTGTCCGGCTTGTTCACATCACATATATAGTGTTTAGTAAATAATCTATTATTCTATCACCCCATTTGTTCAGCATTTACACTCTAAGGTATAATGCGAGATGTGGAAAAAGATGTCAGGAGAAGTAATTACAACGAACCTAAAATGCAAGGTCTACCCATAAAAGATCTGAGGTACGCAGACGACACTGCACTATTGTCCACAACACCGGGGGGACTAGAGAATCTAATAACATCTGTAAAGGAACATAGCGAGACCAAAGGCCTTAAGCTGAATATAAAGAAGACCAAAATCATGAATACTGACAAATGCAAAACAGATGCCATCATAAAAATCAATGGAGAAGAAATAGAACGAGTAAAGAATTTTGAATATCTTGGAGCCAGGATTGAGTACAACGGGAAATCGGCCCCAGAGATCAGGAGGAGACTAGCAATGGCAAGATCAAAGCTAGAAAAGATGAATAATATTTGGAAAGAGCAGTGCATTCAAACAAAAATCAAAATCCTCAAAAGTGTTGTTTTCCCAACTGCAACATATGGATGCGAAGCATGGACTATCAGCAAAGCAGAGAGCACAAAGATCACAGCTTTTGAAATGGCATGCTACAGAAAAATACTCAGAATATAATGGACTGAAAAACAAACAAACAAAGAAGTCCTGAGAAGGATCGGAATAAAATCACCAATTCTTCTTCAAACTGTAAAGAAATTGAAACTAAACTATTTTGGCCACACGACTCGCCACGAATCATTAGAAAAGCACATTCTGCAGACAAGGGTAGACGGCAAGAGAGGAAGAGGTAGACCAACAAGAAGCTGGGAACAAGATATATGTGAATGGCTGGGAATGACAGCAACTCAAGCAAGTAGACTGGCGGAAAATCGTAATCTGTTTCGCAAGAAAGTTCGGGAAGCAACGTCCTACGCAGGATCAGCTGACTAGAGAGAGTAAATAATCAGTCATTAGTCTGTCCGACTTGTTCATATTTAGTATAGTGTAAATAACTAAATAAGTAAAATCTAACACAGTACGTGATTGTGGGCTGTTACTAAAGTGACCAACTTTTGCAATTAGTGTGTTGTATTTGTTCGAGTCTTTTGAATTGGGACGAAAAAAGACTACAGGTAGCAAAAGTATGCTTAACCTGTTGGGTTGTTTCTTGGTCTTGTGACGTCGCTGTAATCCATTCATCTCCGGCATCTGGGTCGATTCTCCTCGTAGATATTTGTGGTTGTCTTGTGTAAACGTTGAATCTCATTGTAGATGAAATTGTAAAAATTCAAGATTAACTTTGTGCGAGATCTTGAATTTAAATGAAGTTTGACTTATTCAGCAAGTCAAAAGAAAGTTGTTAACTCAGCCATGTGTTGACAAAGAGTTCGTGTGTAGTAGTCGACAGAGGTCGTTTGTTGTAATTGTCTGTGTTTGTTAATCGAGTTTTGATGAGGTGGCATGTGAGTACACACCAGGTAGATGATGTAATCTTGCAGAGTAAGCAGTAGGGTCCGTAAGGTCAACTATATTTTCGTTATTTGACCGCAGGTTGTTGAATATCATAAGATAATGAATCCAAGGAAATCGCTCATGTGGCGTTTTGCGATACTTTTTCCTGCATTGTCTTATTATATATATATATATATATATATATATATATATATATATATATATATATATATATATATATATTTATATATATATATATATAGCCTTTATCTTTTATAATGATACTAAGACAGGCGTTATTATAATATTCAATGTTTATAAGTTTTAGATATGGGTGCTGCACACTTGTATATTGATATGTTTAAATTTGAATACGCTCATCACTGCATATGAGTGAAGTAGTATTGTTCACAATTGGATATCATTTTTGTAAAAACAATCGTATCTTGAACGTTTTTGTAATCATTGACGACGTACATCGTTGGGTATTGTTGTTGTAGAAGTAAATACAAGTAATCCAAGAGTTCAATAGAGAATGTAAATATAAAAAGGTTCCTGGAAAAAAAAATCTGTGTTGACATAGATATTATTTTATAAATTCTGTCAAGTTTGTATAAGTTGAAAGGTACGTTGTAATTGAGGTTGCTGTGTAATTTTTAGTCTGTAGATCAATGGCGTAGTGTTTGTCGAGATTATTACTCCATTTCAAGGTATTCGTGGATAGACCAAAGGGATTAGGACATTTCCCGATCTCTGTTGTGGTTGAGTTTGAGATGTCTTTTTCGTTGTCATCAGCGTTCCCGTTATGACTGACGTTTTCATGTGTCCTCTTTCGTGATGACTGTATCATTTTTTAGTGTTAACACTACTTCTGCCTTTGATTAACTCGAATTATTCCCCTTAGAAAATCCCCAATTTAATGAAATATGATTTTGTTTATGTTATTATTATTATTTGTGTTATCATAGCACTTCCTACCATTTCACCTAATTGATGACTAATTATACACTTAAGATTTAATTCTAATCAAATGAACATAACTTCTTCAACTCAGTTACAAATTTTATGATATAAATGTTAATTCAAACCACGCAGTAAATATTGATTACAATTACAACAGCAAATCTATAGGAGAAAAATATGATAATCAAAATATTCGCAGAAACGATATACACTCTGGTCAATAAAAATTCAATGTTTCGCGCCTTTGCCCTCGGCTTATAAAAATATTCATATAACTCATTGCGACGTTATCTCGCGCCTCTTAATATAGCATTGATAAATGTGTGCGCTTTAACCAAGCGCCTCGTATTTATAAAAATTATCCGCCTTCTGTATCATTTCATAATGTTAAACAATGCGCTTTAATCACACGCAAAATAAAATATTCCCGAACGCCTCATTCCTGCGTCTCGTAATTTAAATCGCGTGCACTTTAATTACCGCGTCCTACATCACTGCGCTTATTTACCCAATATGCATTTACAACATTTTACCATATGGGTTACTTATAATTCGCTGATTCTTAACAAGTTAACCACTTGTGTCACAAATATTATCAGCTCACATGACATGATAATGCATTTTCAATATTTTGTTATTCTTCCGTAATAACATTTTAACTCCAACTAAAAGACATCTGTCTTTCATAATAATTAACACTCCGTCATTTTATTTGTTCTCCGACTTTAAACCAAAAGTCCGTTATTCCGTTATTATGAGAATATGTCTCCTTTTAAAAATCACGATGAAACGCGTTTCAAAACAAAACAAAACAAAACAACGATTGACTCATATTCCGCATAAATCATTTCAACTTAATTTCCAGTGATAAAATTCAAATGTCTTATGTAATATATTATAACGCCATGTCTCATTACACAACTAAATAAGCTCTGTTGTCGATTACTTGGCTGCGTTAACCACACATTTATTACCAAGAAAACAAACAGATATAAAGCTTTGCTCTTTGTCATGAACCCATGAATCTCAAAGAGTCAATATCAACCTACCAATTCATCCCTATTGACGGGAGAAAAATATAATCAATGATGTTGTAATATAACAATAAATACCATAAGACATTTTTCAATTATCAAAACTTATAATTTACGTGTTGTTATTGCCATCGTCTTCTTGAGTCATTTTGACAGAAAATAAAAACGTAACAACATTAAATAATGGACCAACTGTCATGTAATTCCAACGGTAACAGGCAAAAATTGAAATAAAAATCGACACATCTTTGTTACTGAGCTTAACAAAACATTGCCATTAACGGTACACAATAATATTTGAAGATTTGTTCCGAAGCGCCTGGTTGTAAGTAAACGCATTTTCATTTATTTTGAAAAATAAAAAGCACTAAAATATCCACTTAATTACTGTTATTTTTTTCATCTCTCCCTCTCTTCTTTTTTTTATTAAATTAAACACGTCTAGCATCAATATGATATTAATATTATTATTTTGCCGTTCTATAATATATTGCTTTTAATTTTTAAATATAATATATTGCCCTATATATATTTAAAAAAATAAACAATTTCCTTTTCCATATGTGACTCTTAATTAAAATATTATTTACTTTTTAAATATCGTCTGTTGTCACGATTTTAGAAATCATCTATAACTTCAATAATTTTTGTCAACATTTCATTACAAAATAATTATTCTACTTCACCTTCAAAATTGATATTCATTTTCTTTCCCAAATAAAACTATTTTCCTATCTGTTCACAATTTTTCACTTCAAAATTCGAGTCTCACAAAAACTGCAATAGATGTTAACACCCCAACAATATACATTTCTTGTGTATCCATGGTTCGGAATAATAACCTCTTTACATCCTGGTACCATCGCTCCAAATAAGATATATAAGAATCCTGGTCACGGCACCAAATTAGATACATAATGTGGCGTAGTTGCACACATATGTAATGGCTTATGATCGTATAGTGGTTTTTTAATAGATGGTAGTATTATCCTTTGCGTTGTTTTGTAGATGTTAATAATGACGAAAGAGTTCAAGGGCCGATGATGATAACTGAATGCACAACATCAAGACATTCAAATTAAAATCCAGATTCCAAGTTTAATTTCTTACAGCTTTATTTGTTGTGATAAATTCGAAATCCAAATCAAATAGCATGGTCATAATTCAATCAGTTTCATAAGTTCCAAATCCGTAAAATCAGTCCACATGTAAAGTTAATTTTGCCTAAGTAACCATTTTCAATATACGTGAAATATTTCTAAGTCCGAAAAAGCAAATAAATGATGGTGAGCACAAAAGGTTTAAAGTGTGCAGCTCATGGTCAAGTTGAATGCAGAATTCTCCCGTTTTCCTCGAAACATCCTCTTTTATCCCTATCAAAATTTTACCCACAGTTCCATTGTTTCCACGCCCCCTTGCAGTTTCGACAGTTCCCTGTCAGTCTATAATCCAACCCCTAATAGTAAGACCCAATCATATTCAAACCTGAAACGTCAATTCCCACATATTGATGTTAAACCACGCCTTTTTTCATGTAACATTATTTTGATAAATGTCCGTTTCACATGTTTCAACACGATAACCTATCCACTAACTTGGACACAAAACGGTCTCAAATAACCTGGACATAAAACTGCGCACACGTGTCATGCGTCTCAAATAGCTTGGACATAAAACTGCGCACAGGTATAATGCCTCTCAAATAGCTTGGACATAAAACTGCCCACACGTGTCATGCACTGACCAAGCTTAACTGATATGCCTGCAGTATGTACTCACTAAACCCATTTGCTGATATATATAATCGACAGTTTTGCACCAAATTTCTTAGATAACCTTTTGCATAGGCTTACTCTCTTACAATTGCTTTCTAGGATAGATAAAGGAATTTAAAATATATTTTGATATGAAAAAACCTGTCGTCTGCTGGAGAGATTGAATCAAATAGATTTATGTATTCGAATAATAGCACGATTTCAGCACAAAAGGCAGTTTGAATTTTTAAAGCGTTTTACATAAAGCCGAAGAAATTCACGTTTGAATGGATGGGAAAAGGAGTGGGAGTGAAAACTTAATAAACGCAGAAAATCGCATTTCATTTAAAGACAAAGACATACGAGTTAGCTTTTTGCTCTTTGATAGAGGTCAGAAAAAAAAATTAAATTATTTATTATCTTTAAATTCTAAAGTTCTTTCTTGAGAGTGTTTAGTTGGATGGATACCAAAAACGATGACAAAACAACCCAACAGAAATCATGGAGATAACAATTATTCACTTTTAGTCGTTCTTATCTGAAAACGAAAAACCTTGTACGACTTTGGACGGGATGTAATCAGCACTCTTATTGTGTTTGTCGCATGGAGATATGAAGAGCTTATTTGTCAAGTGTTGATAACGTCAATTTTGTTGATAACAAATAACAATCAATGATAGTATAAGGATATTATTAAAAGTCTGATTAAAAGACAACACACTTTTACAAAACGAAAAAAACAAACAAATCTGATACAATAGACATAATACCAACACATACAGTGAAATACATAAGAAGCAGATAAGATAAAAATAAAGTGCGGATATGATATGGTCTTATGGTATGACACTCGCCTTCGGATAAGTAGTTCCTAGGTTCCAGTCCGCGCGGCGCATAGCTTAGTCATTGGAAAAAGACACTTTGCATACACTCTCTCACTGTACTAGCTGTTAAAAGGTACGGCTATGTGGTCTAGTGGTATGACACTTGTTTTCGGATGGGAAGGTCCTGGGATCGAGCCTCGTGCTCGGCCCATAGTCGAGTCCTTGGAGAAGGCTTTTGACTCACATTCTCTCACCGTAATCGGGTGTAAAATGAGTACTTGGTCGTAAACAGCGTTGGCTTTGTCCTAAAAATTGTAATATAGCCTAACAGGCGTCATATCCCGTCCTACATGTTAAATGTTGCTGTTGTCCAGGGACCTCTTGTAAAAGCGCTTTAGTGGATATTGCGCTATATAAAAACTCGATTAAAAAAATAAATTAAATAAGTACATGGACTTTACCAGCCATGTTGTCTTTGACTGAACAAATACATCGTAAGGACGCCTAACAGACGTCATGTCTCGTCCAACATGTTAAGTGTTACTGTTGACTAGAGACACCTTTGTAAAGGAATTTGAACATGCTTAGTGGATATTTCTATGAATGAATGATCATAAAAAAAGAGATCTAATATAGCGCAATATCCACTAAACGTAATCAGATCGCTTTGCAAGAGGCCCTTAACCAACATCAACATGTAACAAGATTGACAACACCTTTTAGGCGATATTACTTTTTTTTTTTTTAAATCAACTTACACAACACTGTTAACGTCCAGGTACTCGTTATACGCCGGAGTATGGTGAGAAAATGTAAGTAAAGTACCTTTTTTCCAAGGACTCAGCTATGCACCGGAGCGAGGTTCAAACCAAGGACCTTCCGACCCGAAAGCGAGCCTCATACTACAAGACCACATAGCATCACTATTTCTTATGAAATTCGGAATTACTTTATGGAATAATCTCCCTCATCTGTGCTTTTTTTTTATCTCTATAATATTTTTAATGTATTAACTCTCTCCTTACAAGCCGTTTTTAGGATTTTCCCCAAAACTTCACACCAAATAAACAAAAAAATAGATTTTTAATCATTCAAATACAATAGTTCTAAGTTCTATTTCTGGGTTTCTAACGGTTGCTTACATCACGGTGGAAAATTTAGACAACGGAGATAAAGGTGTAATTATTTGTGTTAATGATCGTTTTGATTTTAAAAAAAAAATGTTTCTCTTCATTTTTACCATGAGGGGAAATAACCCGAAATAAAGACATATGTTTCATTACATTAGTTATGTACCTTTACACAAAAGAAGAGAAACACGACCATCGCCTAACAGACATTATGTGCTCAAAGTCAAGCTCCCATAAAACTATGAATAAATCAAGGAAGTCATTAAAATTAGGAAGAATAAAAGCCATGCAATACGCTTCAACAGTCGTAACGTCACTTCCCTCGTAATGACAAATTGTAACTTAGTAACTGGCTCTAAACTATCGGAACAATGGCGGACGCCCTTATGAAACATTTCTCGGATGAGCAGAAAAGCTTATCCAGAGGGGGAAAAACAACATTATAAATCCGATCCTGTTTTGACTTTTACACATTCTGATCACAAGACATAGGGAAAGTTCTAGCCAGCATGATGAATAAAAAGTACCGATTTTCTTTGTTTAGAACAAAGATGGCCGCCGTTGCTGGGTGACGTGTCATCAGACTCTTTGAATCCAATTGAATTGAATTGAACATGTAAACAAAGAGTCGCTTTCACCTCTATAAACTCGAATGAATGAGTTTGGGTCATAAGGAGGGAGTTTACTCTCATCTCTCTCTCTCTCTCTCTCTCTCTCTCTCTCTCTCTCTTTCTCTCTCTCTCTCTCTCTCTCTCTCTCTCTCTCACAATATCACCTCTCTGTTTCTCTCTCCCTCTCTCTCACATTTTCAACTTTTGAGCTTTACACGAATAATACATAACTTTTATATAGCGCACTGCATGTGCTCAAAGCGCTGAAAGGGTTCCTAAACAACAACACGGAACATGTAAAGCGAGACATGATGCATGTTAGGCGATTTATTTTTGTCCTGACAAAGACAATGATGTTGTGCCAGGTACTCATTTTACACCTGAGTACGGTGAGAGAATCTCAATTATGTGCCGAGCGATGTTCGTACCCAGGACCTTGCGATCCGAAAGCGAGTGTCATACCACTAGAACATATTATAGCTGCACCTCTCTCTTTCACTCTGTCTTTCTCTTTCTCTCTCTCTTTCTATCTTTCTTCCCCCCCCCTCTCTATCTTTCTCTCTCTCCCCCTCTCTCTCTCTATCTTTCTCTCCCTCTCTCTCTCTCTCTCTCTCTCTCTCTCTCTATCTATCTATCTATCTATCTATCTTTCTCCTTGGGTAATCACTTCATCACTTTAAGCGATGATCATAAACTACGATTGATGATTCATGGTTTAGCACTTCTTCGTTTTATTTAACGCTTGTTACATACGGGGCATCGTGGCTCAGCGGTACGATCTTTGCTTCGTACTCAAAAGGCACCCAGTTCCCCTACCCACCTCGTTGTGTCGCCTTTAACAAGCCACCACCGTATCTCACTTTGTGGCGCTGCACTTCGGCCAACGTCTGGGTTATTCTTGGTTATTCGAGGACGAGAGACGCATGCGCACATGACGTTCTCTCTCTAATAACATTTCCGCCGGTGACGTCACAGACGATGGATGGCGTCCAATCAAGGGACGCTACTCTTCCGCTAATCTCATTCGCTATAGACCCTAAAGACACATTTACCCTCGGTGAAGAGTAAAGGGATTTATTTTTTAAAAAACGGAGTGTATACGTACACGGTAATTTTAGGCAGTTTAGTGAGCAGCAACAGTGGGCGTCAAATTGTGACCCAACTCGCCCATAAGAAAGTCATGACTGAAATTGCCGTTTGCTTTTACTGAATGTTTTAGGGGGGTTCAATTAAAGATGCATAACTTCGTTTTAAGAGGAATATCGCAGATATCTTGGTATCATTTTTGTTCGTTACTAATCGGGCACCTAGCCTCAGGATCTACGTACACGGTAACATTCATACACGGTATCTTCGAATCTCGCCTTTAATGATTAAATTGTATTGTTTGATTTTTGAAAGTAATAAACACACACACGCACACACACACACACACAAACACACACACACACACACACATACATACAGAGCTAGTTCCATCCATAGCTTGTATTGTAGCGGCAAACCAGTTACCGGAGCTACCGTGTACGTAGATTCTGAGGCTATGTGCCCGGTTACCGTGTACGTAGACACTGCCTTTAAAACAGGTATCACAGTGGACACGATAGACTAGACAAGAAAGATGGAGGACTGATAATTTATATTGCGGCTATAGTGCGGCTATGTGGTCTAGTGGTATGGCACTCGCTTTCGGATCTGAAGATCCTGGGATCGAGCGCATAGTTGAGTCCTTGGAGTAGGCTCTTCACTCACATTCTCTCACTGTACTCAGGTGTAAAATGATTACCTAGCCGTTAACAGCGTTGTCTCTTTCCGAAAAAAAAATGTAACATCGCCTAATAGGCGTCATGGCCCGTCCTAATTAATGTTAAATGGTGCTCTTGACCAGAAATCCCATTCAAAGCGCTTTGAGCACAATTAGTGCATATTGCCCTACGTAAAAGCTCATTTTTTTAAAGTACAGATCGTTTTTATTTGACATACAACACAATAGACAAGTCTTGATGTCAAACCTTCTACTCTTCCGGATTCAAACTCTTTGGAAGTGTGTATGCCCCTCATCTTTCAGTTGACTAAAAATTAATAAGTTTCATACCAATCATAAGGAGGCATATCTATTTCTGTAATAATTGTAAGGTCAGATTCTTAAGACTGCTGGGAAATACTAGTGAGGATGAGTGATTTTTAATGACGACCAGCATACAATATTTAGATTAGAAAATGAGATGCCATTCCTATGAAATACAAATATAATTGATGCAAGGTATAAATTCAGCCTTCCCGATGAGTGCTTTTATACTTCCAATGGGATTGGTACCAGTTTATTTCGATTATTTATTTGTTGTTTTTTTTTTTGTTGTTGTTGTTTTTTTATGTTGTTTTGTTTGTCTTTTGGGGTTGTTTTTTTTTTTTCTTCTACTTTTGAGACATGTCATTCATGTTCCTTCTGCTCTTCATTTATTATAAAGGGGGAAAACCGATAAAGACGTAGATTTCAACATATTAGTTATCTCCCTTGATAAACATGAAGAGTAAACGACACGAGTTGCAAAAGAAGTGAATTTCAAGTAAAACTGACCAGCAACATGATATTAACAAGACATGAAGTGAATAGGGAAGTGCCAGAAAAATTTCGTGGCGGCGATGTGGGGCTCAATTCCGCGACCTAAGTCGTACGACAACTCCGCCTGGCCGTGACATGAGTTTGTAAATTTAGGAGACTGTATAGATTAAACACAGTTGATTAATTTATCCAGACCAACGTGATGTATTATGCAGGTCTGATTACACAAAAATAGGCTCCTTTTAATATTGGTGTTAGAGGGTTCCGTGGCTCAGCGCTACAGTCTTTGTTTCGTACCCGAAAGGCACCATGTTCGCTCACCCGCCGCTGCGGTGTGTGGCCTTGAGCAAGTCACTTTGCCTTGGCTTAGTTTTCGGCGCTGCACTGCGGCTGACTGATACTTGATTTACTATAGTCTACCATTGGAGTATATTATATCCTGGAGACAAGTTTCCCTTATGAAATAAATTAAGGGATTTTATTCATTTATTTTATTTCATTTCATTTTATTGTATGTTATTCTATTTTATTTTATGGACACTGGTCGATTGTGCGGCTATGTGGTCTAGTGGTATGACACTCGCTTTCGGATCGGAAGGTCCTGGGTTCGGGCCTCGCTCGACGCATAGTTGACTCCTTGAAAATGACTCTTTACTCACATTATCTCAACGTACTCAGGTGTAAAATGAGTACCTGGCCATTAACAGCGTTGTCTTTGTCCGAACAAATGTAATATCGCCTCACAGGCGTCATGTCTCGTCAAACATGTTAAATGTTGCTGTTGACCAGCGACCCCTTGTAAAGCGCTTTGAGCACGTTAGGTGGATATTGCGCTATATAAAAAAGCTCAATACATGACGCCTGTTAATCAATATTACATTTTGTCGAACAGAGAGAAGTCTGTTAACAGCCAGGAACGGCTACGTGTTCTGTGCACGTGGTATGACACTCACTTTGGATCGGAAGGTCCTGGGTTCGAGACTGGCTCGGCGCATAGTTGAGTCCTTGGACAAGGCCTGTACCCGCGTTATCTCACCTTATTCAGGTGTAAAATGAGTACCTGGTCGTTAACAGCGTTGTCTCTGTGCGAAAAAAAAATGTAATATCGCCTAACAGGTCTCATGTCTCGTCCTATCTGTTAAATCTTGCTGTTGCCCATGGATCCCTTGTAAAGGGCTTTGAGCACGTTTATTGGATATTGCGCTAGATAAAAGGTCGCTTAAAGGTACTCAATTTACCAACGATCATTTTCCAAGGAGTCGCGTAGAAGGCGGTCAGAAACCAGGACCTTCCGATCCGAAAGTGAGTGTCATACGACTAGACCACATAGCCATAAAAAAAATACCAATCGAACCGGATCAAATAGCGAGTACTACGTATTTGAATTTTAGAATCTAAATCAACGCATGGCTCAGCGGTACGCTGTTATTATTATTAGTTAATATATATTATATCATTTTTTAATTATATATTATTATTATTATATTATTATATTATTATTTATATTTTTATTATTATTATATATTATTAATTATATATTATTATATTATTATTTTATTATTATATAATTATTTTATTATTATTATTATATATTATTATTATTATTATTATATTATTATTAATTATTATTATTATATTATTATATTATATTATTATATATAATATTACATTATCGAACTATTATTATACTGTGTTACGGCACGTTTCCTGTCGCTTTCTAAATTAAAAAATACAAACCTTTCTATTAATATGTTTGATGTAGCTCTTCTTTCTGGGTGCAAAAGTCAGTAGATTACTAAAACAATCTTCATTCTAAATTTTGGAGGAACACTTGGCTAGGCCTTCCTGTTGAAATATCATTAGAAACATGTGGCCATTTTCTTTATACGTCATAGTAACAATTTTCAGGCCGGTGTTGACTGGCAGGTTATGGAGGATGGGAGATTCTTTTTCAGTGATGGTCATTACGCGATTATGGACACCAAGGGTGATATTGTTCAGAGATTTAGAAATGTGTGGCTATGTGGTCTAGTGGTATGAGACTGGCTTTCGGATCAGAAGATTCTGGATTCGAGCTTCTCTCGCGCATAGTTGAGTCCTTGGAAAAGGTGTAAATGTGTAACCGACCGTTAATATCGTTGTCCTAGTCGAAAAAAACGCCATGTCTCGTTCTATACATTACATATTGCTGTTGGTCATGAACCATTTATAAAGCGTTTTCAGCGCGTTTAGTGGATACTGCTCTATATAAAAGCTCATTTAAAAGAAAATGGAAATCGTGTTCAGAAAAATATGTGAAAGACAATCGGCAAGAACGTTTGCATTTCCTGGCAAATAGAGTTATATTGAAAAGGTTCTAATTTCAAGTTAATCTTTGGCGAATTATCAAATAAAGGACGGTTAGCTTGCGATAAACAGTGCTGTATTTAACTTCAGGCGGGCCAAGCTTTCTGATATCAATTGTCAGTGGTTGCCAAATTCCATCGTCACATAGTTCGAAAACATCGCGCCAGCATGGTTGGATGCATCGATACTAAATGCTCTGGGCACGTTGTGCGTGGGTGAGCTAACATCACCGCGTTAGATAATGCAAAATTTGCTGAATTGAACGCACTGACCATTGTGTCTATCCAATGTAGTTGTTGACTTCCTGTGTGTGTGATGTCAACGAAATGTACAAAGGAATCGATACGTGTGTGTGCAGACTTGGGTTTAAATCGACGATGAGAATGGATTATACCGAGGAATTATTGTATTTGTTTTACTTTTTGGGGCTGATAAAAATATTCAGAACTCTTTCTTTGGATGGTAGAGAGTTTGACACAACATGCTCCAATAATTCAATTGAGCTGACACCAAACTGGCATTTTCGAGACGGATGTTGAGACCCTTGACATGTAGGGTTATAATATTATGTTGTGTCGCTTGCTACTAAGATGTCATCCAAAGTAAACAAATGCGCATGTCACGTGATGCAAAACCGTATCCATAAAATGTTAAAAATCTTTTTAGACAGAAAGGCATTAATGAAAATGTGTAAAAATCAAAATGACTTTTGATGGCAGTTGTTGGTATGTCCTCGGGTGTGATTGCAATCTGGTTGTAACCACGGACAAGGTCACTCGTTTGAAATATTGTCCTACCAGCAAGACGAGCTGAGCTGAAAAGACTTGTATGTGCGGTATCGGATACCGGTCTGGTGTAGAGGACGATACTAACCGCAGGGCCCCCAACCGCTGTTTGCTTTGGGAACCATTTGTGAAAGTGATGCACATTGACTCTTTGATTTTATAAGATACACATCTGGCAATTTCCAGTTAATCCGGAGCAAAACGGCCGGTGGTCATATTGAGATAAGGTGAGGAATGTCGTGTTTATGAGATCAACATGGGGCTAATAAATCCCGAATACTTTTCGAGAACATTCCTAAATGTGTTGGTGTTGCGATCAACTATAGCAAATGTATTGCTGATATTTTCATCCCGGCGGAAGATGGCGTTACCGGAATGGTGCAAGCTTCAATTAGCCATCACCCCTTTATGTCGACAAGTTGATTCGGTTGCCGGAGGAAGCCTTACCCCTAATAAGGCTCTTTTAACGTTTGCAATAATTAGACGAGCTCATGGCCGACTAAAGTACTGTTATTTAATAGTTAGGTGCGGCTATGTGGTCTTGTGGTATGACACTCGCTCTCGGATCGGAAGGTTCTGGGTTCGAGCCTCGCTCGGCGCATATTTGAGTCCTTGGCTCTTAACTCACATTCTCTCACCGTACTCAGGTGTAAAATGAGTACCTGGCCGTTAACAGCGTTGTCTCAGTCCCAAAAATTTGTAATATCGCCTGACAGGCGTCATGTCTCGTCCTACATGTTATGTGTTGCTGTTGGCCAGGGACCCCTTGTAAAGCGCTTTGAGCACATTTAGTGGATATTGCGCTATATAAAAGCTCAAGTTTGTTGTTTTGTTTTTTTTGGGGTTTTTTTAGGACATGGACGAGCCTCATTCCATCGGTTGTTAATCTTAAGCGGCACAATTCGTGCATCGTATGTTTCGATTGACGTGCAATGGCTGCCTGCAGGGGGGGGGGGGGGGGCTCATGATCTGTCATGTTTATCAAGTCACGTGGCAGGAACGACGGATAGCTGAGCCCCTGTATCAATTAGAAAACAACGAGGACTCATGTCATCTGTTACAAACAAAAACAAAACAACCCAAAAAACTTTGTATTCTGAACCAACAGTTGTGCAGCTATGTAGTCTATTGGTACGTCATCGGCTTTCGGATCGGTAGGTCCTGGGTTCAGTCTTTGGAAAAGACTCTTTACTCACATTCTCTCACCGTACTCGTGCGTAAAATGAGAACCTGACCGTTAACAGCGTTGTCTCTATATCAGAAAAAAAAATGTAATATCGCCTAACAGGCCCCATTTTTTGTTCTATATGTTACGTGTTACTGTTGAACAGAGACCATTTGTAAAGCGCTTTGAGCATATTTAGTAGATATTGCGCTATATAAAAGCTCAACTTTAAAAAAAATAAAAGCTCACGTTTTTGTCGATTCACTGTTGACCCTGAAACTCGTTTCCCTGGTTGCGCTTAATTTTTCTCTGTCTACCATGGGGGCACAAACCTTCCTGCCTTGGCCCTAAAAAGAGAATGATAACAGCACAGTGCAGAGCCGTATGGCTGACTCTTCCGGTGAACCTGATGGTGATCTGTAGTGGCACTGAAATATATGCTAGCTTCAATCGCTAATTCCGGGTGACCAGCGATGGTTGAACTTGTCAGTAGGCGTTCTAAAGAAATCATGAAGAGATGTTTAAGCAGAACGAATTGTTCTGTGTTGTTCGAGAACTGCCAAAATATTGGCGATCAACTCGGGTGGCTTTCTGTCCGCGAAGTCTCTTTGATTGAATAGGCCGAATGTCTTTCTTCGTCCGATGAGTCGTACGCTATTAGAACTCTGTAACTTTTATGTATTTATTCACAGCAGGGCGACTGCACGGGTTGATGTTGTGTTGTCAAGAAGAAGTAAAACATGATAGTATTTGGTGCTATCATTCGATTCATCAAGAAGTATAAATTGTTCTTCAAAAAGCACAAACCAAAACGATGGTAGTTTGATGGTGACGGCTTCTGCCTGTGCCATGATAGTGTCCAATCAATATAAAATAATTTTAATTAACTAACAACTACGTTGTCAGTTAATGGAGTCACATATTTAGGTGAAGAAACATTAAAAACAGATGGAGGTGGATTGGACACACGCTTAGAAAGAATGACTCAACTATAACAAAGAAAGAATTGGACTGGAACCCTCAGGGCAGAAGATCAAGGGGAAGGCCACGAGGAACATGGAGAATAGTTAAAGAAGCTGATATACAGAGAAGTGGTAAGACCTGGAATGAGATAAAAAAAAGTTGGCTCAGAATAGAGAAGGGTGGAAACTGTTTGTCTGTGGCCTATACCCTGACCCAGGGTGAAAAAGGCAATGATGATGATGACTCATGAACCTTCCGGTTCGTTGCGGTAAGAACAATTAAAAATATTCTAGAAAAACAACGAAACGTTAAAAGGAACAATGTTGTATATGTGCGTTAGTTAATTAACTGTTCCAAACAGTTTTCATGGAAACGGCGTCGTGTTAAGATTTCAAAATGTTATGGAATGTAGCCCCAAATCTGTTACATCGATAATCAAAATCAAAATATTGAAATTTAAAAGTGGGTTTGGAACAAAGAATATTAGTGCAGATTGTAATTTATTGGTGTGTGTGTGTGTGTGTGTATGTGTGTGTGTGTGTGTGTGTGTGTGTGTGTGTGTGGCCAATCCGCAATTTAATTCATGCTTCGGGACGTTTTTCAGATAATTAATTAAAATCACTAGGGGGTTGGGATTGACCAGTCAGGATGGCATGCAATTTAAGCCTGTATAGATATGCATGTTTATATTCTGATGGGAAAGAAAGGCACTTTGTGGTGACTAAAGCCTAAACAAAGTAAAAATAAATGAATTGAGATAAATGGAGGACATGCAGCAGCTACTCACGCTTCTGTCTTTGAAGTAAATGCTGAAGAAGCAGAATAAATATGAGCAGCATCATTTTGTCAATCAAAAACAATAACTGTAACTATAGATCTGTTGATATGATAGTGAGTGTTGGCATATCAATAAATCATATTTCTTCAAGATATGGATAATGTTATCCCCGATGAGGTCAGCTTCTTGGAATTTCCACTCTCTTCAATTTATGTTTCTAGGTTTTAAAGACATTGTCTATTTTACGTTGTATCAATTGAGATCTCATGACGTTAGAGAAAAATAAAAACCAGTATAGAATTGTCAATAAACGAGTTGAATATAAACATCAAACGGGAATAGGGAAGAAAAAATCATTTCCTTTTTCAATGGAAATCTAAACTACTAAAGGACTGAATACTTATATTGTGTTAAAAATATTTTGGCTTGAAAGTGTAGGCATCTTAATTTCTGGTGTCAATATATGCTTGTCGTCAATAAAGACGATCTATTCTCCGAGGTGAAGGTCATGTATTTATTATAATTCCTGCTAGTATGAAAGTTATACCACATATTATGTAACCTACTTGTTATAACTAATCAGAAGTACTGTCACATACAAACTGTCAATGATTAAAGAACCAAATTTTAACGCATGAGACATTCCTCACTTATTGTTGCTTTTATACTAGGTCTTCAGATTACTTTGTAGGAAGTTGAACTTAAGCACATATATCATCGTTTTTCTAAGTCTAGACTATTCACTACCTTACAGTGTATGCACATTATTGCGCTTACATAAAAAAAATAGTATTTTGGTATCTATAGCAAACAGACATAGTGATGAAGGTATGATCAATGAGGTATTGCTCAGATAAGAGAAGATACATAATGTGACATCGATAAGTTTTGGATTTTAAGAGGATGTTAGAAGACAAGGGTCTAGAGATTAAATATATAATCTTGAAGTATTGATGAATCGGAGATACTCCATTAAGACTAATGATCACGTATCGTTTTGTTTTTGTTACTGGAAATATTTGATTAACGATGTAGCATATCTGTCACGTTGATGTCGTGATTAATATATCGTGTTGTATATTACAAACAACGCTTCCATTAAAGAATCGGAGGAATAACAATGGCAGACAAAAACCATCGTTATTTCTTCCCTCTTTATGAAAACGGTAAAGCTTGAAATCGCCGTGTTGAAGCAACATCAAAGGCAGTTGTTATCCTTAGCTCGTTTGTTTTGGTCAGATAAGTAGTATATCGTTGTTGGACTCAGATCTGAACATGACTTGGGATAAACCTCCAAAAAATATAGATACAATTTCAATTTATCGTTTTTGTTCTTATGTCTTACTATGGCACTGACTAAATAGTCATGTAATGTTTTAAAATCGTCATATTCTTGGATCAATTTGCCCTATCAAGGTTTGTCTTTTAATTTCATTTTAGTCTGGTATTTTGTGCCGGGATGAATCGGGACTTGTTCCCCCTTTGCGTCAACAAATGTTCATCCTCAAGCATATTGGAGAATTGGCAACACTTGGCAGGGACTGAAAGGATCGTATATTAAATCTTGATGTAAATGGTCCGTTGACGAAGGTTTACAGCTTGTACGAATCTTGGAATCGACGGATTGTTGACTTATTGGGGTCATCAGACTAAACAATTAAAAGCAAGGAATATCTTATTATGTTGACGTTATGTTGTCGATGTAAGAGAAGGGTTCCTATCTGACTCGGGATTTTTAACCTTTCTTGATGATATCAGATTGTGTGGGATTTCTTTTAATTCACAAATCAATTTCATTATCTATCTGCAGGTACTTGTTCAATTCGCCTTTTTTTAGTAAAAAGTCAGCAACAGCGAATATATATTTTCATAATCGCTGTTTCTGTCTTCTCAGTAAAATCGGCTATATCTTACATTGAAGCCAACTCGCAAGGTCTCTCTACACAGCAGTAGTCCTATCTGTGACATTTCTCTTTTACTGAAATATATAAATATAGAAAATATAATAACATTAAATTGGTGAAGTGAATTGTCGTTGGTTGAAACTTTGAATCACCAAAATGTAAGGAAAATTATGCTATGCATTAGGTCAGTTATATGAGGAACATTAATCAGTTAAATTGCAAAGAAACCATAATAAATATGCTCATATACATTCATAAACATTTCATACGTAACACGTGTCTGATAAATCTATAGACAATTACTTCTAAATCAAGACTCAAAAAAACCCTGTGAAATATAAACAGAGAGTGTTTAATTAAAATCCAATTAATTCTAAATCAAAACCCTAATCACGTTGTATGAATGTTATAATAAATGTGTCCTTTGTTATTGTGTCTGTTCAGTCAAAATAATAATGTATTATTTGTCATATAAAACGCGAAAGCAACTCAAAATAGGAGATACTAATCATACGTAGATTCTGTCTCTTCAGTGGAAAAATAAAATAAAACATCGAGTAGCTAGTTTTAAGTTAACACTTGCCCTATGTAAAACAAATCTCTTTGGTAAAAAATGGAGTACTTGTAACTTTAAAAAGAAAAAAAAACATGTATAAAGTAAACATGTGTCCGTTCAACGATGTTAAGAATCTGTTATTTGCCGTACGAAAAACCAATCAACTTGATACAGTAAACACCTCTCAAACGCATCTTATGTCTCCTTAGTCAAGAATATAAAGCTTCTAATTTAAAATGACATTCAACTTGATAAACGAAATGCTTCTACTCAGCAAACAGAATGATGGAAATAATATATAGAATCTTTATAAGTCTTGAAAAACCACATTTTTATATTTGGGGGAAATCGTTCGTTCGGGCCAATTCTAAAATACGGAAATTGCCCCTGGAGCCCCTTTTTATAAAAGACAATCTATTAGGATTTAAAAATGTTCAGAGGAGAGCTAAACCCCCCAAAAAAAATACAATACAGTAATTTTCCTTATAAGGAAAGGTTTAAAATTTTTTGAATTACCCAGTTTGAAATAAGAATAATTCGTGGGGGTTTAAAATTCCCGGGTTTTTTTGTTTGTTACAAGGTATGGATAGGATAGACTTTTCGGATTTTTTTTTCATATTCCCCAATATTACTTTTTACTAGATGGGGGCAAGTTTAAGATGTTTTTTCTCTAGGTGCAAAACAGACATCTTGTGTATCATTATTTTTAATCTTTTAAACAATAGATTTATTTGGGATTTCTATTAATATTAAGGGGAATTTAAGGGATCTTTTCCTATTTTTGGCCCCATACCATATGTTATGTTTTGTTATGTTTTTGGTTTTTGTTATGTTATGTTATGTTAAGTGTCTTTTTCGGTTTACGAATCATTCTTGTATTTTAAACACCAAATTTGCTAGAAAAAAAAAAAAAAATGGTTCTTCTTGATATAGGTTTTCTTCGTCTAAAAATTTCCTTTTGTCAAAAATTTAAAAATCCAATCCAAAACCCAAAAAATATTTGTTCTGCTTTAGAATGATACTGATTATTTTGAAATCTATTAATTCTAACTTAAATGTCAATCACGTTTTATA
>NC_088374.1:23271788-23286788 GCF_034508935.2 Berghia stephanieae | reverse complement strand
CGTGACCATGAACGAGATCTGGCTAGTTAAGACTCTCAAGCGGTATGCAGCATCGGATCTAAGGTCACGTGATAAAGGATAGCTTGGGTTGCTGTTGGCTTCAGCTGACAAGAAACGGAGAAGGAAAGAATGGAGACTACCTCAGGCCTCCCCCTACCATGTGTAAGGGGAGGGGTAAGGTCAGTGTCATTCAATAGTATATAATTGTGCATGTGGCTCTCTCCCCTAGATACGGAGAGAAAATTATAAATTGGGAAGGTAGGGGGAGGGGGGGGGGTTGACCCACAAACGACCAAGGTGTTGGGCTTCGGGTAGACCATGATACGAAATCAAAGAGATAAGGCCGCTGGTACTTGGATGGTGGAAATGGTTGGGGGTGGGGAAGGGGGGTAGTGACAATCAGCATGGGATGTATACATTAACATTAATAATATAGGCAATCGATGACCAGGGATGTGTATTGTTTGTGTATTGTTTGTGTGTGTGTATGTGTGTGTACGCGTGTGTGTGTGAAAGGGATTACACAAAATACCTTTCTCTGTAGCTTCCAAATTATTACGTATACGATAAATTTGAAAACCACATTGTTTGATTTAGCTTGCAAAAAGGAGAACATTTATCTTTTGTTTCAGAAAAATAGGTTTAGAAATAAAAAAAAACATTCTAGTAGATTGATTTAGAAAAAAATATTGCTCAATTTGTTTTAAAATTTAATGATAGTTTCATCATTTTCCGGTCGATTTTCTTGATTTATATCTCATTTTTCAATTCTCAATGAGACGAGAACATTGATTTATCTCGTGTGATTCCAAAGCGTTTAAAACACTAATTGCGTTGTTTGTTTATATATATATATATATATATATAATATATATATATATATATATATATATATATATTATATATATATATTATATATATTATATATTATATATATATATATATATATATATATTATATATACTGAGAGTCCTGCCTCACTAATTAATTCCTGAGCGTTGAGATGGTGACGCAACTATTACATACAAGACCTTGCAGTCGAATCGGCAGGGCTTTTGGGTTACACAACCATTATTTACCCATCAGTCACCGGTACTCTTTAATGTATACATCACTCGCCGCCTTTACACAAAGCTGCCTGTCTATAAATCAAGAGATGATTTCCTAACTGTTCACAAGCGAACTGCCAAACCAGCAATCGATGATTGGATAAGAACCTCAAGATCTCATATAATAAGGTACGTTTTGGAGAGGTGATATCCCCCCACCCGTCATCGGACAGAACTTTTATTGCGTTATATCATATAAGCTCCCCCTCCTCTTTCTATTCCGGAGTGACGAGTTTAGACGAGAGGACTCGAGAAAAAATTGAACACGTGTCCGTTCAGTTGTTCGTTCGGTGTCCGTTCGATGTGGAACTATAACTTGGTAATATCATTTTTTGACAAGTTCTGGTGTAAAACTCCACAATTATTATATTTCATTCAGTTATGTGAGTTATCTCTTCGATTTAAATATATACAGTGTCAGCAATGGGCACATCAATCCGTGTCATTGTCTTTTTCCTCCTCTGCTTTGACTATCTTGACCAATCATGTTCGTAAATATTTGGGGACTCTTTGAGTGATTCTTACTTTGTGTGTTATACAGAGTACGTGGTGGCGTTATATGTTTTAATTGTTACATGTGTACGATAGTCTGTGTGTGGACTGTTGTTTTCTGTCGCCTATTGTTTTTGATGGTTTCAAACATCCTTTGTTTTCTCTTACCTCCGCTTGGTTAAATGATAATTTTTATGGATTTTCATAGACGATCATTCCAATTAAACACATAAAAATGTAAACACATGAAATGTCCTCAGATTAAAAATGTGTGAAATCTTATTATAAAAGTATTAATTAATCTTACAATATTTGATGAAAATCTACAATTTCAAAAATACTGTATTCCAGAAACAATTACATATAGAATTCCATTGGTAAAACACGGTGTAAATTATTTAAAAATCACAACATTCACAGAGGTTCTAAAACACAGTGTGCCTGTTAGGAGTATTACATAGTGTATTATAGAGTATTTTAACTCTTCCAAAACTGAGAACACCAAAAGCTTCGTCAAAGTAAAGTCACTCCAAAATAAATTATCTTGGCTTATACTGACCTTACTTTCGGTGGACTTTACTTTCGGTTGAAAGCAAAGTTCTTAAAAAACTGTAGGATAGATTGTTTTTTAAAAAATACAATATAATATCCTGATTATTCCTAATATCAACAAACTTTTCTATTTATCTCTGCAAATTCCCTGTATAAGCCACATATAAGAGTTTTGAGCTAAGAGTACATTTTTGTTCGAAGAAAATGTCCTGTATATCCATCAATTACTAATTAAATGTTGTGTTTCCTTTTCAGAAACATTTATTGGGATATATGAGCGGTGTTTAACCAAACATTATTTCAATATTGCTTATCATATTCGACAAAATTTTAAAAAATATGAAGTCGTTTAGCTCTCCTGTTAAACTTAGAAATTGTAGCTTACAGAGGTTTAATCTCAGCGATCGCAACAACTCAGGCATTTTAGCTATATGATTTGGTAAAGAATCTGGTAATGACGAGAAATCCAGACTGCAAAGAATGTTTTTTTGAATGTAAAAAGTTCAAGTTGAGATGAGAGCATATACCGAGAGCATTCAATTATAATCTTATTTTCAGAAATGCACATCGGCCGATTTATGCCGCGTTTGGCATGCCGTGAGTATTAAATATTTATATCTAGTTTATTGTTTTTATTTTAAATTGCAAATTGATTATTTACACTGGATTCTAACTAAAATGTATGTGTTCCTTTGACAAGATTGTTTTGTTTGTTTGTCCGTTTTTTTTCTAAAAAATATTGCGAAATCGCACTGTATTTCATGGTGTTTCAGCTTATAACCGATGCTAGGTTGAGCATGTATAGCCGGAACCATCAACATAATAAATGATTCAGAATAACAGGTAGAATAATTAGTTTGTCGGGCCTAATTCAGATGTGAATAGAAGAAGGAATCCGTTGTAGGTGCCTCCAAAACAGGGTCAATACACTAAAACTAGACTAGATAGAGAAGAGGATTAAAATTGTTCGGACAAGTAAGGAGACGAGCGAGGGAGTACGTGGGAACGAAAGTATATGACTTACAAATAGCGGGAAAGAGGAAAATGGGATGCCAAAAGACAGGATGGTGGGAAAAGGTAAAGAATGATATGAAAGAATTGGGCCTGGAGGAAGATGATTCGTTGAACCGAGATGCATGACGATGTGTCATTCATAATGGCAACCCTGCAAACTGAGGGATAAGCCGAAAGAAGATAGAGAAGGTGAGAAGGGAGTTGGTTGTGCCTTGCTTATGGCAAATATATGAGAGAAAAAACGATACGTAAAGGAAATAAAATTGACCAACATCTATACATATACAGTTCTACCTACCATTCAGCCTTCGCTTGCCTCTTTCCTGGAATTCACAAATAATATAGCATCACGACACAAGTAGGGACCCCGAAACCATTGTTATTTCGGATTCGTGTAAAAGTTTTACTTTCTGGATTTGCTGCAATGGTATAATAATGATTGGTTAAGAGAATGACAACCAAGTAAGTATCTCTTGGTCTGTTTAAGTCTGAGTGATTGTGATTGAAGGCCTTGCAAATTATTAAATGGCAGTGTCTGCTTCTTCGTGGTTGCATAGTTCCACGGAAATCTGTGATATACAACATTTTTCTCTCTTATACTTTTTCTATCCCACTCATGAATGACACATATTTGAAAAGCCTTTTTTGTCTGCATTCATCCAAGAAATATTGCCAGACCCCTGATATGTTGATCAAATCAATCACACATTACCGAGTACTATGACCTACTTTTTCTTTCATGCTTGTTTTTGAGAGAGAGAGAAATACAACGGTTCCAATCAACATCTACTCTTGATACTAGACCCAGTCACATACGATTCGTGTAGAGCACTTTTTTTGAGTTAGGTAGTTCTGCAACACATTAACGTAAAATAGAGTATATTGGAGACAGTGACTCAAATCCTTTGTCCATTTCAAGAAATCTTATTGTGTGTATCCTGTAGGGTAGTCCTCAAGGTGATAAAACTGGTGGAAAGGTTGATGATACATAACTAAATAATTCTTTTTTGATAACGTCGAATTGGAATTCCAATTGGCCAAATATTTTTTTCAAAGATATCCATCCCAATCTTAACTTTGAAGCAAAAAAATCGAGTTAAAAAAAATAAATATTAAAGTAGCGAGGCTAATCATGTGATATTTAATCAATGTTAACAAAAGGCACGGAATTACAGATCCGCCAGGATATTGTCCTTGTTTGGGATGTCACGGATATTCAAGTTGTAATTCTGTAAAGCTAGAGACCATCTTGTTATCTCTCTGGTTAATTTTTCATCCTAGTGAGAAAAGCCAGAGGGATATCATGAAAAGGTGGTTGCCTTGATGGAATGTGTGCGTGCATTGTTAAAATTTTTCCGTCCAAGAAACTACAATGGGTAATGATTTAAGGCTAGGGCTATTGGTCAGTACTGACCCCCAGACGCTAGTACCTGCATGTCAGTGCTGACGAACAGGCGCCAGCGCCTGGGGGTCAGCACTGACCAATAACCTGGTGTTATTGGTCAGTATTGAACAACAGGTGCCGCCGCCCACAGACAGCCTCTCTTCGGTCTATGCCACCGCCCGCCATTAATCAGCACTGACGAACATCGGGCCTGTTCGTCAGTGCAGACAAGACCTCTTCGCACTCATTTGTCACTTCCTAAAGTTAAAAAAAAAACAAAAAACAATTAAAATCCCAGGCTTTCAAGGCCAACTTATCCGATGACACTAAGCAACACTTGGTCACTTAGATAAATTTGATGTCTAACGCGTTAGATCGTGGCCTTCGTAAAGTTATGGCCTGATACTTACCAAAAAATGACCTCAAAATGCCAGTCTTTTGCCACAAAAGAAAACAAATCGTGAGTCGTATTCAGAAGTTCAACCAACGAAATAACTTGTTTCCTTGAGCTCTACCAACAACTCACTAACGGGTGCACTGTCGGTCCTTTTGGATTTCAGTATCAGGCTATAACATAACGATGGCTACGGTTAGATGCCGTTGGGGCAACGATATGACTGTCGTTGTTTCAAGCCACCATACGATTCTTTTTTATTTTATGTTGTCTTTGTGTGTATGTGTTTTTGTTTTTCTTTTTTTCGTATATTTTCGTTATTGCTTAAATTAAAGAAAAATAGAGGAAACGTGTTATAATATAATATTTCTTGTTACGATTCTTTTATAATACATTGTCCATTCTATTGATGAGGTTTTTTTTAAAAATGTATTTGTTTTGTTTTTGATTTTTGTCATGCAAAAAAAAAAAATAATAATAATAACGGAAAGGAGGAGAAACCTGATAACAAATAGATAATTCCATTTTTTTTTGGGGGGGGGGGGGGGGGGGCAGCGTGGCTCAGCGCTACGGTCTTTGCTTCGTACCCGAAAGGTACCGAGTTCGATTGCTTCTTTCTTTATAAAAAGAACATTACTTTCCTCCTCATGCCTTTTGATGGCATCAGTTAAAGCCTTCAAGGAGGCAAATTTGTTGCCGACAGCGAGTTCCATAATTTGTAGCTTTCTCCTGTCTCAGTGAGATGCGAGCAAGCCGAATTTCAAATGACGGAATGAAAAAAGACGAGACAATGAAAGAGCTTCACTTTCAGTTCTGGCTTCACGCAACAGTGAGCATGCGCGTTGGAGGAACCGAAATATAAGGTTGCCAGTTTGGCGTTTCAACATCAAATTTGGTATTTTTCTCAGGACTGACAATATCATTTGTTTAATTAATTGATAAATTTATTAAACAAATCTCACGTAAACCGATAAAAAAAGGTGAAACCAAGGGACTTCCTTGCGACTAGTATGGGACAGGAAATGCGGATTTATTTGTCGTAGAACAAGTTATTTTAAAAAATGGCATTTTTCCATAATTTTGGTACCGTCAGTACCTACAGGCGCCAGAACTGACCAATAGATACCATTACCTATTAGTCAGTGCTGACCCCCAGACGCTGGTGCCTGTTCGTCTGTACTGACCCCCAGATGCTAGCGTCTGGGGGTCAGTACTGACGAATAGTCACTCCAATGATTTAATTGGGCCCAGTACAATTATGAGACTAAATTGCCGGATTTTGAATTATAGCAAATGTATTGAAAATTGTTCTCCAGCAACAGTCAAAAAATTGACATATTCTCGGTTCCACAGTGTGAAATATTGTCGTTTATCAAAGTATCAAATCATAAAAAGCTGGGTTAGCATTCAATTTAGGGAATTCCTGCTAGTTTTAGATGTTAAAGTTCAGTATTATTTGCTCTTACTTTGACCGACAAGTTTTGGATGGTCATATGGGCGATCGAAATTTGCAGTAGAAGGAATGAGAGGAATAAAAAAAAAATCCCTTTATTCATCCCAGTGGATTATTGTGCAGCTAGGCTCTATTACATGGGAGGATTTGCGCTGCAAATTGAGCTAGTGCGAGTAGACTTCCTCATGGCCACACAGAGACGGCAGCTACGACACATAAAGATAAAGAAGTTGAAGTGGCAAGAAATTAGGATGTTGAGATGGTCACTTTGCTGAACAAGAGATTAATATTAACCGAGAAATGAACAAATTCGAAGGTTAAGTGAAGAGAAGAATGTATCAATATAGATGAAAAAAAGACAGAGTGATATGGTTCGGACCTGTAAAGAGACGAGAGAGGATGTTCATGGGAAAGGAAATATTGGATATGTAATAAAAGGGAAGCCAAGTAGTAGACCGATGGATAGGGTAATGGACGATATGAAAGAACTGGGCCTGGAGGAAGATGATGCTATGAACCGAGATGAATGGAGATGTGGCAATCATTATAGCAACCCTGCAAAATGCTGGATAAACTGATATTGTAAATGGTCATCTTGACAAATAGACGTTTCGGATGGAGTGGTTTTGCGGACTTTAAATTTATTAACTGTTTGAAGTTTGACCACACTATTTGATTGGCATATGGAATTTACTATCCATAAAGGTATAAAAAATGAAATTTGGAATTATGTACTATTTATTTGAATATCTGAGTGACGTCAATTTTGTTCAATTAAGTCCTTTGATTGTGGCGAAATTTCAGACTTGCATCATCTATAGTCTGGCAGTCACACCCGATATAATTGAGTGTGTCTGTGTACGTGTGTCTGTGCGTTTGTTTTTGTATGTTTGTGTCCCTTGAGAGGGCAGAAGGTGTAAATGGGTGAATTAATGGGACTAAAAATCTAATATATTTATTATTTCCACTGCCTTCTACCATGACCACGAATGAAGAGGTGAGTAGCACACATTCATGTCGTGCAGTGTTCATCATCATCATCATCATCATCATCATCATCATCATCATCATCATCATCATCATCATCACCATCATCATCATCATCATCATCATCATCATCATCAACATCAACATCATCATCATCACCATCATCACCTTCAGCATTATCATCATCTTCGTCGTCTGCATAATCATTGTCATCTCCATGTTGAACACATCTATTATATATAAATATAAGTTACTACTCACTTCATTTCTTCTTCTTCTTCTTCTTCTTCTTCTTCTTCTTCTTCTTCTTCTTCTTCTTCTTCTTCTTCTTCTTCTTCTTCTTCTTCTTCTTCTTCTTCTTCTTCTTCTTCTTCTTCTTTCTTCTTCTTCTTCTTCTTTCTTCTTCTTCTTCTTCTTCTTCTTCTTCTTCTTCTTCTTCTTCTTCTTCTTCTTCTTCTTCTTCTTCTTCTTCTTCGTCTACTTCTTAGTATTTAGTATTAGTATGTAGTAGTGTAGTAGTAGTAGTAGTAGTAGTAGTAGTAGTAGTAGTTAGTAGTAGTAGTAGTAGTAGTAGTAGTAGTAGTAGTAGTAGTAGTAGTAGTAGTAGTATAGTAGTTAGTAGTAGTAGTAGTAGTAGTAGTAGTAGTAGTAGTAGTATAGTAGTAGTAGTAGTATAGTAGTAGTAGTAGTAGTAGTAGTAGTAGTAGTAGTAGTAGTAGTATAGTAGTAGTAAGTAGTAGTAGTAGTAGTAGTAGTAGTAGTAGTAGTAGTAGTAGTAGTAGTATAGTAGTAGTAGTAGTAGTAGTAGTAGTAGTAGTAATAGTATTAGTAGTAGTAGTAGTAGTAGTAGTAGTAGTAGTAGTAGTAGTAGTAGTAGTAAGTAGTAGTAGTAGTAGTAGTAGCACGATTAGTGTATATTGCCCTATACAAAAGATCACGTTTTTGTGTTATTATACAATAGATTCAAAAAATGATAATTGAAGTATATTTACTGACCAGCGGAATCTTTTTTCTCTCGCTTACTTTCTCCCATCCATGTGTGAATAACAGTTTGTGAGTATCAATCGTTTAATGGCACCGACACTATTATCTCTAGTTATCCCAGAATTCAAAACCAAATAATAATAACCATACCATTATATTTATTCTTATCAATATGAATTATTTTGTTTCCATCAAACCCATTCACACTGTTACAATCAACAATACCAATAATCACACGGTTACGACCATCAATATTTATATCAACACTGTCTCCATCAATACCAATATCAGCATTCTTGCCATCATCAATACAAATATCAGCAGAGTTGCGTCATCAATGCCAATATCATCACTGTTGCCAGAAAAATAGGGCCAGTAAAAAATATATTTATCATGGCTCACAGTATCAAAATTTGGTGGAAAAGAGGGATAGAGATAGATAGAGACAGACAGCCAGAGAACGAGAGAGAGAGAGAGTGAGAGAGGAGAGAGAGAAGGAGAGAGAAAGAGAGAGAGTGAGAGAGAACAATATATAGATACATAAATAGATGGATAGATAAATAGATTGATAGATCTTCTGGACTTCTGGTATGACAATCCTTTTAGAATCCGAAAGTTCTATGTTCGAGCCTCGTTCAGCAAATAGTCGAGTCGTTAGGAAAGAACCTTTACTCAAATTCTCTCACCGAACTCATGTATAAAATCAGTACCCGGATGATAACAGCGTTATCTGTGTCTGAATATAATGTAATATCCCCTAACTTACTTCATGTTCCGTCCTACATGTTAAGTGAAACAGATAACTGAGGAAACATTGTAAAGCGCATTGAGCAATTCAGTGTATTTTGCGCTATACAAAAAATAAATTAACTATATTTACTTAGAGGCGTTATCTTTTTTTTTTGTTACTTTCTCCCATCCATGCTTGACTAACAGGGGGTGAGTATAAATCGATTATAGCCTTTCATTTATTTTACACTCAATGGTATCGACACTAGTATCTATAGTTATCCCATACTTCAAAAGCAAATATCAATAGCCGCACTGTAACATGTTTTATTATATATATCAATGATTTTGTTTCCATTAAAACCAATAACACTGTTGCAATCAGCAATACATGAACCACTACGGTAACCACCATCTATACCAATATTATCGCTGTTGTCAGAAATTGTTGATGCAGCTCTATGCGCGCATACCGAGGAAGACCTTCAGCGGCTGATGGACATGTTTCCCCACGCATGCAGGGAATTCGGGCTGACGATCAGCATCAAGAATACAAATGTAATGTGTCAGGATGTCCCTTCTATACCAGCAATTTACATTGACAACGTGGAGCTAGAAGTCACTGATCACTTCTCATACCTGGGCACAGCCATCACCAGCAACCTCTCATTTGATGCAGAATT
Organism: Berghia stephanieae; assembly: GCF_034508935.2. NCBI lineage: Eukaryota > Metazoa > Mollusca > Gastropoda > Nudibranchia > Aeolidiidae > Berghia > Berghia stephanieae. Next base: position 23,277,007 of record NC_088374.1, on the reverse strand, counting down.
AGACAAGCGCATCGCCAAAGCTGCCACTGTCATGGCACAACTGAGCAAGAGCGTGTGGACCAACAACCAACTCACTTTGAACACCAAACTCAGAGTATACCAGGCATGTGTACTCAGTAGCCTACTGTATGGCAGTGAATCCTGGACAACATATGCCAGACAGGAGAATCGCCTGGAAAACTTCCACATTCGCTGTCTACGACAAATTCTCGGCATCAGGTGGCAGGACAGACTCACTAACAATGCAATGCTAGATAGAGCGAACTCCTTCAGTATGCATCTCATGCTCTGCCAGCAACGTTTGCGATGGCTTGGTCACGTACACAAGATGGACGATGGACGTATACCCAAAGACATCATGTACGGTGAACTAGCCTCTGGACGGCGACCAACTGGCCGTTCTGCGCTTCTATGATGTCTGCAAACGAGACATGAAATTGACAGGCATCGACTCAAACACCTGGGAGTCGCTTACTGACGACCGCCGCGGCTGGAGATATGCGGTGATGGAGGGATTGAACAGGGGTGAGGAGAGGAGAAAGACAAAGTTTGAGGAGAGGAGAGTAAGGAGGAAAGAAAGGCATCAGATCCAAAAACCAAACACACAGTCAAACTACGTGTGCAACAACTGCGGTAGAGACTGCCATCCAAGGATTAGTCTGCTGAGTCACACCCGTCGTTGCTCTCAACAGGACTGATGAGACTAAAGTCATACAGGGCGGAAACCATCGTCTCTTCAGACGGAAGGATGCCTACCTGTCAGAAAAATAGGGTCTGCAAAAGAGGTACCTTAGTTAGATGTCTCATGGCTTACAATATCAAAATGGTGGTAGGCAAGGAGGATAGAGATAGAAAGAGAGATAGAGAGAGAGTAACATATATATATATATATATATATATATATATATATATATATATATATATATATTTACATAGATAGATAGACAGAGTGATAGGGAGAGAGTTACATATATATATATATATATATATATATATATATATAAATATATATATATATATATATATATATATGTAAAGATAGATAGATGGAGTTACATAGATAGAGAGGTTGATAGTTAGATAGATAGATAGAGATATGTTGATAGATAGATAGATATATAGATAGATAGATAGATAGATAGATATATATAGATAGATAAATATATAGATTTATAGATTAGATAGAAAGAGAGTTACAATAAATATGCATAGAGAGAGAGAGAGAGAGAGAGAGAGAGAGAGAGAGAGAGATGGAGAGCGTTACATAGTTATATAGATTAATAGAGAAGAGTTACAACAAATATATATATATATATATATATATATATATATATATATATATATATATAATATATATATATATATATTATATATATATATATATATATATATATATATATATATATATATATATATATATATAATTTATTTAATACGATCTGTGTGGCTATATAGTCTTGTGGTATGACAATAGTTTTCGGATCGGAACGTTCTGTGTCTTCATCAAAAAATAGGTGATCCCTTGGGAAAGATTTCTACTCACAATCTATCACCGAATTCTGATTAAAATGAGTACCTGGTCGTTAACAACGTTGTCTGTATCTGAATATATTACAATATCCCCTAAGTTGCCTAATATCTCGTCCTGATTGTTCAGTGTAATTGACGACAGGGGAGACATTCTAAAGCGCATTGAACAACTTTTGTATATATTGCCCGATACAAAAGATCAAGTCTTTATATTTTTATACAATTGATTAATAAAATAATAAATTGACTGTAATGACTGAAAGGCGTATTCTTTTTTCTTCTTACTTTATTTCCATCCATGTGTGACTAACAGAGTGTAAGTATCAACCAATTATAGTCTTTCATTTATTTTACGCTTAATGGCACGAACACTATTATCTATAGTTTTCCCAGTATTCGAAACCAATACCAATAGCCATACTGTTATATTTATTATTATCTATATCAATTACTTTGTTGACATCAAAACCAAAATACTGTTGCAATGAACAATACCAATACCAACACGGTTACCACCATCAATTGTAAACTCTACACTTTTGCCATCAATACCAAGATCATCATTCTTGCCATTATCAATACCAATATCAGCAGAATTGCCATCATCAATACCAAAAGCAACACAGTTGTCATCGTCAATACCAATATCATCAATGTTGGCAGACAAAAAAACTAAAAGATAGATGTCTCATGCTTACCACCATCAATTGTAAACTCTACACTTTTGCCATCAATACCAAGATCAGCATTCTTGCCATTATCAATACCAATATCAGCAGAATTGCCATCATCAATACCAACAGCAACACGGTTGCCATCGTCAATACCAATATTATCGATGTTGGCAGACAAAAAAAACTAAAAGATAGATGTCTCGTGGTTCACTCTATCAAAATGTTGTAGGCCAAAAGTTATAGAGATCGATAAACAACTACAAAGTGTGAGATAGATAGATAGATAGAGTGAGAGAGAGAGAGACACACACACACACACACACACAGAGAGAGAGAGAGAGAGAGAGAGAGAGAGTGAGAGAAAGAGAGAGTTGATGGTTCAAATCCTGTTAATAAACGCATCTACGGAATATAGGATTAGATGGGATGTATCTGTTAGTCTATTTTAATAGAATAAGAATGACAACGGTTTAAAAAAGATTAAACATGTAATTTAATACGATGTGTGCCTCTATGTGGTCTTTAGGTATGCTACTCCTTTTCTGATGGGAAGGTTCTGGGCTTCAGTCCCATTCAACAAATAGTCGATTCTTTTGGAAAGAATCTTACTCACATTCATTCACCGAACTCAGTTGTAAAATGAGTACCTGACCGTTAACACCGTTGTCTGTGTCTGAAAATATTGTAATATCCCCTCATGGGGTAATGTCTCGTCCTACATGTTAAGGGAAGCTGTTGACTGGGACACATTGTAAAGTGCTTTGAGCACGATTAGTGTATATTGCGCTGGACAAAAGGTGAGGTTGTTATGTTTTTATACAATTTATTCAAATAATAATAATTTAAATGTATTTGCTGCAAGGCGTAATCTATTATTTTTTTTTACTTTCTCCCATCCATACGTGACTAACAGTGGGTAAGTATCCATCAATTATTGTCTTTCAGTTGCTTCACCCTTAATGACACCGACACTATTATCTATAGGAATCCCAGAATTCAAACACCAATATCAATAGCCATACTGTTTTATTAATTAAAATGTATATCATAATATTGTTGCAATCAACAATATCAATACCAATGCGGTTACCACCATCAACACTAATATTAACACTGTTGCCATCAATAACAATATCAGAATTCTTGCCAGCATCAATTCCAATATCAACACGGTAAAATAAAAAGGAACCTTAGATATATGTCTCATGGCTCACAATGTTAAAACGTCTATACAAAGTGGGATAGAGATAGACAGACAGAGAGAGAGAGAGAGAGAGAGAGAGAGAGAGAGAGATAGTAAGAGAGGTAGATAGATAGAGAGAGTGTATGGCTCAACTGCCGTAAGTGAACACACCTAAGGAATATAGGAGTAGACGGAATTAACATTTAATCTATTTTAAAAGAATGATAATTACAACGGTTTAAAAACAATTAATCATGTAATTTATTACAATTTTTGCGGCTATGTGGTTTTGAGGTATAACACTCGTTTTAGGATTGAATGGTCTGGGTACGAACCTCGTTCAGCAAATATTTGAGTCCCTGGGAAAGAAAATTTACTTACATTCTTTCAACAAAGTTAGGTGTAAAATGAGTTCCTGACGGTTAAAAGAGTTCTCTGTGTCAGAAAATATTGTAATATCCCCTAACTGGCTTCATATCCGTCCTACTTGTTACGTGACTGGAGATGCATTCTACAGCGCTTTGAGTACGTTTAGTGTGTAAGCGCTATACAGAAGATCATATTGTTATGTTTTTTTAAAAATTAATTCAGAAAATAATAATTTAACAATGTTTACTGAGGGGCGTTACGTTATGCTCTTACTTTCCGCCATCAATGTGTGACTAACAGAAAGTAAATATCAACCAATTATAGTCTTTCGTGTATTTTACTCTTAATGGCACCGAATCTATTATCTATAGTTATCCCAGTATTTGAAACCAAATATCAATAGCCATACTGTTATATGTATCATTATCTATATCAATTAATTTGTTGACATCAAAATCAAAAGTACTGTTGCAATGAACAATACCAATACCAACACGGTTACCACCATCTATTCTAAAATGTACACTTTTGCCATCAATACCAATATCAGCATTCTTTCCATTATCAATACCAATATCAGCAGAATTGCCATCATCAATACCAACAGCAACACAGTTGCCATCCTCAATACCAATATCATCAATGTTGGCAGACAAAAAAAACTAAAAGATAGATGTCTCGTGGTTCACAGTATCAAAATGTTGTAGGCCAAAAGTTATAGAGATCGATAAAGAACTACAAAATGTGAGATAGATAGATTGATAGATAGAGTGAGAGAGAGAGAGAGAGATAGACACAGAGAGAGAGAGAGAGAGATTCTTATCTATCTCAATTATTTTGTTTTCATCATTACCAATAACACTGATTCAATGAACAATACCAATACCATCACGGTTACCACCATCATTGATACCAATATTAGCGTTGTTTCCATCATCATCATAAAATATCAGTATTCATAAAAAAATATCATCAATTGTTGACAGACAAATAGGAGTTGTAAAAGTAAAAATCCACCTCAGATAAATGTTTCTAGGCTTACAATATCAAAATGTGATAAGCAAAGAGGAAGAGAGATAGATAGACAGAGATAGACAAACGGACGAGATAGTCAAGTTCTTGGGAAACATCTTTACTCATACTCTTTCACTGAACTCAAGTGTAAAATGAATTCCTGTCCGTTCACTGCGTCGTCTGTGGCTGAAAATATTGTAATATCCCTTGACTGGCATCCTACTTGTTAAGTGAATCTAAATACTTGGGACACGTGGCAAAGCGCTATGAGCAAATTTAGTGTATATTGCGCTATATAAAATATCACGTTTTTGTGCTTGTATACAATTAATTCAAAAAATAATAATTTGACTATTTTTACTGAATGCTAATAATTTTTTTTGGTTAATTTTCACCCATCCATGTGTGACTAACAGATGGTAAGTATCAATCAGTTATAGTCTTTCATT
>NC_088374.1:23254288-23269288 GCF_034508935.2 Berghia stephanieae | reverse complement strand
TGAGATTAAATATTGAATGTACCATAACAAGTTAAAATTAAATGATAGTAAATGATAGTAAAACTGCGATTTTAAAGTGTGGAAGGCAAATAATTCACATATTACTCTCGGAAAGAGCACAATAGAATTTTCAAATGAAGCAAAAAACCTTAGCGTCATCATTGATAAACGTCTTTCCATAACAAGCTGCTACGTGAATAACAACATACAACCTATGTATATAGAAATGAATAAAATAAGCAAAATTCGTAATTTAATATAGCAGAACTTTTAATTAATTCCCTTGTTTTATCTAAATTTTACTATTGTAACTCCCTGTGGTCGAAATTAGCTGAAGACAAAATATTTTTTTCTGTTCATCTTATTAGCTCATAATTTAGGCACCTTTTAAATTTAGTAAGAATGTGCCATCAGATTTCCTTCCATTTCATGCTTTCGTTTCCTATGACAATGAAGATATTGATTTTAAAACAAAAAGGGATGTGTGTGTACGTGTTGGGGGCGGGGGGGGGGGGACAAACCCTATTTTCCAGCTATTCCTAGTTTTAATTCCCTATCACTCACTCCTCACCCCACATCGTTGTACAATGACAAAACCCTGATACACAATTAAAGTCTAATTTACAAGATAGCCAAAATCATCAATAAGCGTAAATTAAATCTATGATGCTTAATAAAAATAGACTCATCTTGAAAAAGGAGTCAGGGTCTAAAAGATTGAGGAATTGTCTAATGTAGTAATATTATATCAGAGTCACGCCTACAAACTTGACGGAGATAATTTATTCATCAACTTGTTTGATCTCGACAAGCGAGCGCCACAGCCGATAGATCCCCTCACGCCAGGTCAAACACACTTAGCCTTGCCTCTCACTCGTCTGTGAAGGCGAGTACTTGCCCTCCCTGACGTGAAACGTTTGTCGATCGAGTTATTCGTATATTGCTATATTATTCTTAACCTAGATACTGTTCTTTTGGTGAATACCGACGAAGCATTTTGCATTGCGGTTAACCAAGGTGAACAGTATGTTAGACGGTCTTATAAGATACTGTCCTTTTGTTGGTTAGAGGTAGAGTTATTTGCTTGGCTTTAACCAAGAAAGAACAGTATATCAAAATATTACGCAACATATTACGTCAATGAAATCGCCGACTAACAGAAAAACGCAATTTATCATCAGCTATTATTTAATGTTAGAAGAATTCCACTATGTAATAGAATTAGAGAGTTATGAATGAAAAAACTAAATGTATCGATTGCGGTAAAACTGGCTGGATCTGGGTCAGCCCAGATACTGTCCTTTTGTTGGTTCGGGCAGTACTGCTACTACTCCTGCTACTGCTGTTACTACTACTACCACTACTACTACTACTACTACTACTACTACTACTACTACTACTACTACTACTACTAATACTACTACTACTACTACTACTACTACTACCACTAATACTACTACTACTACGTTTGGTAGTAGTAGTAGTAGGCATCCTTCCGTCTCGAGAGACGATGGTTTGCGCCCTGTATGGCTTTAGTCTCATGAGTCTTGTTGAGAGCAACGACGGGTGTGACTCAGCAGACCAATCCTTGCATGGCAGTCTCTACCGCAGTTGTTTCACACATAGTTTGACTGTGTGTTTGGTATTTGGATCTGCTGCCTCTCTTTCCTCCTTGCTCTCCTCTCCTTAAACTTCGTCTTTCTCCTCTCCTCACCTCTCTTCACTCCCTCCATCACCGCATATCTCCAGCCGCTGCGGTCGTCAGCAAGCGACTCCCAGGTGTTTGAGTCGATGCCTGTCAATTTCATGTGTCGTTTGCAGACATCTTAGAAGCGCAGAGCTGGACGGCCAGTTGGTCGCCGTCCAGAAGCTAGTTCACCGTACATGATGTCTTTGGGTATGCGTCCATTGTCCATCCTGTGTACGTGACCAAGCCATCGCAAACGTCGCTGGCAGAGCATGAGATGCATACTGAGGGAGTTAGCTCTTTCTAGCATGGCATTGTTAGTGAGTTTGTCCTGCCACCTGATGCCGAGAATTCGTCGTAGACTGCGAATGTGGAAGTTTTCCATGCGGTTCTCCTGTCTGGCATAATATTATGTTGTCCAGGATTCACTGCCATACAGTAGGCTACTGAGTACACATGCCTGGTATACTCTGAGTTTGGTGTTCAAAGTGAGTTGGTTGTTGGTCCACACTCTCTTGCGCAGTTGTGCCATGACAGCGGCAGCTTTGGCGATGCGCTTGTCTAATTCTGCATCAAGTGAGAGGTTGCTGGTGATGGTTGTGCCCAGGTATGTGAAGTGATCAGTGACTTCTAGCTCCTCGTTGTCAATGTAAATTGCTGGTATAGAGGGGACATCCTGACACATTACATTTGTTTTCTTGATGCTGATCGTCAGCCCGAATTCCCTGCATGCGTGGGAAAACCTGTCCATCAGCCGCTGAAGGTCTTCCTCGGTATGCGCGCATAGAGCTGCATCATCTGCAAATAACATTTCCCTTATGAGGACTGTGCGGACCTTGTTCTTTGCTCTCAGCCGTGCCAGATTGAACAGCTTCCCATCACTTCTGGTGTGTAAGTGGACTCCTTCTGGGGACTCTTTGAATGCGAACTTCAGCATTAAGGAGAAAAATATACCAAACAAAGACGGTGCAAGGACACAGCCTTGTTTCACGCCGCTGCGCATGGAGAAGGGTTCAGAGGCTCCACCGTCGTAGCTAATGGTGCCCTTCATGTTGTCGTGGAAGGAGGCAATGATGCTAAGCTGCTGAGGAGGACAGCCAATCTTCTTTAGCAGCTGGAAAAGGCCCTTCCTGCTAACAAGGTAAAATGCCTTTGTCAGGTCAATAAATGCAATGTAGAGGGGCATCTGCTGTTCTCTGCATTTCTCCTGAAGTTGACGTACTGAGAAGATCATGTCCACTGTCGACCTATTGGCTCTGAAGCCACACTGCGACTCTGGGTAGATACGTTCGGCGAGGACTTGCAGTCGAGCGAGGACAACGCGCGCAAAGACTTTACCCACAATGCTCAGTAGAAAGATTCCCCTATAGTTATTACAGTCGCTACGGTCTCCCTTGTTTTTGTAGAGGGTGATAATCTTGGCATCGCGCATATCCTGGGGTACCTTGCCTTCTCTCCAGCAAAGACACAGGAGTTTATGTAGTGGTTCCAAGAGGGCTGGTTTTCCATATTTGATGATTTCGGGTGGAATGCTGTCGTCACCGGGTGCTCTGCCACGGGCCAAAGCATCGATTGCTTTGCTGAGCTCCTCCATAATTGGTTCTGCATCTAGTTCTTCCAGTACTGGCAGTTCTTCAATTGCGTCTAACGCTTTTTGGGTTACAGAGTTTTCTCTGGCGTAGAGTTCCTAGTAGTGCTCTACCCATCTACCCATCTGCTTGTCCTTGTCAGTGATGGCTTTCCCTGTCTTGGATTTAATAGGCGCAGTTTTCTTTGTAGATTTGCCTGTCGCCTGTTTGATGCCCTCATACATGGCCCTTATGTTGCCACTGTCAGACGCTTGCTGGATGTTGTCCGACAACTGAAGCCAGTAGTCGTTGGCGCAACATCGTGCTGTTTGCTGTGCTTTGCTGCGTGCAGCTCGCAACGCTTGCAGGTTCCTATGACTTGGTTTATGTTTATATCTGACAAGGGCGCTGCGCTTGGCATCAATGACTGGATCCATCTCAGTAATTCTGGCTTCAAACCAAGCATTGCTCTTGCGCTACTTTTGGTACTACTACTACTACTACTACTACTACTACTACTACTACTACTACTACTACTACTACTACTACTACTACTACTACTACTACTACTACTACTACTATTACTGCTACTACTGCTACTACTACTACTACTACTACTACTACTACTACTACTACTACTACTACTACTACTACTACTTACTGTACCTTCTGCTGCCGCTGCTGCCACTGATGATTATACTTATACCGACATCCCTTGTTTGTTATTATTTGTTATTTGTATTTATTTTCAAATTTCATTGTATTTATTTTCCAACAAAAGTCTACAAGTTTCTATATTTCACTTTCTAAACTACATTGCACAGTTCCTCCCTACCTCCCCTCTTTTCTTAATTAGTTGCGCACCATTTTGAAATTTCTAGTATGCTATTTTAATTCGTGCTCCCTTACAAAGGAGCATACTATTTCCTGCCAACCAATGTTTTGTCTATTCGTCTTAACTACGCCACTATCACATTATTTCATTCATCCGTGGTGTTTCATTCATCCTGTTTTGTTGATTAAGGGGAAACCCGAAACTTTCATTTGATCTGTTTTTGTAATTAAATTGAAGGTTACTATCAATTTCACAATATTATTTATTTTTTCGAGCTTCGAGCAGCAACATTTACAATACCTTTTTAAAGACCAGGGAAAGGTTCGAAACTGGTCGATAACTTGTGTATACATTTGTGTTGACATATGATATTTTTTTCAAGGGTCTGATAATGACATTAAAAAAAAAAACATCAGATAATAGTCCAGATGAAAGGGAGTCATTTATAAGTTTTATTATTGTTGGAAGCACAACGTCGAGCGAGACATTCTTTCAGCAGATGTATGGGAAGGGGGTCAAGATCACAGTAGTTACGTGGACTACTTTCTGCCACTTCAATACTTTTAGCACTACGCTCTTCAATTGGGTTCAATAGTCTGATGCCATGTCCGCCCAGCAACGAACATTTGGTTCAATGAAAGAAATTCAGTACATTTTATTCTTCATGCGTGCTAGATCTTGTTTCACATGTCATGTGATCGAAGTGTATAAGAGTAAAATTAATTATCAGTTTTCTAATGCTTTTCTCATCTGGATACACCTTTATGCTCGTCGGACATTGTTCCGATAGTTTAGAAGCAATTACCTTCGGCATGACTGGACCAAATTTAAATATTACACTACCTTTGCCCACCCACCCCCACCCCCCCCCCCCCCCCCCAGACTCCTCCGGCCATCCATCGTCATTTCCTTTCAATAAATACCAGTATCATTACTTAGCAATGACTATGAAAAAAATTTTTTTTTTCTTTTTGAGGATAATGTTTATCTTAAATCAAAGCCCTTTCTCCACTGAGTAGAAATGTTTTTGAATTTTAAAAATCTTTTAGTAGATAAACAAGTTATGCTGTTTTTCTCAGCTATTAAACTTTCCTCCGCTCTCCCTTTTTTGGGTTCACTTACATTGTTTATTTTCTCAAAAGACCCCACCTTCCCTTCCATTCCCAATGAATACACGTTAAAACGCTCTCTCTCTCTCTCTCTCTCTCTCTCTCTCTCTCTCTCTCTTTCTTTCTCTCTCTCTCTCTCTCTCCCTCTCTCTCTCTCTCTCTCTCTCTCTCTCTTTCTTTCTTCCCCCCACCCCCCGTTCCGGGCGGAGGGTCACATAAATAATAATAATAATAATGATAATAATAATAATAATAATAATAATAATAATAATAATAATAATAATAATAATAATAATAATAATAATAATAATGATAATAATAAATAAATACTAATAATAATAATAATAATAATATAATAATAATAATAATAATAATAATAATAATAATAATAATAATAATAATAATAATAATAATAATAATAATAATAATAATAATAATAATAATATAATAATAATAATAATAATAATAATAATAATATATAATAACAATAATAATAATGGATAGATAGATAGATAGATAGATAGATGTCCTTTTTTCTGTATATATGACCCCCTTTCTAGTGTGATATCCAGATTCAATCTGAGTTATCATTTTAATGCTGGTGATACGCAAATTTATGATTCAGTACACCTAAGTAATTTACAATTATTAATACAACTAATTTCGAGCTGTTTTAATGAGATTAAATCTTGAATGTACCATAACAAGTTAAAATTAAATGATAGTAAATGATAGTAAAACTGAGATTTTAATGTGTGGAAGGCAAATAATTCACCTATTACTCTCGGAAATAGCACAACAGAATTTTCAAATAAATCAAAAAACCTTAGCGCCATCATTGATAAACATATTTCCATAACAAGCTGCTACGTGAATAACACCATACAATCTATGTACATAGAAATGAATAAAAAATAAAATTGAGCATTTATATAGCGCAATATCCACTTAACGTGCTCAATGCGCTTTACAAGGGGTCCCTGCTCAACAGCAACATTTAACATGTAGGACGAGACATGACGCCTGTTAGGCGATATTCCAATTTTTCGGACAAAGACAACGCTGTTAACGGCCAGGTACTCATTTTACACCTGAGTACGGTGAGAGAATGTGAGTAAAGAGTCTTTTCCAAGGACTCAACTATGCGCCGAGCGAGGCTCGAACCCAGGACCTTCCGATCCGAAAGCAAGTGTCATACCACTGTGGCGGGTTGGGTGTGTTATTTTTGTGGGATCGAGTCCAACCGATAGCTCAATGGTCTGGATTCGAACTAGTATGCGCGCTATGGCTCTCGTTACCAGCTGCACCACTCAACCTATATCACAAACGGCTCAGGTTTAATCTAGGGGTGATTAAGAATTGCCTTAGGGTCCCTTACAACTTAATTGTATAAATAACAAGTGAGTCAAGACAATAATAACGCCCAATGCAATAATAACAATTCTATACATAAAGTTTAATTAGATTGTTACAGGAAAAGATATAAAGAACAAGTATTTATTGAATATCAGGAAGAATAGCTCTAATTGAGTGGATCTAATTTATTATTTATTTATCTATTGTTTTATTAATCGATTCATTTATGATTGATAGATTAAGTTAGTAGTTTTTAATCACTTGTGTCCGTGGAAAATACATTTGAAAATGGTATAAGCCCGTTTGGCTTATCTTTATCCCGTCGGCTTGCTTGACTGAGGCAAATGTATCAGCTAGTTCCAGAGTTGGCGCCTGCTTTGCAGAGTTTTCTGGACATCACAACAGTGTGTTGTAGTTAGGCTGACATCAGGGGTTTACCGCTGTTCAAGGACTGGGATGCAGGGATTTGCACAACCGGGTGCTCCAACGACACGGAAAAGGACCAGGAAAATGGCCAGGACCAGGACCTTCAATTTAAGAGTTGAAACAACAAGGTCTTAGAGCCAATCGAGTTTGTCTTTCGCCACCGAATCGTCCTTGAGCGACACATCATAATAGCCTTTATTTGCCGACAAAGGCAAGGAGAAGCAGTAACTTCATGGTAATGGGAGTTAGTATATGTTTTAAACATCAACTGACAGTCGAGCTATCTTACATGATGAGAATTTAACAGGGTTGTGTCCCTGGTATTTCTTTATTTATTTTTATTAATTATAATTGAGGTTATGATGTGTGGCCGGCGATTGGCGGTGGGGTACAGACATTCAAGCAATATACATATTGAATATAAATGAAATAATAACATAGATCATCAACAAATGAAAACTATAAAATAAGATACATATAGATATAGTTTTGTACAGGTATTCCAACTTACGAACATCCATGGCATAGCACAATTAAAATATATACACAACTATAATATTAATAACAGATTAAATTGAATTTACAGTAATATCTCGTTCCACTTTGAATGTTAACCAATAATTCATTTTACCTCCAGCCGAGAGATGACAAACTTTTTTAAAGTTTGAAATTGGAGGGATAGCTCTTCTTTCTTGGGCTTCTTAGCGTGAGTGTGATTAGATTCAGATATGAATTTGGTTTTGTGTAACGAAAATAGCCAATCAGAAGAATCTTCCTGTTTTAGATAGCCAATGATATCCAGATGCTTTGGTAAGAAAGAATAACGGAGAATTACTGGAGAGACAAGGACAGTAATTGCAATTTAGCTACTCTTGAACGAGACAAGACCTCAGGGCCTAGGGACGTTGGAGACTTGTTTGGGAAAGGTAATTAGCAGGAGGCATGAATACAATGGGCAGACAATTTGAACAGGTAAATAAGCCTTAAGCTGGAAGTGAGTGTTCCGTTTTACAATGGAAAGGTTTACCACCTAACGACCAAAATTTCCGTTAGAAAGATTTTAGAGCTTTATTGGAGAAAGACTGTCCATGTTTGGTTATCTTACTGGAGGAGTTAATCAATTATATGTCTCGTCCACTAGGTTTGAAGTGGTTTTGAAACGAGACGCTGACGAATGATAAAGAAATCACGCAGTGAAAGAAAATCGCTCGTCACATTCTCCCCCTCTTGAAAAATCTCCTTGTGAGATTAAAATTAAGTCTCGTTTAAAATCATCTGAGAATTGTGGACATTAAGATAGTACTGGAGGTACAGTTATGTTGTTGTGACGTCATCGAATAAGAGATGAACGATCGTCGGGTCATTGAGGTCAGGTTATAGCAAAGTAGCGGTTATTCCTATTTTGCTTGCGTCAGTCCTCGTAATGTAAGGTGTGTTGGGGTCAGGTAAGCGCAGCACGGGTTGTGACGTCAGCGTCCTTTTTATAGCGTAGAAATCGTCCTCGCAGTGTGAAGCGTTCCTGGTTTGTCCAACATTTTTAAATTCAGGAGTTATTGTTCCTGCCTGATTTCGTTGCTTGGCAACATTATGATTCCTTATCTTGGCATCATTTTGATTCCAAATCTTTGATACATTTGGATTCCGTTTCTTGGCCTCATTTTGATCCAGATTGTGTGAAACATTCTTGCTGCGTTTCCTGGTATCATTCTGACTCCAAATTCGTGAAACCTTGTGAGTCCATTTCCATGTATCATCTTTATTCCATCGCTTGAGATCATTTTCATTCCGTCTCTTTGTGCGTGAATAATGTCTCATGATGTTTGCGCCCGTGTATTGAACGGGAGCGTTTACAGTCCTAATCGAACCTAAGGTTACTGGAGCTGTGTTTATTTGATCTGGTTTCCATTGGCATTTTTGACATGACTTTATATGGCTCTTGATGTCATCCGAAATACCAGGCCAGAAATAGTGGGCTGAGATGCGCTCCGTTGTGGCAGCGATTCCCACATGTCCTTTGAAAGGTATGTTGTGTCCCATGTCTAGAATCTGTCGGCGATGTGTAGAGGGGACGACGAGTTGATGGCGTTTTTTGCCAGAGACTCTGTATAACAACTCTTGTTGTATTATGAAATCTCCCTTTTTATTCTTGTCACTAGCTTCCGTCACTTTGGCGAAGTAGCGTGAGAGAGTCGTGTCCTCGGTCTGTGCCTTCTTCATTTCCTTTGGTCCAGGATATTGTGATAACGGCGGCATATTCCGTTGATCCTGTGCTCTTGTCCTTATGTGACAGGCGTGAAATGGGTGTTTGGGCGTTCCGAGAAATACGTATTTGCATCCAAGGATGAGAGGGTGAGTAGGTGCATCTAGTACTCCTGCAGGTATAGTTCCTACTACGTATGGAGATGATATCTCGATATTAGCTATCGGAAGTGGCAGAGATGGGCTGTCTGTAGTGGCGCATTGAATCTCGATAATCTCGCCTGTGAATTGGTCCGGCCGAACCAAGTCTCGTGCTACGACCGCGTGATAGTCTAATCCCGTGTCGTAGAGAACGGTCACATTCCGTCCATTTACTTTGACTGTGTCAATGACTGGAGGGTGATTCGAAGATTCTTTTGTTTTATGAAGTGGGTGGTTCCCAACTATGCGACCTACATTTACACTGACAGGTTTTCCCTTTTGATGGCCGTTACGTTTGTTGTCGCGACGGCATTCCTCTGTTGCATGTCCTTTCATATTACAGTTCTTGCAATATACGTGTTGTTTGTGTTGTGTTGTGTTACTTCTTTCGTATTGGTTATTGTTATTCTTCTTTTCATATGGTGGTGGAGATGCAACTCTATCTTCATGTGAGGTGGACGGGTTTTGAATCCGGTGTTGTCTCCTTTCTGTGAGGTGATTTTATTGCGCTGTTGCAAACCGGTCAGCACATGTTACTACATCGTCTAGTTTATGAGCGCCTTGCTCATCGACAAAACGACGGACATCCAGGGGCATTGCTTCTCTCAGCTGTTCCACCATGATAAGCTGGTTTAATCCCTCATAGGTGTCTGGGTTGCCAGATAGTTTCAACCATTGTTGGAGGCTGAGTTGTAGATGATCTGCCAACTGGTGGTATGTTTCATGCCTGTCCTTCTTTAATGTTCGGAATCTTCTACGATAGGATTCTGCGCTGACATCAAAGTGTCTCAGGAGGGATGACTTTAACTCCTGAAAGTTATTTTTGTTGTCCTGTGTCAGGCGAGTATAAACATCATAGGCTTTGCCCTTGAGATGCTGAGACGCTTTGAGTGCCCATTTGTCCTCCGGAAGATCATACGAGATCGCTAACTCCTGGAATCGCGTTAGCCATTGATCAATCCCTTCAATGTGTGGGTTGAAAGTTTCTACCGGGAACGACATTACTTTATCAATGCTTCCATTGCTCTGACTGGATGGAATGGGGCTTTGGGTAGAGAGCCGGTTTTCTGCCATGTCTCTTGTTAAAGACATTTCAATTTCTTTTTGGCGTGTGCGCTGTATTTCCGCCTGAGTACGCTCTCTCTCTGTCTCCAGATCCATTTTCAGCTCCTTGTTTCTGAGCTCTTTCAAAGCCTGTTCATGTTTCCGCTTTTCCTCCGCTTCTTGTCTAACACGCTTCTCTTCCTCTTCAAGTCTAGTAATCTCCCTTTCTGCGTTTTCATTGACATAGGCAGATAACTTCACCAGAAAGGCCTAATTCTTTTCCTAACTGGATAAACTCGCGTCTAATTGTAACACCAGTAGCCATGGCTGATTAATTACAGATTGAACAACTGCAGAAGGTGAATAAGAATGATGCGATAGGTGGAAGGAGGAGTAGAGCAGAAAGTTAACAAATAGAACTTTGCCAGTAAGGGTTAAATATGAATGAAGACAATAGTGAAGTAAGTCACAACACACTGTTGAAAAGTGCAAGGTTTCGCTAAGCCAAATTTCAATATATGACACACACAGTGACACAATACTTAGAAAGAGTAGTTATTGCCTGGGGCTTAATTTGGCGTGCTCGTGACAATAGAGGGATAATACTATTTACCGTTACACGTGTAAACAACAACTTGCAAGATGACCTAACTTGAAGTTAGAGTGACTGTAATTTTTAATTAAGATTTGTTTAACTTAATTTTTGAAGGGGGGGGGGTATCTCTCGGAAGGAGGGGGGGGGGTTACTCTCGGCAGAGGGGGGGGGGGGTTACTCTCGGCTGGAGGTCCAAAAGTTTATGGCAACAATGGCATAAAAAGGTGGCAATGAACTAACAATTTATGTTTTGTAAACTGCTTTAAAATTACGTTGCCTAATTATGCATAATTAAAATAACATGGTTGTCATAATCATAATCATAAATCAGTGTTAGTAAACTAATTATAGATTAGTGAAAGTATAGACAATTGGGCATGTTCCAATTTTAAATGTAACCACAGTGACTTTCAATAATAAATAAGATTTCTTCCCTATGATATTTGGAATTAATTAATCAAATGATTTATTGATTGGTTTGATTTAAAGTAGATATATTTACGAGCCCCCAATGTAATAGAATGCTATTGTTAAATTGAGATAGTAGCAGAAGTAAAGAATGGGTGTTTAAATATTATATCTAGATTAATGACTCACATATTATATTATATTAAAGATTCATAATCCCGGACGAGCCTACCATTTTGTGGCGGGTTGTGTGTGTTATTTTTGTGGGATCGAGTCCAACCGATAGCTCAATGGTCTGGATTCGAACTAGTATGCGCGCTATGGCTCTCGTTACCAGCTGCACCACTCAACCTATATCACAAACGGCTCAGGTTTAATCTAGGGGTGATTAAGAATTGCCTTAGGGTCCCTTACAACTTAATTGTATAAATAACAAGTGAGTCAAGACAATAATAACGCCCAATGCAATAATAACAATTCTATACATAAAGTTTAATTAGATTGTTACAGGAAAAGATAGAAAGAATAAGTATTTATTTAATATCAGGAAGAATAGCTCTAATTGAGTGGATCTAATTTATTATTTATTTATCTATTGTTTTATTAATCGATTCATTTATGATTGATAGATTAAGTTAGTAGTTTTTAATCACTTGTGTCCGTGGAAAATACATTTGAAAATGGTATTGGCTTATATTTATCCCGTCGGCTTGCTTGACTGAGGTAAATGTATCAGCTAGTTCCAGAGTTGGCGCCTGCTTTGCAGAGTTTTCTGGACATCATAACAGTGTGTTGTAGTTAGGCTGACATCAGGGGTTTACCGCTGTTCAAGGACTGGGATGCAGGGATTCGGCACAACTGGGTGTTCCAACGACACGGAAAAGGACCAGGAAAATGGCCAGGACCAGGACCTTCAATTTAAGAGTTGAAACAACAAGGTCTTAGAGCCAATCGAGTTTGTCTTTCGCCACCGAATCGTCCTTGAGCGACACATCATAATAGCCTTTATTTGCCGACAAAGGCAAGGAGAAGCAGTAACTTCATGATAATGGGAGTTAGTATATGTTTTAAACATCAACTGACAGTCGAGCTATCTTACATGATGAGAATTTAACAGGGTTGTGTCCCTGGTATTTCTTTATTTATTTTTATTAATTATAATTGAGGTTATGATGTGTGGCCGGCGATTGGCGGTGGGGTACAGACATTCAAGCAATATACATATTGAATATAAATGAAATAATAACATAGATCATCAACAACTGTTAACTATAAAATAAGATACATATAGATATAGTTTTGTACAGGTATTCCAATTTACGAACATCCATGGCATAGCACAATTAAAATATATACACAACTATAATATTAATAACAGATTAAATTGCATTTACAGTAATATCTCGTTCCACTTTGAATGTTAACCAATAATTCATTTTACCTCCAGCCGAGAGATGACAAACTTTTTTAAAGTTTGAAATTGGAGGGATAGCTCTTCTTTCTTGGGCTTCTTAGCGTGTGTGTGATTAGATTCAGATATGAATTTGGTTTTGTGAAACGAAAATAGCCAATCAGAAGAATCTTCCTGTTTTAGATAGCCAATGATATCCAGATGCTTTGGTAAAAAAGAATAACGGAGAATTACTGGAGAGACAAGGACAGTAATTGCAATTTAGCTACTCTTGAACGAGACAAGACCTCAGGGCCTAGGGACGTTGGAGACTTGTTTGGGAAAGGTAATTAGCAGGAGGCATGAATACAATGGGCAGACAATTTGAACAGGTAAATAAGCCTTAAGCTGGAAGTGAGTGTTCCGTTATACAATGGAATGGTTTACCACCTAACGACCAAAATTTCCGTTAGAAAGATTTTAGAGCTTTATTGGAGAAAGACTGTCCATGTTTGGTTATCTTACTGGAGGAGTTAATCAATTATATGTCTCGTCCACTATGTTTGAAGTGGTTTTGAAACGAGACGCTGACGAATGATAAAGAAATCACGCAGTGAAAGAAAATCGCTCGTCACAACCACTAGACCACATAGCCACACATAGCCGCACATAGCCGAATAAAATAAGCAAAATTCGTAATTTAATGTAGCAGAACGTTTAATTCCCTTGTTTTATCTAAATTGTACTATTGTAACTCCCTGTGGGTGAAATTAGCTAAAGACAAAATATTTTTTTTGTTCATCTTATTAGCTCATAATTTCGGCACCTTTTAAATTTAGTAAGAATGGTGTCGCCTATTTCATTCAGTATAAATGTACCAACAGATTTCGTTCCATTTCATGCTTTTCGTTTCCTATGACAATGAAGATATTGATTTTAAAACAAAAAGGGATGTGTGTGTGTACGGGTTGGGGGCGGGGGAAGGGGGACATACCCTATTTTCCAGCTATTCTTAGGTTTAATTCACTATCACTCACTCACCCAAATATCGTTGTACAATGACAAAACCCTGATACACAATTAAAGTCTAATTTACAAGATAGCCAAAATCATCAATAAGCGTAAATTAAAGCTATTATGCTTTTCATCTTGAAAAAGGAGTCAGGGTCTAAAAGATTGAGGAATAGTCTAATGTAGTAATATTATATCAGAGTCACGCCTACAAACTTGACGGAGATAATTTATTCATCAACTTGTTTGATCTCGACAAGCGAGCGCCACAGCCGATAGATCCCCTCACGCCAGGTCAACCACACTTAGCCTTGCCTCTCACTCGTCCGTGATGGCGAGTGCTCGCCCTCGCTGACGTAAAAAGTTTGTCGATCGAGTTATTCGTATTTTGCTATATTATTCTTTACTGAGATACTGTTCTTTTGGTGAATACGGACGAGGCATTTTGCGTTGCGGTTAACCAGGGTGAACAGTATGTGAGACGGTCGTATAAGATACTGTCCTTTTGTTGGTTACAGGTAGAGTTATTTGCTTGGCTTTAACCAAGAAAGAACAGTATCTCAAAATATTACGCAACATATTACGTCAATGAAATCGCCGACTAACAGAAAAACGCAATTTATCATTAGCTATTATTTAATGTTAGAAGACTTCCACTATGTAATAGAATTAAAGAGTTATGAATGAAAAAAAATAAATGTGTCGATTGCGGCAAAACCGGTTGGATCTGGGTCAGCCCAGATACTGTCCTTTTGTTGGTTAGGGCAGAACAGTCGTAACGTCACTTCCCTCGTAATGACAAATTGTAACTTAGTAACTGGCTCTAAACTATCGGAACAATGGCGGACGCCCTTATGGAACATTTCTCGGATGAGCAGAAAAGCGTATCCAGAGGGGGAAAAAACAACATTATAAATCCGATCCTGTTTTGACTTTTACACATTCTGATCACAAGACATAGGGAAAGTTCTAGCCAGCATGATGAATAAAAAGTACCGATTATCTTTGTTTAGAACAAAGATGGCCGCCGTGCTGGGTGACGTGTCATCAGACTATTTGAATCCAATTGAATTGAACATGTAAACAAAGAGTCGCTTTCACCTCTATAAACTTGAATTAATGAGTTTGGGTCATAGGGCGGGAGTTTACTCTCATCTCTCTCTCTCTCTCT
>NC_088374.1:23239288-23251788 GCF_034508935.2 Berghia stephanieae | reverse complement strand
AGTCAGTAGATTACTAAAACAATCTTCATTCTAAATTTTGGAGGAACACTTGGCCTAGGCCTTCCTGTTGAAATATCACTTAGAAACATGTGGCCATTTTCTTTAAACGTCATAGTAACAATTTTCAGGCCGGTGTTGACTGGCAGGTTATGGAGGATGGGAGATTCTTTTTCAGTGATGGTCATTACGCGATTATGGACACCAAGGGTGATATTGTTCAGAGATTTAGAAATGTGTGGCTATGTGGTCTAGTGGTATGATACTGGCTTTCGGATCAGAAGATTCTGGATTCGAGCTTCTCTCGCGCATAGTCGAGTCCTTGGAAAAGGTGTAAATGTGTAACCGACCGTTAATATCGTTGTCCTAGTCGAAAAAAATGCCATGTCTCGTTCTATACGTTACATATTGCTATTGGCCATGAACCATTTATAAAGCGCTTTCAGCGCGTTTAGTGGATATTGCTCTATATAACAGCTCATTTAAAAGACAATGGAAATCGTGTTCAGAAAAATATGTGAAAGACAATCGGCAAGAACGTTTGCATTTCCTGGCAAATAGAGTTATATTGAAAAGGTTCTAATTTCAAGTTAATCTTTGGCGAATTATCAAATAAAGGACGGTTAGCTTGCGATAAACAGTGCTGTATTTAACTTCAGGCGGGTCAAGCTTTCTGATACCAACAGTGGTTGCCAAATTCCATCGTCACATAGTTCGAAAACATCGCGCCAGCATGGTTGGATGCATCGATACTAAATGCTCTGGGCACGTTGTGCGTGGGTGAGCTAACATCACCGCGTTAGATAATGCAAAATTTGCTGAATTGAACGCACTGACCATTGTGTCTATCCAATGTAGTTGTTGACTTCCTGTGTGTGACGTCAACGCAATGCACAAAGGAATAGATACGTGTGTGTGCAGACTTGGGTTTAAATCGACGATGAGAATGGATTATACCGAGGAACTATTGTAATTGTTTTACTTTTTGGGGCTGATAAAAATATTCAGAACTTTTTCTTTGGATGGTAAAGGCCGTGAACCAGTAATTGACACAACATGCTCCAATTATTCAATTGAGCTGACACCAAAATGGCATTTTCGAGACGCGATACAAGGCCCGGATGAGATCCTTGACATGTAGGGTTATAATATTATGTTGTGTTTCTGGGGGTCGCTTGCTACTAAGATGTCATTCAAAGTAAACAAATGCGCATGTCACGTGAAGCAGAACTGTATCCATAAAATGTTAAAAATCTTTTTAGACAGAAAGGCATTAATGAAAATGTGTAAAAATCAAAATGACTTTTGATGGCAGTTGTTGGTATGTCCTCGGGTGTGATTGCAATATGGTTGTGACCACGGACAAGGTCAAACTTTTGAAATATTGTCCTACCAGCAAGACGAGCTGAGCTGAAAAGACTCGTATGTGCGGCATCGAATACCGGTCTGGTGTAATTATATTGTTTAGAGGACGATAATCACCTCAGGGCCCCCAACCGCTGTTTGCTTTGGGAACCATTTGTGGAAGTGATGCACATTCACTCTTTGATTTTATAAGATACATATCTGTTGCGTTTCAGATAACTTTTTTCTTTTGGCAATTTCCAGTTAATCCGGAGCTAAACGACCGGTGGTCATATTGAGATAAGGTGACGAATGTCGTGTTTATGAGATCAACATGGGGCTAATAAATTCCGAATACTTTTCGAGAACATTCCTACATGTGTTGTTGTTGCGATCAAATATAGCAAATGTGTTGCTGATATTTTCATCCCGGCGGAAGATGGCGTTACCAGAATGGTGCAAGCTTCAATTAGCCATCACCCCTTTATGTCGACAAGTTGATTCGGTTGCCGGAGGAAGCCTTACCCCTAATAAGGCTGTTTTAACGTTTGCAATAATTAGAGGAGCCCATGCCGACTAGAGTACTGTTATATAATAGTTAGGTGCGGCTATGTGGTCTTGTGGTATGACACTCGCTTTCGGATCGAAAGGTCCTGGATTCGATCCTCGCTCGGCGAATAGTTGATTCCTTGGAGAAGGCTCTTTACTCACATTCTCTCACCGTACTCAGGTGTAAAATGAGTACCTGGTCCTTAACAGCGTTGTCTCAGTCCCAAAAAATTGTAATATCGCCTGACAGGCGTCATGTCTCGTCCTACATGTTATGTGTTGCTGTTGGCCAGGGACCCCTTGTAAAGCGCTTTGAGCACATTTAGTGGATATTGCGCTATATAAAAGCTCAAGTTTTTTTGGGGTTTTTTTAGGTCATGGACGAGCCTCATTCCATCGGTTGTTAATCGTAAGCGGCACAATTCATGCATCGTATGTTTCGATTGACGTGCAATGGCTGCTGCAGGGGGGGGGGGACTCATGATCTGTCATGTTTATCAAGAAACGTGGCAGGAACGACGGATAGCTGAGCCCCTGTATCAATTAGAAAACAACGAGAACTCATGTCATCTGTTACAAACAAACAAAAACAACCCAAAAAACTTTGTATACTGAACCAACAGTTGTGCAGCTATGTGGTCTATTGGTACGTCATCCGCTTTCGGATCGGTAGGTCCTGGGTTCAGTCTTTGTAAAAGACTCTTTACTCACATTCTCTCACCGTACTCGTGTGTAAAATGAGAACCTGACCGTTAACAGCGTTGTCTCTATATCAGAAAAAAATGTAATATCGCCTAACAGGCCCCATTTTTTGTTCTATATGTTACGTGTTACTGTTGAACAGAGACCATTTGTAAAGCGCTTTGAGCATATTTAGTAGATATTGCGCTATATAAAAGCTCAACTTTAAAAAAAAATAAAAGCTCACGTTTTTGTCGATTCACTGTTGACCCTGAAACTCGTTTCCCTGGTTGTGCTTATTTTTTTTCTGTCTACCATTGGGGCACAAACCTTCCTGCCTTGGCCCTAAAAAGAGAATGATAACAGCACAGTGCAGAGCCGTATGGCTGACTCTTCCGGTGAACCTGATGGTGATCTGTAGTGGCACTGAAATATATGCTAGCTTCAATCGCTACTTCCGGGTGACCAGCGATGGTTGAACTTGTCAGTAGGCGTTCTAAAAAAAAATCAAGAAGTTGCCGCACGAAGAGATGTTTAAGCAGAAAGAATTGTTCTGTGTCGTTCGAGAACTGCCAAAATATTGGCGATCAACTCGGGTGGTTTTCTGTCCGCGAAGTCTCTTTGATTGTATAGGCCGAATGTCTTTCTTCGTCCGATGAGTCGTACGCTATTAGAACTCTGTAACTTTTATGTATTTATTCACAACAGGGCGACTGCACGGGTCGCTGTTGTGTTGTCAAGAAGAAGTAAAACATGATAGTATTTGGTGCTATCATTCGATCCATCAAGAAGTATAAATTGTTCTTCAAAAAGCACAAACCAAGTAGTAGGGCTTAAACGCCAAAACTATGGTAGTTTGATGGTGACAGCTTCTGCCTGTGCCATGATAGTGTCCAATCAATATAAAATAATTTTAATTAACTAACAACTACGTTGTCAGTTAATGGAGTCACATATTTAGGTGAAGAAACATTAAAAACAGATGGAGAGGGATTGGACACAAGCTTAGAAAGAATGACTCAACTATAACAAAGAAAGAATTGGACTGGAACCCTCAGGGCAGAAGATCAAGGGGAAGGCCACGAGGAACATGGAGAAGAATTAAAGAAGCTGATATACAGAGAAGTGGTAAGACCTGGAATGAGATAAAAAAGTTGGCTCAGGATAGAGAAGGATGGAAACTGTTTGTCTGTGGCCTTTACCCTGACCCAGGGTTAAAAAGGCAATGATGATGATGATGATGATAGAGAAGGGTGGAAACTGTTTGTCTGTGGCCTATACCCTGACCAAGGGTGAAAAAGGCAATGATGATGATGATGATGATGATAGAGAAGGGTGGAAACTGTTTGTCTGTGGCCTATACCCTGACCAAGGGTGAAAAAGGCAATGATGATGATGATGATGATAGAGAAGGGTGGAAACTGTTTGTCTGTGGCCTATACCCTGACCAAGGGTGAAAAAGGCAATGATGCTGATGATGATGATAGAGAAGGGTGGAAACTGTTTGTCTGTGGGCTATACCCTGACCAAGGGTGAAAAAGGCAATGATGATGATGATGATGATGATGATAGAGAAGGGTGGAAACTGTTTGTCTGTGGCCTATACCATGACCAAGGGTGAAAAAGGCAATGATGATGATGATGATGATGATGATGATAGAGAAGGGTGGAAACTGTTTGTCTGTGGCCTATACCCTGACCCAGGGTGAAAAAGGCAATGATGATGATGATGATGATAGAGAAGGGTGGAAACTGTTTGTCTGTGGCCTATACCCTGACCAAGGGTGAAAAAGGCAATGATGATGATGATGATGATAGAGAAGGGTGGAAACTGTTTGTCTGTGGGCTATACCCTGACCCAGGGTGAAAAAGGCAATGATGATGATGATGATGATAGAGAAGGGTGGAAACTGTTTGTCTGTGGCCTATACCCTGACCCAGGGTGAAAAAGGCAATGATGATGATGATGATGATGATGATAGAGAAGGGTGGAAACTGTTTGTCTGTGGCCTATACCATGACCAAGGGTGAAAAAGGCAATGGTGATGATGATGATGATAGAGAAGGGTGGAAACTGTTTGTCTGTGGCCTATACCCTGACCAAGGGTGAAAAAGGCAATGATGATGATGACTCATAAACCTTCCGGTTTGTTGTGGTAATAACAATTAAAATATTCTAGAAAAACAACGAAACTTTAAAAAGAACAATGTTGTATCTGTGCGTTAGTTAATTAACTGTTCCAAACAGTTTTCATGGAAACGGCGTCGTGTTGAGATTTCAAAATGTTATGGAATGTAGCCCCAAATCTGTTACATCAATAATCAAAATCAAAATATTGAAATTTAAAAGTGGGTTTGGAACAAAGAATATTAGTGCAGATTGTAATTTATTTGTGTGTGTGTGGTCAACCCGCAATTTATTTTATACTTCGGGACGTTTTTCAGATAATTAATTAAAATCACTAGGGGGTGGGGATTGACCAGTCAGGATGGCATGCAATTTAAGCCCGTATAGATATGCATGTCTATATTCCGATGAGAACGAAGGGCACTTTGTGGTGACTAAAGCCTACACAAAGTAAAAATAAATGAATTGAGATAAATGGAGGACATGCAGCAGCTACTCACGCTTCTGTCTTTGAAGTAAATGCTGAAGAAGCAGAATAAATATGAGCAGCATCATTTTGTAAATCAAAAATAATAACTGTAACTACAGATCTGTTGATATGATGGTGAGTGCTGGCATATCAATAAATCATATTTCTTCAATATATGGATAATGTTATCCCCGATGAGGTCAGCTTTTTGGAAATTCCATTCTCTTCAATTTATGTTTCAAGGTTTTAAAGACATGGTCTATTTTACGGTTTATCAATGAGATATAATGACGTTAGAGAAACATAAAAATCAATATAGAAATGTCAATAAACGAGTTGAATATAAACATCGAACGGGAATAGGGAAGAAAAATGTGAAATGTCGAAAAATTATTTCCTTTTTCAATGGAAATCTTAACTGCTAAAGGACTGAATACTTATATTGTGTTAAAAATATTTTGGCTGCAAAGTGTAGGCATCTTAATTTCTGGTGTAAATATATGCTTGTCGTAAAAAAAGACGATCTGTTCTCCGCGGTTTAGGTCATGCATTTATTATATTTCCTGCTTGTATAAAAGTTATGCCACATATTATGTAACCTACTTGTTATAACTACTCAGAAGTACTGTCACATACAAACTGCCAATGATTAAATAACCAAACTTTAACACATAAGACATTCCTCTCTTATCTTTGCTTTTATACTAGCTCTTCAGATTACTTTGTAGAAAGTTGAACTTAAGCACATATATCATCGTTTTTCTAAGTCTAGACTATTCACTACTTTACAGTTTATGCACATTATTGCGCTTTCAGAAAAAAATAGACATTTGGTATCTATAGCAAACAGAAATAGTGATGAAGGTATGATCAATGAAGTATTGCTCAGATAAGAAAAGATACATAATGTGGCATCGATAAGTTCTTGGCTGTTAAGAGGATGTTAGAAGACTAGGGTCTAGAGATTAAATATATAATCTTGAAGTATTGATGAATCGGATATACTCCATTAAGACTAATGATCACGTATCGTTTTGTTTTTGTTACTGTAAATATTTGATTAACGACGTAGCATATCTGTCACGTTGATGTCGTGATTAATTTATATCGTGTTGTATATTACAAACGACGCTTTCATTAAAGAATCGGAGGAATAACAATGGCAGACAAAAACCATCGTTATTTCTTCCCTCTTTATGAAAACAGTAAAGTTTGAAATCGCCGTGTTGAAGCAACTTCAAAGGCAGTTGTTGTCCTTAGCTCGTTTGTTTTGGTCAGATAAATAGTATATCGTTGTTGGACTCAGATCTGAACATGACTTGGGATAAACCTCCAAAAAATATAGATACAATTTCAATTTATCGTTTTTGTTCTTATGTCTTACTATGGCACTGACTAAATAGTCATGTAATGTTTTAAAATCGTCATATTCTTGGATCAATTTGCCCTATCAAGGTTTGTCTTTTAATTTCATTTTAGTCTGGTATTTTGTGCCGGGATGAATCGGGACTTGTTCCCCTTTTGCGTCAACAAATGTTCCTCCTCAAGCATATTGGAGAATTGGCAACACTTGGCAGGGACTGAAAGGAACGTATATTAACTCTTGATGTAAATGGTCCGTTGACGAAGGTGGACAGCCGGTACGAAACTTGAAATCGACGGATTGTTGAGTTATTGGGGTCATCAGACAAAACAATTGAAAGCAAGGAATATCTTAAAATGTTGACGTTATGTTGTCGATGTAAGAGAAGGGTTACGGTCTGACTCGGGACTTTAACCTCTCTTGATGATATCAGATTGTGTGGGATTTCTTTTAATTCGCAAATCAATTTCATTATCTATCTGCAGGTACTTGTTCAATTCGCCTTTTATTGCTAAAAAGTCAGCAACAGCGAATATATATTTTCATGATCGCTGTTTCTGTCCTCTCAGTAAAATCGGCTATATCTTACATTGAAGCCAACTCGCAAGGTCTCTCTACACAGCAGTAGTCCTCTCTGTGACATTTATCTTTTACTGAAATATATTAATATAGAAATTATAATAACATTAAATTGGTGAAGTGAATTGTCGTTGGTAGAAAGTTTGAATCACCAAAATGTAAGGAAAATTATGCTATGCATTAGGTCAGTTATATGAGGACCATTAATCAGTTAAATTGCAAAGAAACCATAATAAATATGCTCATATACATTCATAAACATTTCATACGTAACACGTGTCTGATAAATCTATAGACAATTACTTCTAAATCAAGACTCAAAAAAACCCTGTGAAATATAAACAGAGAGTGTTTAATTAAAATCCAATTAATTCTAAATCAAAACCCTAATCACGTTGTATGAATGTTATAATAAATGTGTCCTTTGTTATTGTGTCTGTTCAGTCAAATTAATAATGTATTATTTGTCATATGAAACGCGAAGGCAACTCAAAATAGGAGATACTTCAGTGGAAAATAAAATAAAACATCGAGTAGCTAGTTTTAAGTTAACACTTGCCCTATGTAAAACAAATTTCTTTGATAAAAAATGGAGTACTTGTAACTTTAAAAAGAAAAAAAAACATGTATAAAGAAAACATGTGTCCGTTCAAGGATGTTAAGAATCTGTTATTTGCCGTACGAAAAACCAATCAACTTGACACAGTAAACACCTCTCTTACGCATCTTATGTCTCCTTAGTCAAGAATATAAAGCTTCTAATTTATAATGACATTCAACTTGATAAAGGAAACGCTTCTACTGCGCAAACAGAATGATGGAAATAATATTTAGAACCTTTATAAGTCTTGATAAAACCACATTTTTATATTTCTATAAATCGTTCGTTCGACCAATTCTAGAATACGGAAATTGCACCTGAAGCCCTTTATGTAAAAGACAATCTATTAGTATTAAAAGTGTACAGAGGAGAGCTACCCAAAAAAATTATACAATACAGTATTCACCTTAAGGAAAGGTTAGAATTTCTTGACTTACCCAGTTTGAAATATAGAATAATTCGCGGGGATTTAATTCAGGTTTAAAGATTGGTACATGGTATGGATAGGATAGACTTTTCGGATTTTTTTTTCATATTCTAATATTACTTTCACTAGATGGGACACGTTTAAGATGTTTGTCTCTAGGTGCAAAACAGACATCATTGTGTATCATTATTGTAATCTTTAATCAATAGATTTATGGCATTACTATTAATATTAAGGGCATTCAAGGGATCTTATCCTATTTGGCCCTATACCATATGTTATGTTATGTTATGTTATGTTAAGTGTCTATTCGGTCACGAATCATTGCTTATATATTAAAGCGCCAAATAGCTAGATAATAAAATGGTTCTTCTTGATATAGGTTTTCTTCGTCTAAATTCAATTATGTCTAACTTGAAACTCCAATCAACCAATAAATATTTGTTCTGCTTAGAATGATACTGATTATTAAGAAATCGATTCATTCTAACTTGAAATGTCAATCACGTTGTATAATAATATTGTCCTACGTTACTTCAGTCTGTTTAGTGAAGTTAATAATCTGTTATATGTCATATGAAAAGCCACACAACTTAATACGGGAAATACGTTTCATACGTAATTTGATTCAGTTGAGCCAACAGTCTATTATCTTTATTCTAAAAGCCAATCAGATTGTTTCAAGTCTAAATGATACTTAGGAAACTACAAGATATGGGATTAAAAAAAAGTAATCAACAGAAATACATGAAACATAACAGCTTCAAAGCAGAACAAAATGTCAAACATTGAATGAGTTTGATCTCAAAACTCTTCTGCAACCAACAACAAAACAAAAACAATGAAAAAATAAATTATTACAAAAATGCCAGATTGACGACGGCGACATGTCGAGTTAATCCTACCAGGAAACAAAACATTGGAAACTTTTTTTAGTTTATTTATGATTTCATTATTTTATGTTCTAAATTATAAACAATTGAACAATGTAACTTGTAGTTTTTTCGCCAAGAATCAATTACTTTTAATTACAAATCATCTGAAATAAAGTAAACACGTAACTCTCTCCTTACCGATCATTTTCAGTATTTTACCAAAAACGGTAGGCTTACCCAGCAGAAAAAAAAATGGATTTTTTAAACTCAAACAATCACTCTACAAAACGACTGTATGTTGTTATTAACTAAACAAAGATAATAGACGTTCTAGTGATGTACTAAATACATCTGAATAAGAACAAATGTGTGTTCTAACAAATGTGACGATTTTGCTATAGATGGTAAGGTCAAATGAGTCTATTTAGTCAAAATTATTTCCTATAATTTAAAACCCATATTAACGCGTGCAACGTTATCATGCGTCCTAAGTAAATGGTAACATTTAGCTAGAATCAATTCTTTCTTACGTATAGCGCCAATCAATTTGTATTAAAAATACTTGTCCCACTGTTAAGTTAAGACTACGTTTAATATAAAACGCCAAACAAAATGATAAAGGATCACATGTTTTATTAATTATGTTAACAATTACAATCGGACAAAAGAAAATGACGAAAAGTCCTCACAAAAGTATAGCTTTAAATTATGAAACAAGTCTGCTGATTTAATTATTTTATAGCTTTATTTTAAAAAAAAATAAAAGAAAATGTCAAAAATAAATTGAAAAAAGTTTTGGCAATTAAACGTATCCATTTTATAACACATAAAGACAATACAATACACACAAACAAATTATGCCTTGTTGTTGTCTTGGGTTTGCTCTTTTATTTTCTTTTAACGGTGTTTGTCTGGCCTCTTGTGAAGAAGATATGCAGTGGTTGTACTTCTTCACTCTAGCTCGATCACTGCCCAACCGTGCTTCACAGATGTCTTTGACACATTAGACTTATCACCATCCTGTTGTGTCTGGATAGAGATTTGACCGAACGAAATACCGTCATATTATACCTTTATAATTTTGCACCAGCACCGAATGTTTGAAAACACTGTTTTACCCTACCCGACATTGCATAGATTGCCCTTTCAATGCTCTGACTGTTTTGGTCACCTGTTTACGGACATACACAGTGCAGTGACATGCACTATGCATTGCTATTTTCCGACCCCAACGTTTCTCACACAACCAACCCTGCTTTGTGCTAACGAGAATAGCAAGTGACGATTTTCGGCCTGCCATGGGTTTATATATCATGGTGAGAAATTTTTCACAGGGCGACCAAGAGGGGTTGTCAAAAAAAAAGATAGCCTAACAACATGTTTGACAATAAACAACTCATGGTCGCCTTAAGTTAGTTTCCCATAGAGACTTAAGCTCGTTCTACATTAACATGGCACACTCCAACAGCGTTTAGTATCTAATTTTTGTAGTATATTAATTGAAAATAAATATTTCAAGCGGATAATGAGTAAGGACATTAATCGGAATCTTTATGAAATTTAATTATGACATGAATCAGATAGACAGACGAGATACATATCTCTTAATTTTAGCAGATCATTATACTCTTAGGTATTAATTACGTTATTTTTCACTTAAATAATAATACAATGAAAAAATATGGAACAAAAGTGAATACAGCGTATTAATTATGATATATGCAATCATTGGAACATTTGTTAAAAATCCTTAATTCTAAAGAACATATATAATATAATTAATATAATAATAAGTATGTAACAACAAGAAAAACGATTTTATTTGACTGATCAAGGACTCAACTATGAGCCGAGCGAGGCTTGAACCCAGCACCTTCCGATCAGAAAGCGTGTTTCATACCACTAGACCACATAGCAGCATCAATCAACTTGATAAATTAAAATAGTTTGCTATATTATAACTTGTGGCTTTTCAGTCAAATATCTACTACTATTAAACTAATACACTAAGCAACTCATACAAAGCGAATATTTGTCCAAATTGGTCTGCTTATTCAAAAAAAAATATTACTAACAAAATCAACTTGGATAACATAGACATTTATTTGTCTAACGTAGATTTAAATGGTTTGGTTAAGAATCAATTATTTCTAATTTAAATGCCAATGAAATGTATAAAAATAATGCGTGACAACTTTATGTCAGTTTCGTCCGTCAAATTACCCTTTCGATAAACGCCAAACAAATTAATTACAGTATAACATGTCCTACTTGTGAATTCAGTCAAGAACCTACAGTTTCTTAGTTAAATCGCCAATCCTTTAGTTTTAAATAAACGCTTGGCCCACGTAACATAAGTCCATTTAGTTAAGAATCACTTACATTTATCTCTATAGGCTAATCGGATTGTATATAGAAATACTAATGAAAGAGTGAAAATGGACAGGCTCCGTATGGGAACAAAACAGACAATGGACATTTCAGATACAATCCCTTCGTCAGCACAACAAAACACAAATAAACATGAAAAGTAAACCGTTTTACGGTTTGTTGTGTTTTGTTGTGGTGACGAAGGGTTTGTACCCGAAACGTCCATTGCCTGTTTTGTTCCCATACGGAGCCTCTTAATTTTCACTCATTCTTTAGTATTTCCATTATCACCGACTTCAGGCATCCCCTACCGTTTTCATATAGAAATACCTTCGTTACTCGTGTCAATTCAGTCAAGTTAAGAATACATTATTTGTCATATAAAACGGCAATCAACGTGATAAAATAGACCTTTGTCCTATGTAACCGGTGTATATTCAGTCCTTATTTATGACGTCTAACTAAAAACGCCAATAAAATGTATAAGCTATTCAAACATAACTCTTGTCTACTCCGGCAATGATGTATTACTTCTAAATTAAGTCACGAATTATTAGCGTAGACATTTAAACTCAATTGCTGGAGACTGTTTTGTAAAAAACATCTAATATTTCTATCTTAGAAATCCATATAACTTCTATAAAGTAAACACTTCTCCATAGTAACGTAAGTGTTTTAGTTAAGAAACTATTACTTTTAACTTCAATCTTCATTCAAATAAACATTTGTCTGTCGTTACATGGTATTTTTAGTCAAGTCAAGAATGTATTACTTGTAACTCCAATCGTCATTCAAATAAACATTTGTCTTACGTTACATGGTCTTTTTAGTCAAGTCAAGAAACTATTACTTTTAACTTCAATCTTCATTCAAATAAACATTTGTCTGTCGTTACATGGTATTTTTAGTCAAGTCAAGAATGTATTACTTGTATCTCCAATCTTCATTCAAATAAACATTTGTCTTATGTTACATGGTCTTTTTAGTCAAGTCAAGAATGTATTACTTGTAACTCCAATCGTCATTCATTTTTTTCCAATAAACATTTGTGTTACGTTGCATGGTCTTCTTAGCCAAGCCAAGACTCGATATTTTATAACTCCAATAGCCATTCAAC
>NC_088374.1:23221788-23234288 GCF_034508935.2 Berghia stephanieae | reverse complement strand
AGTGTAGACTATTGTTGGATAATAAAAACAATGGAATTTGGAATAAATATAAAATATAAGGGATGGAACTATAAGTACAATCATTAGTGGCAGTATCAGCAGCGGAAAATGAGTAGTTGCAGTAGTAGTGATAATAGTAGTAGTAGTAGTAATAGTAGTAGTAGTAGTAGTAGTAGTAGTAGTAGTAGTAGTAGTAGTAGTAGTAGTAGTAGTAGTAGTAGTAGTAGTAGTAGTAGTAGTAGCAGTAGTGGTAGTAATAATAATATTAGTAGTAGTAGTAGTAGTAGTAGTAGTAGTAGTAGTAGTAGTAGTAGTAGTAGTAGTAGTAGTAGTAGAGTAGTAGTAGTAGTAGTAGTAGTAGTAGTAGTAGTAGTAGTAGTAGTAGTAGTAGTAGTAGTAAGTAGTAGTAGTAGTAGTATAGTAGTAGTAGTAGTAGTAGTATAGTAGTAGTAGTAGTAGTCGTAGTAGTAGTAGTAGCAGTAGTGGTAGTAATAATAATATTTGTAGTAGTAGTAGTAGTAGTAGTAGTAGTTAGTAGTAGTAGTAGTAGTAGTATAGTAGTAGTAGTAGTAGTAGTAGTAGTAGTATGTAGTAGTAGTATAGTAGTAGTAGTAGTAGTAGTAGTAATAGTAGTAGTAGTAGTAGTAGTTGTTGTTGTTGTAGTGTTAGTAGTATAGTAGTAGTAGTAGTAGTAGTAGTAGTAGTAGTAGTAGTAGTAGTAGTAGTAGTAGTAGTAGTAGTATGTAGTAGTAGTAGTAGTAGTAGTAGTAGTAGTAGTAGTAGTAGTAGTTGTTGTTAGTTGATTTGTTGTATAGTAGTAGTAGTAGTAGTAGTAGTAGTAGTAGTAGTAGTAGTAGTAGTAGTAGTATATAGTAGTAGTAGTAGTAGTAGTTAGTAGTAGTAGTAGTAGTAGTAGTAGTAGTAGTAGTAATAGTAGTAGTAGTAGTAGTAGTAGTGGCAGTAGTAGTAGTAGTAGTAGTAGTAGTAGTAGTAGTGGTAGTAGTAGTAGTAGTAGTAGTTATAGAAGTAATGACAAAAGACGATAGATGGCCGGGGGAGTCGTAGCTGGAGGTCATGCTGTAAGGTGACAGGCTATTCAGTTTTAGTATTAGTTCTGCCCTGTATTCCTATGCTATTTAGTTTTGTGATAAAACTGAAGGACAGCGACTTTAATGCCGTGCAATCCTGGATTACTGAACCCATTAAAGTTGTGGGCTACAGGTTTGTCCTCGTCGTTTTCAATAGACCGAAGTTGTTGTCCAAACATGTCGCTTAATTTCTTGCCAGTTTCTCCCAAGTAGGTCCTGTGTTAAAGTTTGCAGATTATCGTAATTGATATTACCATCCGTGCAGGTGAAGCCATGTCGGATTTCCCACACTTTATCCGGGAATTTGATGGAATTTTCCACGAATAAGTGTGGTCATGTCCTGCACCTGCAACGTCAACAATGCTCCGTCTTACGTTGGTTACTGGCCACATCCATCGTCAAACTGCTCTAACTAGTATGTCCCTCAAATTGGCTCCGCCTGTAGGCAATTAAAAGCGGTTTACTGAATCTATCTCTTGATTCCTCATGTTCCTAAAGAATCTTATTTTTATTTATTTTTTAAAAAATATTTTGATGACTCTCTTGTGTGGACGATTTGTGATTACTATGATAGGTCTGTATATTTTCCTGTTAGTGTCAACTGATTTCACGCAAACTCCCGAGAGATGTATTGTATTTTGTATTCATTTAGGATCATGGCGGTTCCGGAAATAGTCAAGTATTTTATCCTTCTCTATCGTGAAGTTGTCATCATCCTGGCAGATTTGACTTCTTATGAATAACTTTGAAGCTGGAATTGAATCTTTGTATTTGGTGGGATGTGGAGACGGGCAGAGAAATTAACTGTGATTGTCCGTTTCGTTTTGGGGGATAGACGTCTCAGTCCATTTTGGGTGAGGAAAACTGCGATATCTGGGAAGGTCACTTGAGTGGTGGATATCTTGTAATTTTAAGCTATTGCTAGCTAGAGGTTGTTGAGGGCAGTGATGAATTTCTCGAGTTGGAGTTTAGTCATGTTGATGACGCCGATGCAATCGTCGATTTATCTTTTATAAAATGCTCGTTGTATTGGGAGAAAAATATTAAGATCGAGGTGGTCCATGACTAAATTGGCCTACGACAGACCAATTATGGCGCTCATGGCCACCCCCGAGATCTGATGGAAGAATTGGCCATTGAGTTCAAAAGTGGTGAGAGACGGCTTGTAATCCATCCTTTGAATTCAATGGCCAATTTGTCCATTAGATCTCGGGAGTGGCCATGGGCACCATTATGGATCCATCGTACGCCACTTTATCCATGGGCCACATCGATCTTCAGTGTTTATCCCAATACGACGACCAAAAAACATCATTTTAAATAAAGGTCCATCGACGGTTGCAAGGGCGTCACTACATGACTCTTCTTCTTTTTCTTCTTCTTCTTCTTCTTCTTCTTCTTCTTCTTCTTCTTCTTCTTCTTCTTCTTCTTCTTCTTCTTCTTCTTATTCTTCTTCTTCATCTTCTTCATCTTCTTCTTCTTTCTATTCGTCTTTTATGAACAAATTGTTAAAGTAAGCACTCCGATGCCTTTGGGAAAAGAGGTTATCTAAATACCAATGACTATTTTGTTAATTTTAATTATTCTACACAAAATATCAATTATCTCTTTGTTTACTATAATACGTTTCTGACTTTGATTTTATAACCAGAATATTACTATTTCCCCCTGCATTCAATAATAGAAAAAATTCTTTGAGCAAAACTATCGATACCATTTTTATACCATCTATTTCAATGTTGTATTGATTTTCTGTGATATATTTCATATGGGCTTAATTAGTAGGAGAAATAAATTACATACGTTGAAAAAAAGATATTATTCGATTTTGATTTTAAAAAGAACAGTCTCAATGAGTCAAATTATGTTATCATAAGCAATTTGTGTGACTTAGTAAGTTATTATTCAGATCAATTATGCTCATCTAGCTGGACTATAAACCTATTTCTATAGCATGAATCTGTCAATAGTAATTGCTTACTACCTTTTTGTTAATACGCACGTTTATCTTGAAGGTGGTGGGAGGGGTTTGGTAAAAATAATTTTGGCCCTTACCGGTTTGAAGCAAGTGCTTTACAAACTTAACTGCTCGGGACCGTCAAACTATGTGTATAGTATCTATTCTGTAATTCTTGACTAATGGATAAAACACCTTGGTTACGGAATTGCCGAAATTAGTCGAAAATTTTGTAAATAACTCCTACTTCTCTCTTAGTAAATTCAAATGCATAAAATTGTACATTTCAAGGAATATAATACCATTTCCTTCAAGAGGAGAGGAGACTGTTTGAAGCTATCTATGTTGGGTACTTGTCTAGCTATCGTGGCGAGTTTGTTCCATTGTCGAATATTGTGGAAGGGAAAAAGAGTGCAGATGTGTTTATATTGGAAGCTGGAGGCTGAGAAGAGAAATTTGGAGTTAAAGTGTTGTGGTTGTTTTTTTAATGTTACTGTTGGGGATATGTATTTCCTATAGTACAATATATTATTTATAGAACACAACCAGCTTGTTGTTATTTAGCTAATGTTTGCCAGTCTAGATATGTTACAATTCTTGAGAATGAATGTTTGTATTCTTAGTTTTTATAGGGAAAACTGTTATATCATCCTGGAACTATTGTAAGGTCTTCAATTTCGGTACGATGCAACAGGTCACAAACAAAGCTGGCATAGATCATGATTGGCCTGACGTATAACTCTGCTTGCTGACTGCTGTTGGCGCATTGGTCTCTTCAGTAAACATAAGGTTTTATTGGATTTATTGTTGTAATTTTTTTTTTAAATTTTCTACCATTTCATGTAAGATTCCAAAGTCAAACCAAGGTAACATCCATATAGTTTGCATCCTTGATGCGTTGAAGTGTTTCATTTTGAATGACATATTCAATTTTGATGGGTTTTAGTTAGTTGTGTATTTGCAGTTCCTGACACTCTTCAGGATATAATTCCTTTTTCCACATGTTCTCCTAAACTTGCATCTTATTAAGGACCTTTAGTAGAAAGGTAGTATCTAATGGAATTTTAATCATCCTGTAGAGCAGGCTGTCATCAGCAAATAGAGATAGTTGCGATCCATTGTTTAAGACTTCTGCGATATTGGTAATGAAATAAGAAACATTAGAGGGTCGAGTACTATTCCTTGTAGTACTCCACATTTTATAATTCATGGTTTCAATCCCTTTCTCCCTAGCACCATTTTTAGAGATATTTATGGGAAACACTCTTTCTATCTAAAGTTGTTTTAAGGACGAATAAATAATTCCATGACAATACGTTTAGATTCATGATTTTATCAAAGGCCATAGAAAAGTAAAAAAGAATACTGTCATTTGGTTTAGTGTTGGACTAGATTTCAAGCAGATGATAATGAATTGTGTTAAAAAAAAAAAAAAAAAAAAAAAAAAAAAAAAAAAAAAAATAATAATAATAATAATAATAATAATAATAATAATAATAATAATAATAATAATAATAATAATAATAATAATAATAATAATATTAATAATAATAATAATAATAATAATAATAATAATAATAATAATAATAATAATAATAATAATAATAATAATAATAATAATAATAATAATATTGAATAGCATAATTACGGCGATGATGATGATGATGATGATGATGATGATGATGATGATGATGATGATGATGATGATGATGATGATGATGATGATGGTTTCATGAGAAACGGAATTAATACTTTAAAATAATCATTTGTTAGTTACCATAAACCTCGGTCAATCGCGTCATAAGGTAATATGGCTTTTCCAATTACTAGCTCTCCAATGATAACAAACTTTGTCTCCACAACATAAGTGAATGACACTTTAAACGTATCAACTGTGGACGCCCACTGGTGTGAGAATGATATATCAATCGAGCCATTTCTGTCTTTTTTAATAGTTGTTCTACAATTATATGGTAAAGGTATAATCTCCCTCTTTGGATTTGTCACGAATGTCATCAACCTCATCGTTTTTTCTCATATTGGAATTCTCTCGGACAGTCACATCGTCAGCTTGATTGGACTCTTGACATCAGATTTGATTTATTGTATTTTTACAGTTTATACTTTTTTGTTGTTGTTTTTAATTGAATACTTTTACAATCCAAACAGTGTGATAAATTATGCTGATATGGCTAGGTTTATAGCTGCGTTGGCTACAGTTTGCTCTCAACTTACTTGCAGTTGAACAACCTACATCGCATTGGAGAGATGTGTTGCTATTATCTTCCCGTTTAAGGTCAAGGATATCTTCACAGCCAAGAAAACCTTATATTCCGTTTGTGTCATGTTTTCTTTATTGCTGCAAGTAATTATGACCAAATGACAAGTCTTCATTTTCAATGGGTTGACAATCCAACAATTAATAAAACTACATTGATCTTAGACTATACACCACTTACTGAAATTGACGAATTTATAACATCTGTTAAAGTTACGAGATCAATGCACATGATTCTCCGATTTATCATGTTTGGTATAGTTTTGATATGTAACGCTACAATGCTGAGGACATTATCAAAAATAAAATTCAGAAAATCCTCATCGTATTCAACAAACGTTACCCCTATCACAATCCTGATGTCAACACCACAAGCACAACCAAATCTACAACCATCAGCATTGCTACATCATCAAACTTAACCAGTTCGAATAAGCCAGTGGTGGTGAAAAATCAAAAGGTTATTGGGGTCAAGACGAATACAAATGTCGACAAGGACAAACGACTCATGGCTATGATGGCTACAATTTGCATTATATTTATTTTGTGTTATTCCCTGAACTTATCAGTACCACCTTGTTTTTACTTATATATTATGAACAATGCCACGAATCGTATTGTATAGCGTTTGACGTAATCTGCAAATTATTAGAGACAATCAATGCAAGTTGTAACATATTAATCTATTATACTATGAGCTCTAGGTACAGGTAAACATTTTTATCCTTGTTTGCCAAACAATAAGACACTCAGAAAATATGCGTACTGGTTTCCAAATACCCCTGAACGTCACCATCCTCTTTGCCGTACACCAAGGGCAAGTATCTTCTTACATTATAGCCTCCAAATTTCTCCCGATGTCGTCAAGCCTCCCTGCCTACATTAAAAAAACTTTTAAAAATAACCTAAACGTTTTAAACATTTTAATATTAATGGCGGACTTCCGTGATTGGTGTCCATTGCACATAAAATAAATCTAAAGGCGAATTTGTTTGTGTTTATTCGACTTGTTGGCGATGCAATTTGTGTTAGACCATAATCTGATGGCATTTTATTTGGAAAATAAAGACACGCCAATGCGAGTGAGTGAACAATTATCAATTTATTTATTTTTACAAATACTTACATTAAAATCAGAACTGATCAAACTGATTATACTATGGTGTTTGAAAAACCATCGCAAATAACTATTGCGTCATTCAATGTGCATTGATAATCTTCTAATATTAAGACTACCGATCTCATCATGGTTGTCCATCTAAGAGAAGGAAAAAATTAATTTTAAAACTTAGATCGGAGAGGACGCAACCGAGCTACACAAGTCCATCTATAGGATCAATGGAAGTAAAAAACGGCAGGATTGGTCGTATCCCAGCAAATTGACGACCCCGCCTACAGTTGGAGTTCCCCTCAGAGGAAGTAAGAAAATTGTTACTAGAGACAATAAGAAATTAAAACTGACATCCAAAGAAATAACATCAGCACTTGGAATGTCCAAACCATCTATTCAACAGGGAAAGTATATGAATTAGTGCACTTAACCAATAAAGACATGCTAGAAGAGGTGCAATATTGTGCAACACGACAGGAAGCCTCAACACCACAGTTAGAAGGAGGAAGCTGACATGTTGGCATGACGGTTTGTGGTTGTGCAGAACACTTTACGGAGGAAGAAGAGAATGATAAATAAAAGTTTGGATAAACAATATTAATAAATAGACAGTAATGAGGATGGAAGAACTTTTTAAAATGCCAAAACAAGGAAAAGAATGGCGGAGATTGGTGAGAACTGCATTCCATGATCATCAAATAGTAGTAGTAGTAGTAGTAGTAGTAGTAGTAGTAGTAGTAGTAGTAGTAGTTGTAGTTGTATTAGTAGTAGTAGTAGTAGTAGTTGTTGTTATTGTAGTTGTATTAGTAGTAGTAGTAGTAGTAGTAGTAGTAGTAGTAGAAGTAGTAGTAGTAGTAGTAGTAGTAGTAGTAGTAGTAGTAGTAGTAGTAGTAGTAGTAGTAAGTATTGTTATTGTGATATTTGTCATTGTTGTTTTACTTTTTTCTTATTCATAGGCCACATCCAACTTATGTTTTTATCCCAATGGGACGGCCCCATCCAGCAATTTATTTTTAAAAATTCATCGACGTTTGGATCGCCGTCACCAACTTGACTAAAATACAAGATTACGTTCAATTTTACTTTGTTAATTATATGTTTATATACTAGAAAGGTGTGAATTTGAAAGCGTTTCCAGTATGTTAAGAATTCCTTTACAAACTCGCATTTGCAAAATGTGCATTGCACAGCAATGATTTAGAAATGTCAATTAAAATCGAATTGAATCTTCTTGTTCTCTTCCACCTCCTCCTCCTCCTCCTCCTCCTCCTCCTCCTCCTCCTCCTCCTCCTCCTCCTCCTCCTCATCCTTCTTCTTCTTCTTCTTCTTCTTCTTCTTCTTCTTCTTCTTCTTCTTCTTCTTCTTCTTCTTCTTCTTCTTCTTTTTCTTCTCTTTTTTTCTTCTTTCTTCTTTTTTCTTCTTCTTCTTCTTCTTCTTCTTCTTCTTCTTCTTCTTCTTCTTCTTCTTCTTCTTCTTCTTCTTCTTCTTCTTCTTCTTCTTCTTCTTCTTCTTCTTCTTCTCTTCTTCTTATCTTCTTCTTCTTCTTCTTCTTCTTCTTCTTCTTCTTCTCTTCTTCTTCTTCTTCTTCTTCTTCTTCTCTACTTCTTCTCTTCTTTCTACCATTTACTATTTTCTTAATTTTAAACATTAGTTATTCCACAAGCCACATAAATGTCTACTAGAATACGTCTCTGAATTTTATTTTATAACCAGAACTTTAATATTCCCTCCTCAATTATTGACAGAAAAAATATTCATTTGAACAAAACTATCGATACCATTTATAAACCATGTATTACAATGTTGTCTTGATTTTCTCTGATATATTTCAAATGGGCTTAATTAGTGGGCGAAGTAAATACATACGTTAAGAAAGGGAGATGATTCAATTTTGATAAGAAAAGGAGCAATTCTCAATGAGTCAAATTATGTTATCATAAGCATGTTGTATGACTTAGTAAGTTATTATTCAGATCAATTATGCTCATGGAGCTGGAATTTATGCCTATTTCTATAGCATGAATCTGGCAATAGTTATTGCTTGCTACCATTTTGCTAATGCGCACGTTTATTGTGAAGGTTGTGGGAGGTGTTCGGTAAAAATAAGTTCGGCCTCTATCGGTGTGAAGCAAGTGCTTTACAAACTTAACTGCTCGGGACCCTCAAGCTATGTGTATAGTATCTATTCTGTAATTCTTGACTAATGGGTAAAACACCTTGGTTACGGAATTGCCGAAATTGGTCCGAAATTTTATAAATCACTCCAACTTCTCCCTTAGTAAATTCAAAGGCATTAAATTTGTCCAATTCAAGGAATATAAGATCGTTTCCTTCAAGAGGAGAGGAGACTGTTTGAAGCTATCTATGTTGGGTACTTGTCTAGCTATCGTGGCGAGTTTGTTCCATTGTCGAATATTGTGGAAGGGAAAAAGAGTGCAGATGTGTTTTATTGGAAGCTGGAGGCTGAGGAGAGAAATTTGGAGTTAAAGTATTGTTGTTGTTTTTTAACGATGCTGTGTGATGATATGTATTTTTCCTATAGTACAATAGACGATTTGTGTAACAGAACAGTCTTTTTGTTATTAAGCTAATGTTTGCCTGTCTAGACTTGTTACAATTTTTGAGAATCTATGTTTTTATTCTCAGTATTTCTATGTAAATCTGTCAGATCATCGTGGAACTGTTTCAAGTTCTTCAATTTCGGTACGTTTTATTGGTGGAGTTTGTTATATGTTTCTTACATGTCATACTCAATTCCAAGGTCAAACCAAGGTCACACCCATATAGTATGTTTCCTTAGTGCGTTGAAGTGTTTAATTACGGATGATATATTCAATTTCAATGGTTTTCAGTTAGTTGTGTATTTGCATTTCCTGACACCTCTGAGGATATAATTCCTTTTTATAAATGTTATCCTGAAATGGATCTTATTAAGTCCCCCAGTGGACCGGTAGTATCATATAAAGTTTGAATCGTTCTGTAGAGCAGGCTGTCGTCAACAAATATACATAGTTGCGATCCATTGTTTAAGCCTCATGTGATTTTTGTAACGTAATTAAGAAACATTAGATGGTCGAGCACTACTCCTTGCGGTACACCAAATTTGTGAACCTCCGCCTCGAAACGGTATTAAGTCGGATTTTTCAATTTTGGGTTTTTGGTACCCAATCATTGCTTATTTTATGCTTTAAAATTTGATACCAAATTTATACAATTCTGATTGTTCATTGCCGAGATATGACCGTTTGAAGTAGGGAGAGTGTAAAAACAAAGTTTTGAGAAAATCGACTTTGAAGTGAGGCACCGTTTTCACGCACAGTCAATTCAATGGGCAAAGATAACTCCTTAGATACAGGCATTGATAATTTGACGATAATAGTGAAATTTGGCATGAGCTTAGATTATACACTTAATAATGTACCTACACATTTTTGAAACAATCCAATTATTACTACTGTAGTTATTCATTATTATGTAAGATGTTCTTAAAATAAATAAAACACAAAAATAGAAAATAAAAAAAATAAAAAAACGCCGACAATTTTATGACATTGCTCACTTTTTCAAGAATTTTTAATATCTAAATAAAGAATAAATGAAAAAAGAATTATTAATGTGAAATTTTTGTCTTATTTGATAGAGAAAATGCGATTTAAAAATGCCAAAATTAAAGAAGGATTTATAATTTCACAGTACAGTTCTAAAACTACGTGAAGCTAGGTGGGCAGGGAATTATCAAGAAAGAGGGTGAGAGAGGAAGAGAAAGAATGAGAGAGTAAAATACACACGCACCACACACACCACACACACACACAAAACACACACACGCGAGGGAGAGAGAGAGAGAGAAGAGAGAGAGAGAGAGAGAGAGAGAGAGAAAGAGGAGCGAGAGGGGGAGGGGAGAAAGACTGCTTGTGCAGAGGACGGGAGGGAAATAGCGTAAAGATTGAAACCTGTATAAGTGTTGTGTTTGTGTGTGTGTGTATGTTTGTATGTGTGAAAGAAACAAAAGGGAGACGGAGAGAGTGAGGTAGACATGAAGAAAGGGATAGAGGCGGAGCAAAGACTTGTAGGGATAGTTTAAGAAAGCATTTTGTTTCAGAGTAAGTCATAGTCAATCAACTGGAAACATATTGACCAATGAGATTGCAATTAAAGAAATGGGCTGGTCAAATCATTCATTGCATTGTTTCCATTTTGAGTCAGATGACAGCTTGAGGAGGGGGGGTGGGGCTTATTGTGTAGTGACTTACATTAAAACATGTTACTGAATCTCTCAAATTTTCCTTAGCGTTCACCCACATTGTTGATTGTCTAAAAAGACTCCCGCCCCCCTTCTTTCAGTATACAGAGAAAGCAGGACCAAACGAACATCTCTCTCTCTCTCTCTCTCTCTCTCTATCTCTCTCT
The DNA here is from genome assembly GCF_034508935.2 of Berghia stephanieae. Taxonomy (NCBI): domain Eukaryota; kingdom Metazoa; phylum Mollusca; class Gastropoda; order Nudibranchia; family Aeolidiidae; genus Berghia; species Berghia stephanieae. The sequence goes on along the minus strand of NC_088374.1, from coordinate 23,223,444 downwards.
ATCTCTCTCTCTCTGTGTTTGTCTCTCTCTCCTCTTCATCTCTCTATCTATTTATCTATCTATCTATCTATCTATCTATCTATCTATCTATCTATCTATCTATCTATCTATCTATATATTATTTATCTATCTATCTATCTATCTATCTATCTATTTATCTATCTATCTATCAATCTATCTATCTATCTATCTATCTATCTAATCTATCTATCTACATATCTTTACAATGAATTGCTTTGGTTCAATTCTCCCTAGCACCATTTTAGATCTGTTTATGGGAAACATATCTATAGTCGTTTTTAAGACGAAGTAGTTCTTCCGTGACAACACGTTTTGATAGTCGACATTGTGAAAGGCCATATAACAGTCAAGAAAATAGAGTCAGTTTTTTTTTTTTTACAGTCTATGCCATTAAAGATATTGAAGCAGGTGACGATGAATTGTCTTTCTTAATAATAGTGTCTTATTTTTTTATATCCGAAATTATTAATTTTCTCTCTTTCATCAAATATTGTTCGCCAACGTGTGGGGGGGGGGGGGGGGGGGATCAAAGGGGGTTAAGCGGTATGTCTTTGTATCGTACCCAAAAGGTACCGAGTTAGACTGCCCGCCTCTTTAGCTAGACCTTGAGCATGTCATATAACCCCAAATCACTTTGCGGCATTTCAATATGGCTGACGCCTGGATTATTCCAGTCTTCCGGCTAAGCGCATCATCAAGCAATATGCTTGGTGAGAACTTGTTGCCTCTCATCACTGTTAATCTCAATGAGTGAAAATTATCCAAACTGAATAAGATGCCGGTTTCCATCAAACTGGTTTTTCTTGTAAAAGTCGTTACATGCTGCCAAATGGTTTTTGTTGCTATCAAATAGCTCAGTCTGTTATGGACTAAGAACAAGAATTACTACATCTGGTCTGATTTACAATATTTGTGTAAAATGTCGCAATAGTGTAATGAAATGTTAACTTCACTAATTTGCAACGTTTTTTGCTGATTTCAAAGTTTGCGATTAACCAAAGTTGAATGTACTGACAAAATTAATGCCACTGACACAATCAGTCATACATAAATTTATCAAACATCTGTTATGTCATGTTTTTCTTAAAACTGCATATTTCTGAGACAGACCTTAAGGTATCATTTATTGTAAAATGTATATTTTCTATTACCAACTCCAATCAGGAAATATGGCTCTTCCAATTAATAGCCCTCCAATGATTTCAAACTTTGACTCCACGACAAACGTGAATGACATCTTAAACGTATCAACCATGGCCATCCATTGGTGTGAAAAGAACCCAATTAATGACGAGCAATTCATCAATTGGGCTAGAGTTATTCTACAATTATATGTGAGGGGTATCATCTCCCTATTTGGATGTGTCACGAATATCCTCAACCTCATCGTTTTTTCTCGTATTGGAATTCTCTCGGACAGTCACACTGTCAGTTTGGCTGGGCTCTCGATATCAGATTTGGTACATTGTATGTTTCACGCTTATTCTTTCGTTTGTTTTTTTATATATGAATATTTTGAAAGCCCAAACAGTGTGATAAGTTCTGTTGATATGGCTAGACTTATAGTTGCAATGACTCCGATAAGCATTCAATTGACTTGCTATTTAACAACCTACATCGCGTTGGAAAGATTTG
>NC_088374.1:23211788-23214288 GCF_034508935.2 Berghia stephanieae | reverse complement strand
TTTGTGTACAATTAACTTGTGGAGTTTTGTTTGGATGTTTAAAGAAGCATTCTTTTACAATCCCAACAGCGTGATAGATCCTTATGATTTAGTTAATGTATTATCTGGTTTGACACCGATTTTCACTCAACTGACTTGCTATTTAACAACCTACATTGCGTTGGAGAGATTGTTGCTATTGTCTTCCCGTTTAAAGTCAAGCATACATTCACAGCCAAGAAAACCTTATATACCCTTTGTGTCACCTTTATCTTAACTGTTGCAAGTAATTTTGACTCAAATCGCCTGGGCTCATTTTCAATGGGGGTTAAAAATCCAATAATCTAATAAATCTACATTGACCTTAGACTATACACCATTTTCTTATAATGACGATTATATCATATCTACTAATTTTATGAGATCTATGAACATGGGTCTCCGATTTACCATCTTTGGTATAGTTGTGATCTGTAACGCTACAATGCTGAGAACATTATCCAATAGAAAATTCAGAAAATCCTCATCGTCATCAAAGAACGTTACCCATAGCACAATTCCTGATATCAGCGCCACCAGCACTACCAAACCCAAAGCCATCAGCATTGCTACATCATCAAACTTAACCAGTTCCAGCAAGCCAGGAATGGTGAACAATGAGAAGGTTATTGGGGTCAAGACGAATACAAATGTCGACAAGGACAACGACTCATGGCTATGATGGCTACAATTTGTGCATTATTTTTATTTTGTTATTCCGCTGAATTGATCAACACCACCATCTTTTATCTAATATATCAACAATGTCACTATTTGTATAGTTCTACATTTGACACATATCTAATTATATCAATGTCAATCAATTCAAGTTGTAACATTTTAATCTATTATAAAATGAGTACTAGGTACAGGCAAACGTTTTTATCCTTATTTGCCAAACAATAAAACACTCAGACAAAATGTGTGCTGGTCTCCAATCGACGTCACCAGTCACCTAAAGACAGATATATTCCTTACATTACAGCCTCCAAATTTCTTTCGATGTCGTCAAAACTCCCCGGCTACATAAAAAACACTTTTCAGGACAAAAAAAAAAAGCCAAAACATTTCTCATCTGGCCTCCAACCAATCAATACGACACAAAAAAAATCAACGGACGTTGTCTTACTGTGTTATACTTCAAAAGATTTACACATTTCTGGGTTGTATAAATTGATTGGTATTCTGGCCAATATTTTCAGGGCAAACTATAGGCTTAACAATATCTTTTGTTTCAGCACAAGAGCACAGTATTTTATTCGACTTTAGGTCAAGAATTGTTAATTCATTTATTCTAAATATTGATTAATGCGTTTATCAACAACTAATATATGTGTGAACTTTTCTATTATAAAATTCCTAACAATCGCATTTCATAAATTGGAGAAAACAAATCTTAAGACGATTACGGAATAATGGAATTGAGGTTCATTGTGAGGTTGTAACACTAGTGAATTTCAAGCCATTTTAATAAATAGCAGATTTGTTGAAATAAACAAAACATTATATAAAAACACAAATCCACTGAATAAAAGAAAGCGAACATTATAAACAATTTCTTGATTTCTCACTCATCGACTGTCATAGAATCCCCAGAATAGTACAGATTATTTTTGATAGGTTCTTTCTATTGACCTTGTGTTCTTCCCATTGTCCGAGGCCTGAACCTTCGAAGGTGAATGTTAATATTAATTGGAGTTTAACAAACGATCTTACCGTTTTCATCAAAAGACAACCAACGTCAATGCAATTATAGTTTAATTGAAGCTCGAGTCGCCATAATCCTACGGATCTTTAAGTGGAAACGCTTCATTTTTCATGTAAAATGATACAAAGGGGAACTCATTTTGAACACAAACATATCAGTGTCACTCGGAAAGGGTAGATAATTGCAAAGTTGGGCAGCCTGTGACTTAAAACGACACTTCTAGATCAAAAGCAAACTGCATCAGCAATTCTAAGTTGGAAAAAAAGAAGGAATTAGAAGAACGGCAATGGGATTATGAATGAATGAATTCCGCGTTGCGATACTCAATTTGTTCACGTCGTAGGAGCGGTTTATCTCCCTTTAACACTAATAAATATAAAACGAAACTATTGTCTGAATTGACTCGTTGATAAGGGCTTAAAACACTGGGGCACTCTTATTTAATGCGTCACCAGAGAACCCGTCTTTAAAAAAAAAATAAAAAATGAGCTTTTATATATCGCAATATCAAATAATGTGCTCAAAGTGCTTTACAAAGGGTCCTTGATCGACTGCAACATTTAACATGGAGGAAGGGACATGACGCCTGTTAGGCGATATTACAATTTTTCGTACAAAGACGACGCTGTAAACGGCCAGGTACTAATTTTACATATGAGTTCGGTGATAGAATGTGAGTAGAGAGCCTTTTCCAAGGACTCAACTATGCGCCTAGCACGAGGCTCGAACCCAGGACCTTCCCATTCGAAAGCGAGAGTCATACCACTAAGCCAC
>NC_088374.1:23174288-23206788 GCF_034508935.2 Berghia stephanieae | reverse complement strand
TTCTGGTACAATCCGTGAAGTTGCCAAAGAAATGCTTCGGGTCTGCAAGGGAAGAGGAAAAGTTTGAAAAGAAACATGGTGGTGGAATGAAGAGGTCACGTTCAATAAAGAAAAAAAGGAAGCAAGGAAGAACATGGATAAAACCCCCTGATGCAATCAACGTAGATGAATACAGGCAGGTACAGAAATAAGTAAAAAGAGCAGTTGCAAAAGCAAAATCAGAGCCATTCGAAGATATGATGAGATATTAGAAAGTAAAGAAGGTGAGAAAAACATTTTCAGAATAGCGAATCAGAGCGACAAGAATAGGAGAGATATACGAGTACAATACATTAAGATGATCAAAGACGAGAGTGGAAGAAATATTGGGCAAAGATGAATAGATCCGAGCAAGATGTAAAACATACTACAAGCACCAAATGAATAACGAGAATGACAGGGAATGCAGTTGAACAACCTAAAGATAAGATATTAGGTGAGATAAGCAATATCGAGGTGTGAGATGCAGTGTACAAGATGAAAAAAGGGAAAGCAGTTGGACCAGACGAGATATCGTCAAAATTTCCTGATATGTCTATTCAACGACATCTTACAGGATGAGAGCAAAGGGGTTAACAATTAAATATATCAAAGTTAACAAATATATGTACAAAGGAAACAGTGATTAGGACCGTTGTTGGCTCAACTGATCCATTTAATGTAAGATTTGGATTACACAAGGGATCTGCTCTTAGCCAACTACTGTTTGCAATAGGAATATATTATGTCCTCGGTTGGAAAGGGTTCTAAGACATTTGCACTTTGTCATAAATCATACATTGTTTGCCAGCCAACTATTACGTATCAACAAACATAACTACATATTCTTAAACTTGTATATTCAGATTGACACAATTTAGTTAGAAATGGCTGGCTAAAATCAATAAAAAAAGGTCTGGATGATGTTAATTTCGTCCTAACTATAGATAGAACTAAGATTTCGAACTCGGGTCTTTGTTATTGTGTTTTGCCATCCATGTTTATGAGTAGTTTTCACTAAATTGTATTAATCAGAATATAAATGTTCAAATGTTACACATAACTTCGTGTGTTGGTCCGTTTTACTTCCGGACGGCAATGTTATGAGCATGTTAACCAAGCGCACACTATCTATATACCTTTTCTTGAATGTGTACAATTTAAGTAGCGGTCACAAAATTATGTGTATTTTATTTAAACACTTACGTCCCGACCCCGCCCGTGTCATCAGAAACGCCTGGAATGTGTAGAGACCATGGACCGGAGCTTTGTACACACCCGTGGTCTCGTCGTAATCGTCACCAATGTTGGTCTGGACATTGTCAAATTTCAATACGTCACCTTTTGCCAGAGATTTGTAATTGTATTGTAGGGTGGCATAAAAGGCAGATACGGTGTTTTCTGGAATATAAAGCATTATGTTATTCATCGCAGGAATGGAACACGTTGGTTTAGGTGTTGTTGATGTTGTTGATGATGTTGATTGTTTTTGTTTTTAAGGGTTTACGACGCTCGCAACACATTAAATTCATATTAGCGCCAGTAAAAACGAAGGTAATAGGAAAGTAAACAGTTCGAGAATTACAATTAATCTACCCAAGAAAAAGTGAGACAAAGGGCAATTAGCTCAAATAGAGAACCGATGTAGATTCAAAGAGCACACTGTCAATATACTTAGATTGAGATCATCTAAATGTCATCCAGACACAATCACAGGTCTCCACCAAGAGGAACACACTCAAATGTTTACAAACCATATGAAAAAAATATACAATGCATAAAGAGAGATGATTTACAAGGACAATAATATCAACTCCGAAAACTATAACTATAAATTCGAAGGTTTACTTCCCTACCAAGAACTCCGACCAGGGTCAGGACAAAACCAAATAATCCCATTCCAAGACAAAGACAGAAAGCAACTTGAAAAACATATACAGGAGGATAAGACATAACAAGTACCTCCCTGCCCACTATGGGAGGTCGGGAACCCCACCCAGGATGATGATGAAGATGCTGATGATGATGATGATGATGATGATGATGATGATGATGATGATGATGATGACGATGCTGATGATGCTAATGATGACAGTGTTGGTGAAGACATTTCTAGAGACCAACGTTTTCTTTCCAGTTGCCTCATGGTGTTTTCTTGTTCTTGTAGTTGTGTTCCAAGATTGTTCACCGTTGTCTGTAGTTGAGAAATTTGTTCATTTGTCTTGTTTTCATTGAACTTCACCAGGCTTTCCATGAAGGTCAATTTTGACAGTAGAAATTTAATCAGATCCTGAACGTCTTGGTCTGAAATAGAAAATGAAAGCGACGAAAAGACACACTTTTTTGTTTGTCTGTCTGTCTCTCTCTCTCTCTCTCTCTCTCTCTCTCTCTCTCTCTCTCTCTCTCTCTCTCTGTCTCTGTCTCTCTCAGAAAGACACAACATATAAATATACTGTATAGCCAGTCTTATCATTACTCTGAAGATATAAATATCAGTCATGAAAAGCACAACAAAAATTAGTAAACCAATACATAAACAAACAAAAGCAAAAGTTAAAACTCCGAGCGCCGCTTATAGCTGTTTAGGAATCCTAGACCTCTCGATCCAAATGCGAGTGTTATACCACTAGACCACACAGTCCCACATATGATATAAATCCCAAAGTAAATATTATGTATAGTTTTCTTTCATCCGATAAAACTGAATAGTATTTTTTTAAATGAGCTTTTACAGAGCGCAATATCCACTAAACGTGTTCAAAGCTCATTACATGGTTTCCCCTGGGCAACAGCAATATTTAACATTAAGGAAAGTGCATGACGCCTGTTAGGTGGAATTACATTTTTTCCGACAGAGGCAACTCTGTTAACGGCTATTTACTCATTTTACACCTGAGTACGGGGAGAGAATGTGAGTAAAGATCCTTGTCCAAGGGACTCAACTGAGCAAGGCTCTAACACCCTTAATTCAACTCCGAATACTCTTCAACAGTAGTAACGTCACTACCTTCCTAATGACGCATGGTAACCTAGTAACACTGGCTCTAAACTATCGGAACAATGGCGGACGCCCGTATGAAATATTTCCCCGGCGGGCATAAAAGCGTATCCAGAGGAAAAAATTATAAATTTGATCACGTTTTGACTTTTACACATTCTGATCACAAGGCATATAAAAAGTTCTAGCCAGCATGAAGAATAAAAAGTAATTATTTTCTTTGTTTAGAACCAAGATGGCCGCCGTGTCCGGGCGGCGTGACATCAGATTACTGAATCCAATTCGAGTGTCATACTACAAGACCCAAATAATATTAATTATTATTAAGAGACCAAAATGTAGAAAGAGAGAGAGAGAGATAGTTTGAGAGATATATAGTAAGGTTAGAGATAGAGAGAGAGAGAGAGAGAGAGAGAGAGAGAGAAAGAGACAGAGAGACATAGATAAAGATGGACATAGTGAGGGATATATATAAGAATTATTAGAGAGAAAGAGAGAGAGAGAGTGAGAAAGACAACAAGACAGACAGAGAGAGAGAGAGAGAGAGAGAGAGAGAGAGAGAGAGAGAGAGAGAGAGAGAGGTGAGATACTTATGTGCATCGGTTTTGCATTCCACACCATACGTTTCTTTCGGCTGCCTACCCAGTTGGGGACAGTTGGGGGGGGGGGGGGGGTAAATTGCTTGGCACCGATAAAAAAAATGGAGATAATCGGTAGCATCTGGAACCTTGTCTGTCACGTTAGATAAAATTTGTTTTCGTTCAGCTCGTAAAATTTCAATCTAGCGAGAGGGATTTATCACCTGGAACCAATCAACGTGGAAAGAATGAATACGGATAAGAACGAGTAAGGCTATTTTTCTGTAGTTTTAAAGGTAGACTCCAAATGAGTTGAAATTTATCGCGTGGGTCAAATGGCTCAGTTGGCAAAGCACTTGCTTCATATGCAAATAGAACGAGATCGATAAGGGGTGCAATCTTTTTTTCTGATTTCCTGTTCATCAATCAACGATTGGGTAGCTGAGATTGTCAAGTCTGGGGAAATATAGTTTGTAATACACTGTCGTTCAATCTAGAGGATATCATCAATTTTTATTATCCCCACAACTTAGAGAAACCAGGATAATCTTGGACTCCATGTGTCTTATGGCTCTGAATGACATAAATTAATTTCATTTTCATTTCGAATGTTCGCAGACAGATCCATTGTGGCAAACAGGTCAGAAACGAAATAATCGTTAACAGACCTCGAACCTAGGGCCCTCATGTCATATGGTGAGAGCCATGTGACTACACCACTTGCACAAAATGAGCTATTGATCGATAACAGCGTTGTCTGTGTCCGGAAATATAATATCGCCAAACAGGCGTCATGTCTCGGCTTACAGGTTAAATATTGCCTATTAATACGAATTGATCACGCCTATTGGATCTATATAAATGTTCACATTGTTTTAAATTCGTACTCACCATTATGGATATTCCCATTATGAACGTCCAATCTCCTAACTATCAAACGAAACAAACATCCTTCCAAATTCAGTCAATGACTTATTCATCCATTCGTTGATGTGTTGTTATCATATACTTCTTGGTCTCCTTTTCACCCCTTTTAGCCAACGAAAAGCCCACGACAGACCAAAATTGGATTCTGTAAAATCACTTGGCCACAAACAAAAGGCTGCCCGTGCATATCCCGTAGCCCCCCAGTTTGTAATAACAATAGCATATGTTTAAATGAAATGATAATAATAATAATAATAATAATAATAATAATAATAATAATAATAATAATAATAATAATAATAATAATAATAATAATAATAATAATAATAATAATAATAATAATAATAATAAATGGCATATGTTTATCGACATTTCCAAATTGTTTCACTCTCTAGAATCTTGACGTTCTTAAAAGATAAAAAGAAATCCACATCAATGAAAAATTTATAGCAATTTAGAATGCTGACATAGCAATAGACATGACATTTTACGTACGTGATAGGAATAACCTACTTTCAATTGTAATGTTTTTACTGCTTTTCTCCTCTCTCATGTGTCCCATATCATCCAGGAACATCGCAGAACATGTGTAAAGTCCAGAATCCTCCTTGACTGCATCTTTTATTGTCACACTGAGATAACTCTGCCCGTCTATCTGGTTAATTTGACCTTCGACCTGATGAATGAAATTGTTGCTGCTTGAAGTTCGAAGGAAAAAATAAGGACAAGTCATGAAATGCAATCTTTAATTCACAGATATTGTGCCCTTGGTTGAGAAACTCACAACCTTGCTCTCCGGAAATATACGGGACCAACACACAAAATAGTGTATAACCTTTAACGTTTTAGTCTGGTTAATTCACTTTAGTGAGAATATATCATAAACATAGATGGCAATAACATACTCACCAACATACTGGAATCCAGAAGGTGATTATGGATAAAAGATTCACTCCCTTGAACTGAGGCAATGATTTTATTGTCGTTCTTAGCAAGTTGAATGAGAATGACCTTATCTCCGCAACTTCCGGTGTTATCGAGTTCACATCTGATATTGAATGAGGTGGGCACTGCGTCATGATGGTATTGTGACGTCACATCAATCTTTACCGCTGAACCTAAATTTAAACAATATGTTTTTAATGAAGAAAAGAACAATATAAGTTCAGGTATTTTTTTATCGGTTCAAACAAAATACGAATAATTGAAAAAAGTGGGTGTAATTTATGTTGATAATAACAAGACTTATAAAGAGAGCGCCATTCTCGTGGCAGCAGCAGCAGCTACTAATGATGTCACAGTACCGTTTTATGAGGATATATCCAGGTCGCAAACTCATCGCCGTGATCGTGTACGGTACAGAAACCCCCCTCAAGCTTCGTCACAACACATTGTTCAACTGGATGCTCTGCGATTTCCGGCTCTTGACAGCAACTGTATTTTGAAGTGAGTATGCCGTGAGTCAGGTTCTTGACAGATTTCGGCTCGCTGCCATCCAGTGTCTCCACCTCACAGAAGTGACGACACACTTTGTATTCTCTATTGTCTTCTGGCGCCTTTCTATTCGCTTCCTTTCTTGTTATTATGAACAAGTAACCAGTGGATATTTGACCAATGAAACATGTGCTGCGGTCCAGCATCAACCCTAAATATTTTGGATGCGTCTAATATGGGAGTGTCTCGCGCCGACGAGGACGTTCATTTTGCGTGCGTGACAGCCACTTAATAGGTGGAAAGCAGTGACCTCGGTTTTTAAAGTGTTCATCTTCATGTACCACTTGTCGAAGTAGGATTTGAGTCAGGTGACGTCGTCGCTGAGTACGCTCTCGAGACGGGTCCACATTTACTTTGAGTAACGAGTGCCCAGTCGACCGCCTATCCCAGCCTCAGGGAGGCAGTGTTCGACATATCGCTAATGTAAATTTGCTGAAAATACTTTGCGATAGACTAGCGTCATATCAGAAAAGCAAGCAGTTGCTATTGTCCGTTTCATGCTATAGTCTCAAAGGGCCGAATGGCTCTGAAGGAGGGAGTGAATAATTGTCTTAAAGTAATTTTTAGTTAATCAGAGAATACAACTTGCATTGATCATATATGTTTAATATACAATCCATAATTGTGTCAGCCGGATATAAGTAAGCAACACACAAACATGGTGTGTAAGCTTAATTGTTTATATAGCTGGTGATAACATTTTGTTAGAACTGATCATAAAAATGCTGGCTAAAAACAATAACAAAGAGTTGAGTGAACTCAATTGCGTCGATATTTAACAAGACATTTCCACAATTTCGGCACGCATTGAGCCATCAATAGACTTTAAAATAAAGACCCAAACAACAACCATTCTAACATACACATAATACATTTGTGAGTGAATCACAGGTCTAAGAGTATTTGTTTATTAATTCGAGAATCTAACTTGTATAAAATTTGCGTTTGGCTAAGAAACCCAACACATTGCCATCCGGAAATATAACGGAGCAACATACAAAACGATGTATAACATCGAACGTTTGTAGTCTGATTAATACGGTTTAATGAGAATTACATATAATTATGGATGGTATAACACAATTACAAAGGCCTGAGTGACATCAATTTCATTCCTTCTATAGATAGAACAAAGTATTATTGTTACTCACCTCTTTGTTATTGGTTTTTGTTTTGCTTTTTTTTTTGGCCTTCATTCTTATGAGTAATTCTCACAAAACTATATAAACCTGACTATAAACTGTTACATATTGTTTTGTGTGTTGGTCCGTTATAATGGCAATGTTGTGATTTTATTCGTCAAGCGCACAATATCTCTGCGTTATTAGTGACCCGCCGTCTCAAAACGGTATTTTGTCGTGGTCGACGTTAGATATATGCAGGTCTGACATCTGAATGCAATAATGGCCTTAATTTAACATAGTTGTATTGGCCAATATATTGCTTCTGTTGTTTTTTAAATAGATTTTCGTTCCAACAATGAGCCAATAATGAATTGGGTTACCAGACCTGCTAATAAGTGCACGTCGGGCGTGATGAATTACGGTGTTGTATTTTACATTTATAGCCAAAATATCAGTCCCGGGTTGGGTTTACAATAAATACAATATTTTAAAGTGATAAAAACCAATAATTCTTATATTTGATAAGTTTTATTTGTAATTAGAGCTTTTAGTATTTTGTTCCTACTAACATAATACCTTTTTGACACAATGGGTCACATTATTGCTATATATTTTACTTACCGAATCCAGCAGTGGTTATTCTAAGTACACATCCAAGAAGAAAGGTAATACGTAATGATTGTACCATTTTTAATATATATTCTGTAACAGCTAAAGTATTTTATAGAACAGAGTAATAGCAGAAGTATCGTAACAATACGAACAGCAATTTATAAACTCACTCACAGACCAACGGTTTGTAACTCACTCACTCACTCTCAGTAAAAACACAACACACGTTCACATCACGCACGGGATACCTTTGGCTTATTGCAGGTGCGGGCGTCTATTCAGTATTGGTTAAAACAAGGTACGAGAATGGCGTCAATCAGCTCTTAGTAACTAGTTAACGATTAGGTTTCAAAGCTATAACGACCGACGAACAATGAGGTAAAGAAGAAAATATGCCGATCGTATTATGATGGGAACGTATTCGTTAACCATCTATTGATTAAGCCAGCCATTTTGATGAGTTATTTTCACTAAGTTGTATTAATCAGACTATAAACTTAATGCTTCACATATATTTATGTTTGTATTTTACGTTATATCCGGATGGGGGATGTAATGAAGTATTTTTAACTGAACGATCTGAATTAACTTTCACTTTCTTTGGCCTGGTAATTGTTAACACCTGAGTCGACTGGAGTAATGTCAGAATATCATTTTTCATAATCACTCATCCGGGCACTGACCACGCTTTCCATTTCTTGACTTGTGTGAAAAGAGGGGACATTAAGCCACCCGGACGCACGTATTATATTCTACTATAAATAGAACGAAGTTGACGGCACTAGGGTCTTTGTTATTGATTTTTAACAACAATTATATGACTCATACTCATTAAACACTAAACTGTGTTAACAAACCGTCAAGTTCACACCTATTTTTGTGTGTTGGTCCGTTATTCTTCCGGTTGGCAATATTGTGAGTATATTCGCCACGCGCACAGTATCAAAAATGAACGCATTAAATAAATAACCTCACAGCCTTATTCACTTCGATAAAGGCAAGGGAAGTAATCGTGGAATTATTGTACTTTGATATTATACATCGGTTATCTCCTGTGTTATAATAACTAAAAAAAAAAAATCTCATGGCGATAAACAATGAAATTCTTCAAATTCAAAAAAGCCATAATCTCTTACGCGAGAATCAATTTCTGAATACTTTTTAGAACATCTGTCGATATAATGCTCTTTATTTTTTGTTAGATTTGTCTTTACATGAAAAAACAATGAAAGTAAATACTCTTCAACAGTCGTAACGTCACTTCCTTCCTCATGACTTATGGTAACTTAGTAACACTGGCTCTAAACTATCGGAACAATGGCGGACGCCGTATGAAATATTTCCCCGGCGAGCATAAAAGCGTATCCAGAGGAAAAAAAACCCATACATTTGATCATGTTTTGACTTTTATACATTTTGATCACAAGGCATATGAAAAGTTCTAGCCAGCATGAAGAATAAACAGTAATGATTTTCTTTGTTTAGAACCAAGATGGCCGCCATTGCCAGGCGGCGTGACATCAGACTACTGAATCCTATTGTGTCCTCAACTCCGTAATCCGGATGTCGACATTATCCGGACATATTGCCAGATTTTTTCTTTATTTTCACGCTTTAGAGACTGATTCCATGTCCGGATATCTCTGTAATCTATAGCGTGAAAAGAACAACAGCAATTGCTTGCTACCCTTTGGGAAGGACGGCTGTCTGTCTCAAAAAATTCCTGCCAGATTTAATAGACTCAGCTACCCATTCACGGATCGGGTCCCAATAGATCAGATGGGATAGCTCTCCTTTCACACGCTTGTGGCCACTCCCCATTAACAGTCCATTGTGTACTGTATAGATTGCAAGCACAGTGCGTGGTAATCAAATTACAAATTGATTAATTCTATTCCAATATGATAGATGTTATGTTTCAATTATCAATTTATTGTTGTGTTTTATTTGCATTGTAAAGCGCCTCTGGTCACATTGTGGATCTAGACGCTATATAAATTCATTCATCCATTCATTCAAATTGCCTACAAATTACCAGTTGGGGTTTTTCATACAGCAAAATAAATTATTCAAGCACATGCAATCCTTTATGCTTGTTTGATTCTTATGTGAGCATTACAAAGAAAAAGTATTGTAACAATGATAAACCAGGCCCATGAATAATATCAGATGTTAGACCTGCATAGTTCAATGAACACAGACAGATGAATAAAAATGTTGAAACAAAAATGCCTTGAGGTGTTCTGTAATACAAAATCCACCAATATCCAACAGCAACACGAATCGTATAGAACGAACAAGACGCCTGTTAAGCGATATTACATTATTTTTCCCGACAGAGACAACGCTGTTAACGGCCAATACTCATTTTACACATTTGACTCATCCTCGGGCTGTCTTTTCCACCTGATTCTATGGTGGGGAGCGGGGGGGGGGGGGGGGCGAATAAAAAAGTATGTTCCAAAGACTCAAGTATGCGACGAACGAGGATCGAACCCAGGACCAACTGATCGAAAGCGAGTGTCATACCACAAGACAACATAGTTGCTAATTTTGTTATTTTTAATAAAGGACAAAAACACCAAGCGCTGTATCGGTTGCGGCAAAATAACCTGGAACAACAGTTTAGGAGTCTGTAGACTCTAGATGAAGCCTATCCGACATTTTACCACAAGTAAACCAAGACATCGACATTCATAATGTCAACTCTACAAATGTTTTAATAAGGCCTCCCGAGCCGTAAGGCTCATGAAGCCGTAGTATATCCCGGTTTCAATAGCGTGAAATGGACAATAGCAATTGCTTGCTGTCCGCCCTTTCGATAGGATCATTGTCTATTCTAAAGACTTTCAGCCAGATCTAACAGACCCAGCTATCAATTAACTACAGGCTGGACAGGGGAGGTCAGAAAAAAATCTCCCACCGAGGCTCGTTCTTGGTGCCATTGCGTGTGAAGCGAGTGCTCTACCAACTGATCTATCGGGACCCCTATTATTTTAATAAATGTACCGGATATTTACACCAAGCGTCACCCGGCAATCTCTGACCTGGACACCACAGGGCAAACTAATGAACAGCCGAACTTATAACATTTGGAGGAGAGATGTAGAAGCGGAGATCCGGCGTTCAGGTCATACATGAAGTGGCTTGGAAGAGATGGCACAGGACATGAAATAAAGGGAGAATATTGGTTGACGGCTTATGCCTCTGTAGGGATAAAAAGCCACATTACGTAAGGAAGTACTGCATATTTGTCATATCAAATATTTGAGACGTGATATTCAAACGTTTATGTAATCTGTGCATCTTCCGTTTTAGTATAGTCTTTGAGCTTTTTTATATAGCGCAATATCCCCTAAATGTGCTCAAAGCGCTTTACAAGGGGTCTCTGGTCAACATTTAACATGTAGGACGGGACATGACGCCTGTTAGGCGATATTACAATTTTTTTCGGACAGATACAACGCTGTTAACGACCAGGTGCTCATTTTACACCTGACTACGGTGAGAGAATGTGAGTAAAGAGCCTTTTCCAAGGACTCAACTATGCGCCGAGCGCGAAGCTCGAACCCAGCACCTTCCGATCCGAAAGCGAGTGTCATACAACTAGACCACATAGCCGTATAGTTCCCCCCCCCCCCGTGCTCCAACTGACTTCATAGTGTCTTGAATAGTACATTTTTAATTCATTCCCTTATATTCTCATCTTAGTAAAAAGTGGTTGACATTTTATGCGAATATGCGATCTTGTGCTATGGGACTCGCCTTCGGATTGATAGCTCCTTGATTCAAGACGCATAGTTGTGTTCTTGGAAAAGTCTATTTGTTCAAATTATCTCAGCTTAATCAGTTTTAAAATGAGTACCCAGGCGTTAACAACGTTGTTTCTGTCGAAAAAAAAAGTGTTATCGGCTAAAAAATGTCAAGGCTCGTTCTACATGTTACGTGTTGGTATTCGACAGGGACTCCTTGTAAAACGCTTCGAGTACATGTCGTAGATATTGCGCTATATAACAGCTCAAGTTTTATCAAAATTATCCAGTTTGAACATCTCTGACCAATGCGATCGTCCACTTCATTCAAATCGACTTCATTGCAGGAATTTTATCTTCACACATATCAAGTGTGATTTTTGCTTTGGATTGATAAATGTGTTACATGAAATATTATTCCGACATATACTCTGACCGGTCATTTATTGTTTGTTTGTTTCTTTTATCGTTCGGCTATGTGGTCACTTAGTATGACACTCGCCTTTGGGTCGAAATGTCAAGGGATTCGAATCCCGAGCGGTGTATATTTCAGAGCCCTTGTTGAGAGTTGCTTTACTAACATTTTCTCACTGTACTTAGGTGTGAATTGAGTACCAGACCGTTAACAGCGTTGTGCTTTCTGAAAAAAAAAAGTTGTAATATTGCCTAACAAGCGTCATGTGATATTGTAACACGCCTGACCGGCAGGACACGTTTTTGTTTACATGTGTCTTTCTATTCGATTTTACTTTAAATTCTTACTCTTCAATGTGGATTTTTATATGGTTAATCTTGTAATTGTGTTGGGTTTAATTATCTGAAATCAATTTTAATATCAAACGAACTATTTCTGCGATATTTTCATTTTTTTAAAATGGATTTTAAGGTAAAGCCTGATTTTCACCAATATTTTTCTTCTACACATTACGAGAGCTTTTTATTCACCACTTTATTTTTAACATCGGTGTTTTATTATCAACGCCGTCAACAACCAACGTCTCTTGTTGACGGCGTTGAGTCAAATTCACACCAACGGGGTGGAACAAGAAAACAAAGGGCGATACAAGTGTTCACTGGCCACAGACCACATCGCCCCCACCATTACAAACCATCACGACCCCCACCCACATACACAACAATTGATTTAAAACCACGACCATTGCCATTGTCGTTGTTGTCGTCGTTATCGTCAGCACCACCACCATCGTCATCGCTGTCATCTTCCTCGTTATCATCAGCATCACCACCCCCATCCAATCTTATTGCTTTACGACAACAGCGGCGGCGACAACAACAACAACAGCAAAGGAGTACAGATGACGAAAACAATTTGAAATGTGCTCTCCTGAATGCCCGCTCTGTGCGAAATAAAGCTGTGTTAATAAATGATTTTATCGTGGAAAACAAATTGGATTTATTCTTTATTACAGAGACTTGGCTAACATCTTCTGACACAATAACCACAAACGAGGTAATCCCCAGCGGCTATTCATATCAAGAAAATAGAGACCAAAGACGTGGAGGTGGTTTGATGTGTGTTTTTAGAGACGAATTGAATATTATCAAACGAGAAAAACAAAACTACGACTCATTCGAATGCATCGAAATTAACTTGAGTCATAATAACAGACATTTTAACGTCGTAACCATTTACAGACCACCACCATCAACTAAAAACAAGAGCACTAATAAAACTTTTCTAAAAGAATTTGAAGACTCTCCACGCAAAAAACACCGAGAATGGAGAAATTATTATTCTAGGTGATTTTAATTTTCATGCCGAGATTTCGGACAACTTCACCAAACTTATAGAAATATTCAATTTCAAACAAAATGTCAAAGGACCAACTCACGAGGGTGGACACACGCTCGATCTCGTTATCACACGGTCAGGATCGGAAGCCCAGACATTTCAGACCACCACCCAGTATTTTTTAAGATCAATGTCCCTGTCCCAATTCCAAATCGGCGTACAGTCCGCTATAGAAAAACTAAAGACATAAACCACACCAGATTACTAGACCAAATTCGGGAGTTGGTCATAAATAATAACGTTATACATACACACGGCGTTACAGAGAAATTAGATCTCCTCTACACATCACTTAATAATTGTATGGAAAATCATGCGCCCCTCAAGTCCAGAGCGATCGTCCTAAGACCAAATTCCAAATAGTTTACTGCTGAAATACGAAAGGCCAAACATGAAAGACGTCATAAGGAAGGTATTTGGCGTAAGTCTGGACTTGAAATTCACAAGCAAATATATAAAAAAGCCAAAAATTATACCAACCAACTAATAGTCAGTACCAAGCGGCAATATGTGAAGGACACTCTGATAAAAAGCAAACTCGACTCGAAAAAGCTTTACAATACTGTCAAAGAAATGATCACACCATCGAATACAAATAATCTACCTGCAAATACATCTCCAAAAGAACTCTGTGACAAATTCAACACCTTTTTCATTGAGAAAATTTCCAACATCCGACAGGAATTAGACAACGACAGCCCCACAAATCTACATCCCAGCACGACATCACGAGTTGAAACAACAAGCATGACTTCACCAATGAACACAACAACAATGACAAGGCACGTGACATCGCCCGGAAGATCAACATCAACGGAAGAGACACTACAGGAGGACACAACACTTAACTGCACGACACGACCAACTAAATATATGAACACCCGTTATAAAATGTTAACGTCGTTTGAACCCGTAACAATAGAGGAAGTTAAAAATATTTTGTCAGATATGCCTAATAAATCATGCCCGCTAGATAAAACACCAACTTGGCTCATAAAATCATGCTCCAGCAATTGCATCTATCGTAAATGAAAGTCTAACGTTGCCCGATTTTCCAAATATGCTGAAACATGCCTTGGTTAGACCCCTGAAGAAAAAAGCAAATCTTGACTGCAATGAGTTAAATAATTTTCAACCTGTGTCAAATTTAAATTTCATTTCTAAATTAATCGAAAAAGTCGTTGCTGCTCGTATTATTAACCATCTAGAGACGAATGCCTTAAATGTTAAATTTCAATCTGCCTACAAAGCCTCCCATAGCACGGAAACGGCATTACTTAAAGTTTTTAATTATATTGTAAATGATATAGATAATAAAAGTGCTGCGATGCTTGTTTTACTAGATTTAAGTGCGGCATTCGACACTATCGATCAAAATTTACTTTTGACTAGATTACGTGATCAATTTTATATCAGTGGCACAGCTTTGGACTGGTTAAAGGAATATTTGTTTGAAAGAACTCAGTCAGTAATTATAGAAAACCATGTATCAACTCCATCCATATTAACGTGTGGAGTGCCTCAGGGATCTATTCTCGGCCCCTCCTGTTTACAATGTATACTGCTCCCCTTTCTCATATGTTATCCACTTTTCCCATTGATTTTCATTTTTATGCTGATGATACTCAGCTGTATACAAAACTCAATAATGATTCAGAGCTGTCATCAGTATCTGTTATGGAAAATTGCATTGCTAACATAAAGGATTGGATGAAACTAAACAAACTTAAATTTAATGATGACAAGACGGAAATGATAATTTTTGGAAATAGGTATCAACTCTCAAAAATATCTACAAATGAGATACTAGTGGGTGAAAATGCTATTAAACCTAGTTCTTGTGTGAAAAATCTTGGGGTGTATTTAGATCAAGGGTTATCCATGGAAGATCATGTTTAAAAAAATATGCCAATGTTGTAACTATCACATTAGAAACATTGGAAGAATCAGACATTATATTGATGAAGATATTACAAAGATGCTTGTTAATTCGTTTATTACTAGCAGATTAGATTATTGCAATTCCCTTCTCATTGGCTGTCAAAGTAGATTAATTCATCAACTACAAAAAATTCAAAATAAAGCGGCTAGACTTATAAAATTAACGAAAAAAAAGAGATCATATAACACCAGTTCTCCAGGAATTGCACTGGCTTCCTGTGAAGTATAGGATAGAATTTAAAATATTGTGCTATGTTTTTAGATGTCTGGATGGATTGGCACCTGAATATTTGCAGGAACTGATTAAAAAATATGAACCCACTCGAAATTTAAGATCATCTCAGTCCCAACTTCTAAAAGTTACCACCTCAAAATCCATTTTCGGTGAGAAAGCCTTTTCATTCATAGCTCCACGCCTATGGAACGCACTTAGTCCTCGGACAAAGTCCTGTGTAAATTTAACATCTTTCAGGAAATGTCTGAAGACTGAGTTGTTCCGCGAGGCTTATTTTTCATAAAATATATGTTGCTTTGATTTTTTTTTTTTGTATGCATGCTTATTATGTATCATGTAGTGTCGTGATTTTTAATTTTGTTGTTTTTAAACATTTTTATATTTATTTTTATTATGTAAAGCGCCGCAGAGCACGATTGACGTGGATGTTTGGGCGCTATATAAATTCATTATTTACTATTACTATTTACTATGTATCGTCCTATATGTTAAGTGTTGCTATAGGCTAGTGACCCCTGGTAGAGAGCTTTGAGCCCTATATGAAATCTCAAGATTAAGAAACAGAAGACCAAAGAAGTAAGAAGAAGAAGAAGAAGAAGAAGAAGAAGAAGAAGAAGAAGAAGAAGAAGAAGAAGAAGAAGAAAGAAGAAGAAAGAAGAAGAAAGAAGAAGAAGAAGAAGAAGAAGAAGAAGAAGAAGAGAGAAGAAGAAGAGAAGAAGAAGAAGAAGAAGAAGAAGAAGAAGAGAAGAAGAAGAAGAAAGAAGAAGAAGAAGAAGAAGAAGAAGAAGAAGAAGAAGAAGAAGAAGAAGAAGAAGAAGAAGAAGAAGAAGAAGAAGAAGAAGAAAGTAAAGTAGTGTAAAGTTGTACGTGTAAAATGGGAAACGTTCAATCAATGATATAGAGTATCCGTTTTCATGTCTACATCTTGAATAAAACAATTGTATTCCGTGTTCACATCCTGTTTTAATAAATCAAATAACACATACACCATGGACCAATTTGTGACCCTTCGCCTCAAAACGGTATTACGTCGGGATGGTTAAGATGTTGAAAATTGAATTTATAGCCAGAAACATCAGACTTATGTTGGGTTTGTATGTTTTATTGAGGAGAATGGTCACAATACTTTAGGGTGCCCATGCCAACAATTTATATTTTTGACCAGTTTAGCATTAAATTCGGTTTTTAAGCATTTGGTTCATTCCGACACAATACCGTTTTGAGACGATTGGTCACATTTGTCCATTTGTGTTCACCCAGCAATGACTGGATGTTGAGATGAATTTTAAGTACGGCAGAAAGTATCGTAATTGTGGTTGATTTGAAAAGTAAACAGTTTATATTTGATTGAGTACGTTTCATTGGTGAAATGGGTAAATCATTTGATTCTGCTGGACTCGGAACATGAATCAGGTATCTAGGTTCATTTGACCTGGTTGAATTACATTTATCTTAGACGGGCATCATATCCAAATAGTGACAAGAAGAATGTGTCAGTTTAAATCAGGATATGTCCTTTCGTCATGAGTGAAAGTCTGAAAAAAAACACAACTTGTTGACACTTTAAGGTCATGCATACAACTGTTCAGGATATAACAACGATAAAATGTTTTATGAAATAGTATGTAATAATATAATTCATATGTCGTGAATACATTGTATACTCAGAAGTGTTTTATATGAAGTGATGGACTAGAATATACATAGTTAGGTTTTATCATCTATTGTATCCATTAAAGAAAATATAAATTAGGATTTTAAAAGGTATTTATAATAAATAAAATATCATCAACATCACATTTGCCATCATCATCATCATCATCATCATCATCATCATCATCATCATCATCATCATCATCATCATCATCACCTCTAATTTCCGTACAAAATAATATATTCCAGATCTGTCCCCAGTAGCCTTCAGTTACGGCTACGATAAAAACGACAACACAAAAGTAATTGCTGGACAGACCCTTCTATTCACGGATCGAATCATGGATCTGGGTGGACACTTCAATCTTTCCACAGGGACATTCACGGCACCGTTAAAGGGGATTTACGTCTTTCATTTAGTGGTTAGGAGTTTGAATCGTGATGGTAAGATTGATGTTTTGTGTCATTGTGCCGTGTGTTTGTCATAGTCCATAGCTACTCTAAACGCGATAATCCCATCCGCAGGATTTTCTGTCGAGTTCGAGGTCTTTTATAACTGCCAGCAGTTGCTTCATATTTAATTTACGGTAACGCTTCTAGCATTGGGAAAAAGTGATATTCTGCGTCTTTATAATAATTTCAAATCTGTTTGATTAGTGTTGATGAAAATATAGGTTAAAGTGATTCACTTTAAATACTTTTAATTTGAAATAACGTGTTAAATAAGCCAAGTTTTACCCATCTGGCACCAACTATAGTCTGGTATCAACATTTGAGTCGAATCCGTTGTTTGATTTAAATTCATGTTGCTGAGTAACCGAGCGTTCCACATTTCAAATCCTTCTTAAAAACATTATCTGTAAATGTTGTGTCGTGAATGATAGATTGTGGAAATAGATAAATAAATAAATAAATAAAGAGTTAATCATTATATAAATAAATTAATTACGTTTTTTTTATTTGTCCCATAGAGGAAATATGTATTGAGTGTCTATTTGAGGATACACTGGGATAATCCAGAATTCCGCCGCAGGGTTGCGCCTCACTCTTCTAGAGCGAAGTGACTTGCACAAGACCACATAGCGAGCGGGTATTCCAACTCGGTACCATTCAAGCACGAAGCAATGACCTTACCGCTGAGCCACACTCCCCATTTCATATAAATTGCACAATTTCTGGTTCAACGAAATACTAATTCTAACATGTTATATTTGAATTCAAAGTTTCATTATTCATTTGTATTGTTCTGGCGGTGATATAACCTAAATGTGTTGCAAGCGCCGTAAAACCCTTTAAAAAAAACAAAAAAAAATATAACAAGCTTCAACCTTACTCTTTTTGATTTTTCTAGCATTTTAAATAACATTTCTCTGAATTTGTTTCTTAATTCCTTGTCTTTCCTTATATATTTTACACTTTCAAATATGAATCAGTATTATTTTGGTGAGATCCTATTTTTCTAAGATCGATTTAATTTCATTCGATACCTCAATCGTTGGCTTTCATTTCAGATCATATTCGAATATTCCGCAAACTAGATTTTGATGCATTTTAATGCGATAATTTCTTTTTAATGAAGTGAAATCTGAAAGCAATGGGTGATTTTGTCAGTGTTGTGAAGTGAAAGTTTTAGAAATTTGAGTTGTTTGGGATTGTATGTAATTTATATTGGCAACAGAGGGATTCGAAATTGGGGTTTTGGGCCTTTTCAAACGTGACCAAAAAGTCCAAAGTCCAAGGTTGCATTATTTTCTAATGTCCCTATCATGTTAATTGTGGTATCAAAAGTCTTTGAATTATATTTACTTTCCATAACAGGTAATATATTTGTAATATATTTGGTTTATGTTTTATTTAGGAAATCTGATGGAAATGGCTGTTTTTAATAATATTATTATTACATAATAGTGCAGCCATGTGGTCTAGTGGTATGATCCTCGCCTTGGAATGAGAAGGTTGGGGTGTGAGTCCCGCGTTGAGCGTCGATCAGTTCGTTCCTTAGAGATCACTTCCTAATACTCTTTCTCTGTACTCAGGTGTAAATTTAGAACGTAGCCAGTAAGAACGTTGTCGGTGTCAAAAAAATGGTAATATGGTCTAACACGTACCATGTCTCGTCCTACATGTTAACAGTTGTTGTTGGCTTGTGATTCCTTTGAAAGCACTTTGAACACATTAGCAGATGTTACCCTGGAGGAGGAGTGTTGAACTGTCATTATTATTACTATCATTTTATTATCAATGTTATTATTATTATTATTATTATTATTATTATTATTATTATTATTATTATTATTATTATTATTATTATTATTATTATTATTATTATTATTATTATTATGATGATGATTATTATTATTATTATTATTATTATTATTATTATTATTATTATTATTATTATTATTATTATTATGGTTAATATTTTTGTTAATACTATTATTGTTATGTTTTGTTATTATTAGTATAACTACCGATAAAGGAAAAATTTCGAAATTTATTACCAAGTTCATCATTACTCTCAAGGTCACTCTTTCATCAAGGTCAAACTCATTCTATTTGGAATTAATCATTACCCATCATATTATCGTCACCATCATCATTTTATTTACATTACAACGACACCCAAACATGTTGAGCTTATTCTTTATGACAATAAAGTCAGTATGACCACACTAAGTCTCTGTATCTCAATGCATAGACTAATCCGTGCGGCTATGTTGTCTAGTTGTATGAAAATCGCTTTCGGATTGGAAGGTATTGGGTTCGAGCTTCGCTCGGCGCATAGTTCATTCCTTGGAGAAAGCTTTTTACTCACATTCTCTCGCCGCACTCAGGTGTAAAAAGAGTACCTGGCCATTAACCGCGTTGTCCCTGTCCAAAAAAATATTATAATACCGCCTAACAAGCGTCTTGTACCGTCCAAAATGTTAAATGTTTCTGTTGGCCTGGTACCCTTGTAAAGCATTTGGAGAACGTTTAGTGGATATTGCGCTATATAAAAGCTGATTTAAAAATAAAACATCGGTGTGTGTTTGTATAGAATTGTATGTTATAAATGTCTTAATTACACATACGCACACACATACACACAAACACACACACACACATACAAACCTCTACATTTATTTCTTACAAGATATATTCATGTAGATTTAAAGTACGGATCAAAGACGATTGCTACACTGAACTCCCATGACAAGGCTAGCACTGAACAGTCATCTGTGAGTACAGTGGTCGTGTTGAACAGTGGGCAAGACATCAGGACTGTGGTGAGAAGCACGAGCAGAGATTATATATATGAGGATGATCACTACTCCTATTTTACTGGATATTTAATGAAACCCATTTAAATCCGGTCATCAATGTTGTACGTTTTCTGATAATCCTGGTTTATGTCCTCCACAGATACAAAAGGTCAACACCGATTCGTTATCATCATTATCGTCGTTTTCATCATAATCATCATCATCATCATCATCATCACCATCATCATCGTCATCGTCGTTGTCGTCGTCGTCATCATTATTATCATCATAATTATTAACATTGCAATCCTGATTCCAGTCACGTTCGGCTATTATTTACAATCATTATTATTATTATTATTATTATTATTATTATTTATTATTATTATTATTATTATTATTATTATTATTATTATTATTATTATTATTATTATTATTATTATTATTATTATTATTACTATTATTATTATTATTATTATTATTATTATTATTATTATTATTATTATTATTATTATTATTATTATTATTATTATTATTATTATTATTATTACTATTACCATCATTGTCTAAATCATTATTATTATTGTATATAATAACCATGATATAATAAACAATTATATAAGATTGGGATTGTTTTTACATACAGGAAATGTTTACTACAATATAATATAACATCTTTTATCATTGTCATCATATGCTTTATACATGTTTGTATGTATTTCATAGAAATATAAAATTCTTACAACACCCGTATCAGTCTATTCCTACATAAATACATAGTGATCATCTCCATTGCTCGGATATAACACCAAAGTGATGCGACGTGCCATTAATTCAGATGTATCCTAGTGATTGTTATTAGCAAATTAAGAGAAGCAACTCATTTTTTTAAACCAAATTTTTATATTCATTGATTATCTCCCTCCATTAATTACAAATAAATTATGTCAAAATACATAAAAATAAATTCAGTTATTTTCCTATGTATACATTTGATGATTTTCTAGAATTTCCTAACAAAGTCTAAGAGAGAGAAATGAGAAAATTGAAATACTTTCCGGCTTTGGAAAACTTTTTGTTTGTTTAGTTTCAGTTATTTTTTTTTTCCATTATCACAAAATTAAAATAAAAAAGGTATTCAAGTAATGGCTTTATCTTGTCTTGGAATGTGTCCAGATAGTTATCGCATACCCTCTAGTTATTACACATGATGTGTGGAAAATGGCTGTATTTTGGTGACAACGCGGACAATAGATGTATCGTGAAACACACAAAATATGGGTTATTCCACAATATACATTATTGGTGTAACGTAACATTTAACATTAAAGTGACACAACATTCTTGTCTATTACTTTCAGTTAAACTACAAAAAGCGATTTTGACAATGTTTAAATACACACCGTTTTAGAAAAGCCAAAAAGATAATATTGATCATCACACTCTCATTGTGTTTACATTATGATATAGAATTAACTCATGTTTAGTTGACCACTGACAAAAGAACCTAAAGGTTTCATATTATTGTAAATTTCATACATTGAAACAATGATATATACTCTGTAACTTTATGTGATGAAATATTATATTTTTCCCTGGGTTTTATTTTAGTGACATTTTATCAAATGAAGAATTGATATAGAAATAAACAACTCTTATCCTGTACATTTTGAAGCAAAACTAAGATTCTCACTAGCTGTCTAGATGAACTGGGTACTATGCGTTGGCAAAATAGGGCAGATAATCCTGGGTTAGTCATTGCAATAAGTCATTGAAGTATGGTGACTTTTAATATATATATATATATATATATATATATATATGTGTGTGTGTGTGTGTGTGTTATTTTCTTTCCTTATAACTCATCTCTTGGTTATATGTCTAATGTCAATATGTCGGTTTATATTATGTATGAAATATATATTGTATACCGAATGTTAGTTTATATTGTATATTTATCAGATATTGTTATCAATGATACAGATCTATTTCTAATTTTGTCAAAAATCTAGATGAGACATTGATTTTGTCCTAGACTAGATACCGATATAGATACAGATTCATACACAGAGACATATTTATAATTTAAATATATCCAACCAAGTCCTCTTATGATTCTTCGTGCCTAATTGAATCACGTAACAAACAACTTTCAGTAATTACGAGGAATATTATTGATTAATAATTGATGAGATAAACTACAAGTATAAAAAGATGGATGGGTATTATATAGTATATTATAGAATATAAATAAGTTAAGGTCGACAACCATGAAAGCTTTGTTTATAAATTGTATATTGCCAGTCGCTTCCCTTATTAATTATTACAATTAATCACATATTAAGTTAAGTAGTGTGTGTGCATCATGTAGAATTGACATAGATTACGATATCGTATAATTGTGTCTGGAAAGCGACGTCTTTTTATGAATCGTAGAACAGATGATGTGTTCTGAAAAAAAGC
Source organism: Berghia stephanieae (assembly GCF_034508935.2). NCBI lineage: Eukaryota > Metazoa > Mollusca > Gastropoda > Nudibranchia > Aeolidiidae > Berghia > Berghia stephanieae. The sequence continues at coordinate 23,183,935 of NC_088374.1, read as the reverse complement.
TCGTAGGATAGAATTCAGACTAAAACTATATAATGTCGGTATGTACATGTTGTATGTGAAAGGAGTGAAACTGATACAAATAATATTTAGGAAAAAAGAGGACAAAAGAAAATGTTAAAGTCATAGATTTGTGAAATGCGAGTAGGTTATGAAGTATTAATAATAAGACGGCTGTTGCCCTTAACATAAAAAAGCCAAACAGTTAATAATATTCATATACAAATGGGGTAGCGTGATTCGGCGGTATCGTTTTTGCCTCGTATCCGATATCAACCGAGTTTCATAACCCGCCGCTGCGCTGCATGACTTGAGCAAGTCACCTCGCCCTAACTCAAATTGAGGCCCTGCACTGGGGTTAACTCCTCTGTTATTCCAGTCTTCCCTTGTAATAGACCCTAGAGACGAATAAGGTGAAGAAAGGGAATTTTTAAAATATAGAAAATTTCAAAGTATATTGTTTAATGCAAAATTAGTGCACTGAAACATTGTATCCTCTCGTTTTCAGAAACCGTGTTTCCCATCCTCATAAGGGTACTGTTTTCCCCAATTCTAAACAAAGATCCATTCATTTTTTTTTCTTTTTAAAGTCCACTTGTTACTATAAAAAGAATGCTGCTATCAAGAGCCATAGTATCTGAAAGGAATATAAATGTAACTATTTTCAAAATGAATGCTTCTGTATTTATTGGATTCTCGGAGTTGACACTGTTTGGACGGCGAACATTATGATCTGTGAAGTGAAAACATGGTTGAGGGGGTATCGGGTTAGATTTTAGATTGAGTCTCATTCTTTTCTAATTCACGAAATACACGTGAATCCATCCTTAAACTCTGTGTCTACAAAAAAAAAACGCTGTTTTTCGAGGTGGCTTCTTCGAAGACAAGAATATCAATGATAGCTGACGCTGACGGACATTTATTGAAACATCCATTTTGAACTTCCATAACTTTGTCAAAATTTAGCAGAATTAAAATGTTCAACTTTCTGGGTTAAAGAGTACATGCCAATTCAATTGAACCAAATATGACGTCAAGTATAAAAGAAATAAACATTGGTTACATTAAAATTAGACTCACCCTCGTAACACGTTTTGAGCACTTTGCCACTTAAGGGCCAATAACACTATAAGGTATAGTAAACACTTTATACGAGCAAGACAAATGAATTTTTGTTTTTAAATAGTTACTCTATCGAGACCACATAGAGATAAAAATGTCCCAATGGAGAAAGGTTTCAAGGGGTTATGGAAATGTACAGTGGCAAAAAATACCACATAAAAAAGCCTTCCTGTACAAAAAATATATTTTTATTTCACATCATGAAATGCAAACTAGGTTTTAAGACACTATTTATATAATGATATAGATAAAATTCTAATGTTAATTTTTTTCTTATAAATTATGAAACAAATCAAATCATTTTGCCATTTCAATAAAGCTGTATAATGGATTATAATTTAAAAAATCCATTTTAACAGAAAATAAAATACTTCATTGCATGTCCAATGACAACGACGACATATACATTTTAATTGCGTATTTTTTACTCTTGTATTAGAATTTGAATTTATATGAAAACCAATAAAATTGAGATGGTGTGAGGTGGATTATATAAAATCGAGTAATGCACGCATAAACAAAGCATTTTGCATTTTAGTCTAGAATTGATTGTTTCAATGTGATGTGACAATTTTATATAGATGTATATGATCTCCACTTAATTATTAGTATTGTAGAAACAGATATATTCAAGTCTTGATTCTGTCAACATAATTTGTAAATTGGAACAATTCAGGTATAAACACATTAGATATTCTTCACTAGTATAGGCTGGCTTGTCAATAATGAGATACAGATAAAGTTACCGTATTTTATAACAAACAGTACATGACGTATACAAAGTGTGACAGACGAATTGTTTGTATATAAAGCTCTTTAATTTGATACCAATTAACCAAATTGTCAAGACAGTTATTAACTTCAAAAAGTGAGTGTATACCAAATATTGTCAAATTACTATGATTGCTGTTTAACATTATTTATGCTTTTTAGATTCAAAGACCATGTAATGGTTTTTAAAGCCTCTTTTTTGCTCTCAAACGATATTACTTGAGAATATACGATGTGTGTAAGTTGATGAAAGACAAGAACCAAATCTCTATCAGATATTCTAGTAGACAAAGTTTTTGACATGTGCAGTAATACCAAACCATTGATGAAAATCAAGGACAAAATATATGTCAGAATTAGTATTAGACAATGTGTTTGATTTATTATTGGTTACACGATACAGATGGATTGGGTTAGATCTTCTCGTGTGTAAGACTTTATATTCAAATGTATCAAAAACCGCATTCCAATGTTCTACACATTTGGAAATAAATCTTGAATCTGGTACATATACGTAAAGGTAATTAATAAGAAAAGTACAAATTGTCTGTGTGAACAAAACATTGCTAATTTTATTCTATAATGAAACAATAATATCGGTATTTTTAAAAGCAGAAAAAAACTATATGGCCATACCTAGTGTTTCTGAGAAGTTGTCGACAATAAAATTTGACGAAAGGTACTTTAAGTACCAATTCCTTTACATTAATTGTTATTAGTATTGTTTGTTTTATCATCGTCCTTTTATTACTGTAAATATTGGTTCATATACATGACTTCGTAAAATACGGATGTTTTTTTTTTATAAAATCATTATATTTCATACGTCTTGCTGTAATAATAAGAATTGCTAAATACATCACAGTAATAATATTTATTACCATTAGCACAAACAAAATAATTACACCTCTCATTACAATAACCATAAATCACCAAAACCATCATTAAATCTATCACCATCATAACTATCATTACATCAACAAGAAACAACCATCACCACCATAAAAACCATCACCAACACAACTCTTAATAAAACAACCACAAATCACCACCTACACCCGTACATCTACAACAAACACAAACACTGCTATCGCCTTTGTCATCCACGTTACAAGAGACAACAATACAATGAGTGTTTAATCATATTTTGTGGTCAATCCTATTTCTATAACTATGGACCACAGGCATTTGAACATTTATTTGTTTGCTCTTTTCATTTTATTTCTTCCCCATGTATACGCATAAATATAATAAACATTTAATCAAAAAATGATGAGGATCCTGTGTATTTTTTTTTTAATTTTTAGATTATGTATTATGACAGTCCAGCAACACTATCAACAATGAAATATGGCCAAGTCGACATTGTGTGTACGCACAATTCATCCAAACCCTTAACCTTTAACAGTTGATTGCGCTAAAGCATATATTTCCCTTATGCCAAATGTCACCAAAACTTTAGAGGGTTTCCTTTATGGGTCATTCGTATCGTTTATGTCCCATTATTTATTTTTCTACATATTACAGATACAACTTATTTCCAATACTTCGAGTGATATAAAATACTAAGCAATTTTAACGAAGAGTACCCATCCCTAGATTGTAATCAATATACCGCTTTGAGCCGACTCATACGTTCGCTCAAACGCGTCACACACAGCCACATGCGTATACACACACGCAAACACACACACACACACACACATATATATATATATATAATATATATATATATATATATATATATATATATATACTTGCTCAAATTGCTTACAATGGGTCTGAATCCAAAAACAATGTTTTTTATTGTCGGACACGACATGGCATGTGTAAATAAAATTCAATTTTCAACGCTATCACCCGTCGGCCAGTCATTTTATAACCTGGTACATTTACATATTGTCAGTAAGTCATATATTAGGATTCAACATTGGTAGGAAACCAAATGACAACTGACTTATCCATAGCAAATCTTGACAATATAGTAAGAGAAACAAAAACGAACGTGCCCAATGCGGGAATCTAACTCTATTCATAAGGTAATGCCTTAACCACTCAGCTACTCAACAAGAAAATTAGGTACATGTAAATTAGAAATTATTCACACAAGAAACGATCCTAGTTTAAACAGTTCAGACTTGATTTCTTACACAATAAAGGTACCCCAACTAAGTCATGGCTCCTTAGTCCCTTTCTGTGTTCTTTCCTTAAGTTCTTTCCTTAGCATAGCGGGGTCAGGACTTGAACCCACAACCTTCAAATCAGGGGTTTGAATGGTATATTTTGTGTATGCGTTCTTTCCTTTACGCTATCGCTGTTGGAGTTTATTTTCATTCCTCCTCATCCATGTCTGGAGCATACGCAATGTCTCAATCGTTTCTATGTTATGTGTTTGTGTTGAGAATATTGGCTATTAAGCTTAACTGCTGGTCAAAAATAACTTCGCGATGGTGGCGCGCGAACGAGCCGGCGATCTCCAGTAGTGGGTGAGAGAAGGCTTTAGAAATATGACTTTGGTTTGATACGAATATTTTTGTGTTCGTGGATAGCTCAGAAGGTAGAGCCACGCTCTCACCTGCCAGGCGGAGTTGTCGCACCAATAAGGTCGCAGGTTCAAACCCCACCACCGCCGCGAAAAATGTTTTATTCTCTATTGTCTTCTGGCACTCTTCTACTCACTTCATATCTTGTTGTTACCAACATAAGTGCCTGCTCCACTCACTTTTCTGAATTAAAAAATTCACCCCATATACCGGAGCATACGCAATGTCTCAATCGTTTCTATGTTATGTGTTTGTGTTGAGAATATTGGATATTAAGCTTAACTGCTGGTCAAAAATAACTTCGCGATGGTGGCGCGCGAACGAGCCGGCGATCTCCAGTAGTGGGTGAGAGAAGGCTTTAGAAATATGACTTGGGTTTGATACGAATATTTTTGTGTTCGTGGATAGCTCAGACGGTAGAGCCACGCTCTCACCTGCCAGGCGGAGTTGTCGTACCAATAAGGTCGCAGGTTCAAACCCCACCACCGCCGCAAAAAAAAAATATTCTCTATTGTCTTCTGGCACTTTTCTACTCACATCATATCTTGTTGTTTCCAACATAAGTGCCTGCTCCACTCACTTTTCTGAATTAAAAAATTCACCCCGTATACCGGAGCATACTCAATGTCTCAATCGTTTCTATGTTATGTGTTTGTGTTGAGAATATTGGCTATTAAGCTTAACTGCTGGTCAAAAATAACTTCGCGATGGTGGCGCGCGAACGAGCCGGCGATCTCCAGTAGTGGGTGAGAGAAGGCTTTAGAAATATGACTTGGGTTTGATACGAATATTTTTGTGTTCGTGGATAGCTCAGACGGTAGAGCCACGCTCTCATCTGCCAGGCGGTGTTGTCGTACCAATAAGGTCGCAGGTTTAAACCCCACCACCGCCGCGAAAAAAAATTTATTCTCTATTGTCTTTTGGCACTTTTCTACTCACTTCATATCTTGTTGTTATCACAGGCTTAGTAATATATTGCACTATTGTCTTCTGGCACATTTCTACTCACTTCATATCTTGTTGTTATCACAGGCTTATTAATATAACGTCATTGCATGTTTAGTAAATTAATGATACGGATATAATGTATGTTATTAATATTTTCAATTTCTGACATTTTTAGAAGTCACTAAATCTAATTAAGTGTATTATTCGTGGAAATAAAATATTACTAATACAATTGCAAAGGGCAATAACTCAATAATAATACACCATAACACATCCCTTATAGCCTGAAGGATACTGAAGGTTTAACTATCAAGACATGTACATAGACACACATATTGTAACAGTCCGTTTAAACACTTTTTCAAAATTAATTTGAAATTTTATGTTAGACATCCAGAAGATCGCCTTTGCGATAAACATTTAAAAGTCCGTACGAACAATACTATTTCACATGTCCGGTGATCACATACACTATGTCACGTCCATCTGACAGTCCATGCACTGGAATAATCTGTTACAAGATCGTGAGTCTCGTTGTCACAATTATAGTTTAATCACTATGTTAACTACTGTGACGAGTGAGCAGTTGGTCGACGTGTCTTCTCAAATTGGACCATCCGGCACAATTTTCACATCGAACATTCGGTTTCCAATCACTGATGCTACAACCGCTGGCACCCACTTGTCCCTACGCCACCTCTGAAAAGAAGGTATAGCGCTGGCTGTATCTGTCGACCATTCAGCAGTTCGCTTGGGCTATATCCGCTTCACAGAGGAGATCTCCGGTACTGAATCAAGAACTCGTGTAAGACCTCACTGGTGCTGAGGCTGGACTTCCTTAGTACTTTTCAAATGACTGTACCAGTCTCTCAGCTGCACTGTTGGTCTCTGGATGATACGGGGCTCCCTGTAGGTGTTGAATACCCCGGCTCTTACAGATACTGGTAAACTCAGCTGACGAGAAGCACTTCGCATTATCAGTGACGATGGTATATGGGTATCCAAAATGCGCAAAATCCTCGTCCAGCTTTTGAATTGTTGCCTTCGTGGTGATGGATGTCATCTGGTGGACACACGGATATTCGGAGTATGCATCCACCATCGCAGAGCCAGTTGTGTCCTTTGAAATTCACGGCATGGTCGATAGGACACGTTCCCATGGTTAGGCATATCCATGGATGTACCGTCTGTTTTGGAGGCATGATTTGGTTTCAACACACGACATGATCCTCTGGTGGTGTTGGCAATTGCTGTGTCGATCCCAGGCCATGTGGTCCAGTGGTATGACACTCGCTTTGGATCGGAAGGTCCTGGGTTCGAGCCTCGCTCGGCGCATAGTTGAGTCCTTGGAGAAAGCTCTTTACTCACATTCTCTCACCGTACTCAGGTGTGAAATGAGTACCTGGCCGTTAACAGCGTTGTCTCTGTCCCAAAAATTTGTAATATCGCCTGACAGGAGTCATGTCTCGTCCTACATGTTATGTGTTGCTGTTGGCCAGGAACCCCTTGTAATTGCTTTGAGCACGTTTAGTGGATATTGCGCTATATAAAATCTAAAGTATACAGCTGTTCTGGCTAGCTATTTCATTCGTTGCATTCCAAAATTGCGCAGATGTAGTATTGAAGAATGCGTTCTTGAAGCTTCTTCGGAACCACCACACGATCACCATAGAACAAGCAACCATTCGATGAGGTACGGAAGTCTTTAATTCTGCTGAACGACCCAACTGTCCAGGACTCTTGATTGTTGGGTGTCATCTTCTCTGGCTCATCCTTCTTCCAAGTATTTGAAGCAGCCGATTGCACTGGCTAGTCCTGGGATTCTTTAGTCAGCTCATCAGAGTGAGAGGGAGATACCATCTGAATGGAGCAGATTGTTGACGAATCATCTCCGGTCTCTAGTTTGTCGAACATTTGGTCAGGTCCTGATGGCAAACGACTCACTGCGTCAGCATCTCCGTGGTCCGACGTCTTCGTACTCGATTTTGTAATCGTACTGGGTCAAGGTAAGTGCCCATCTTGCTGACTGTTTGCTACCATTTTTTGAATCGGCTTTGATGGTCCAAACAGAGAGATCAGCGGCTTGCGGTCTGTTACAAAAATGAATCTTCGGCCATATAAGAATTGGTGAAATTTTCTCAAGGCAAAGATGATGGCCAATGTTTTCTCTTATTTGGCGGTATTTCCGCTGACAGGCGCGTCATCGTCTTCGATGCGTTAGAATAGGTCGTTCACTGCCATCGGAGTAACGGTGAAACAGGACAGCTCCAATGGTAACTACTGATGCGTCACTCGAGATTCCAACTTCCAACGATGGGTCGAAATGTGCAAGTACGGTATCAATTAAAGCATTGCCTTGATCTTCCGGAAGGCAGACTTTATGTAGCCCTTAATGCCGCAGTGGTGGCAAGGGGCTTCCTTGAAACGACAGGCATCACTCGAGTTGTTCCCGAGGCACCGGTAGCATCGGGTTTTCTGGTTCCTGTTCTCCGTTGAATTTGATTGGCGGTTGATCTTTGGAGACGGTTTGTTATTCGCCCTGGGCAGTTTACGAGCCGGATTACGATTGGGCTTAAACACTTCGGCATTTGATGTGCCGACCGTCTTTCTGCTACTTTATCCAGCCTCCTTCACTTCCGCGGCGATCTGAATGGCTCGATTGAACAACAGCTCGTCATCCTTTACTTTGAACAAGGCTTGATGGTAGCTCGCTGTTATCGAGCAAACGAATCAGTCCACATTGCCTCGTCCTTGATCGAGGTAAATCACATGTAGCTGCCTCTTGCCGAATTCTGGCAGGGTAACTCGTGGACAATATCTTCTGGCTTCCTTTCTGTTCGTGTCCAGAATTTGTAACGCTCCCGAACAACGAATCTTTGGGGTTGAAATGGTCAACCATGTGCTGCTGGATCTCATCCATCGATAATTCGTATCCGTCCTTGGGAGGAACGCTCTGTGAAACCATTGCTTGAAGATGGCACACGATTGGTTGGTGAGAAAAATCTCCACAATCATGTCCGATGGAATGGAGTTAGCCTTTACGAACGTCTGGAAACGTGACCAATAGTCCGTCCACAGCTCTGCGTTTGAATCAAACTCGCAGAATCCGGTGTAGGTCACTGACGACTTGGGTCGATCCATCACCAAGGCCAATAACGTTTCCATATGTTGACGCTGGATCTCCATCTACTTTTGTGGTTGGGCCATCTGATCACGCAATAGCCCAATCAGCTCCTCGTTGTCAATGCTGCTCGTGTACTCATGACGATGCACCCAAAGCAGCCAATGAACGACCAGAAAGCCGATGCGTTGCTGCAAATACACGTCCGACTCCGGTGGTAATCCCTGCTGTCCGACACAGCAAGACAAGTAGGTCAACCGTTTGACCCGGCAGCTCCTCCTCGAACGTCTGACACGGCAAGGCAGGCTCGTCCTGATGAAAACCTCCAAAACATCCAATGGAAGGTCAGCAGGCCAATACGTTCGACTCCGCTGGTTGGTTTTCCGTGCTGTCCGATACAGCAAGCAGTAGGTCACCCTTCTGACACGACAGGTACTCCTCGCACGTCTGTCACGACAGACTGTCACGTCCTGATGATTCTTCCACGACTGTCACGACAGGCAGTCATGTCCTGATGATTCTTCCACGTGTGTCACTACAGACGGTCACGTCCTGTTGATTCTTCCTTCTGTCCGACAACAGTCACTCCTGATGATTCTTCCACGTGTCACGACAGCATCACGTCCTGATGATTCTTTCACGTCTGTCACGACAGACAGTCACGTCCTGATGATTCTTCCACGTCTGTCACGACAGGCAGTCACGTCCTGATGATTCTTCCAAAGCATCCAATGGACGGTCTTCCCTTCAGTAAGTCGAAACGTGGCTGTACATACAAGTCTGGCTCCGCTGGTAAGTTGTCCTTGCTGTCCGATACAGCAAGATAGGTAGGTCACGGCAGGTCATCCTCGCATGTCTGAAACGTCAGAGCAGTCACGTTTCTCTCTCGCACGTCTGACACGGCAGAGCAGTCACGTCATCGCCCTCGTTCGTCAGGCACGGCAAAGAAAGAACCGTTTCAAGATTCTCGACTGACAAAACGAAGCTCATAATAATATAATACGTGATAGCACATTACATACACTGATGCTATTGATATCATTGTGGTATACGTTTTATATATATGTAACTTTGGTATATTTATTTGAAACGTCCATTGAGCATCGCACAGTGATCAAAATGCGCGATATAATTGCCATGCATTA
>NC_088374.1:23161788-23169288 GCF_034508935.2 Berghia stephanieae | reverse complement strand
GTTGTAATTTGTTATGAATATTTTCTTCCTGGACATGTAACGAATAAACTCAATTTAAATCATAAGTTGTTGACAATAAATGCCATATGAATTGCATAGACTTCTTGATGATGTTAAAACCTCAAATTTGTTGGATAGTTTTTAGAAAATATTGAATAAATAAGGTCAAAAATTAACATTCCAGGTCGTGGAAGTTGCTTAAATTGTAAGATACATTTCTAAAATACAATCTGAGTTTACACTTATCAAATTAATTGATTAAATTTGAGTTCCCCGCGTTAAGAACTTTTTCTTCTTTATCGGCAATCAATAAAATAACCTTAACTAAAGTCAAACACACATATTAGTAGGGACACTCACATTTTTTTTGTCGATACGATTGTTTCAATGGGTTTCAATATCGTCGGTGTTCTTCTTTTTAGGGATCCAATGTCGAAAGACAATATGGAGACCCATTAAAACGATTGTATCGGCAAAAAAGTAAACGTCCCTACTTATTTCATTTGATCTAACCAATGTTATAGAGCACCTAGTACCTACAAGTACCCACCAACACTCATATATATATCTTCTTCTTCTTCTTCTTCGTTCCTCTGATGGACATCTATGGCTGCAGTCCGATATCTGCTATGAGGTCTGTGGTCCGCTTTAGGTCCTCAGCCTCACCATAGAATATATATATATATATTGTCGAAATGTAAAAATAAACTCTTTCTCACACTTCTGAATAGGTAAACTTAAAAGATTGGAAGCCTCTCTGGTATTTTGAAAAATCCAAAGTATACAAAATTAACAAAGCTATCAAAACAAAAGCTTTGCTCATATCCTTTCCGTTTACCATTTCAAATTTCACCGTTCTCATTCATACATTGGAGTTAACGATAAAGCTACCTCCTCCCGCAGCTCACCATCACTGCCTACAATTGTCACCTTGAGGTGTCTCTCGAGAAATTGAAATGAAGTCACTTGAAGTTAAATTCGGATTGAAGTGTTTGTTCTACAACAAGGAAATCTGATTTGTATGTAGTGATGTTTTGCGTGTTCATTCTTGGTATCCAACGGGCACATGTATGCCTATAGGCCAGAATTACAGGAACAATATTTTCAACTATTCCCTGTGAGAACATCCTGGCCTTTGCAATGTCTCTGATTTGCTGCCATCGATGCAGCCTGTGACCATACATTGTAAGCCCGGTCATTAATGTTGGTGGAGACAACATCAGTTCTAGTAAAACTCCTAAACCACTATTGAACCACTTGAATGCCAACACACACGTCATCACACACACATTGCAGCAGTTCATGATTGTTTACGAGCGCAAATTGCTCTGGGATATGGTAATAAGTTACAGCCCGTTCTGAGATGAATAGGGGGATCCGATAGCACAGTTCATAGAGCACGCATTCACAAGCAAGGGGACCAAGACGGTTCCTTGTTTTAGTAAAGATTTTTCTTCTGATCCCCTGTTCATCCAGCAGTGATTGGGTACCTGGAATTGTTAGATATGGCGGAAAGCAATTTGCGATAGACCAGCGTCCAGTCCAACGAGTATCAGGCAATTGTTAATGTCCATTTCAAGCCATAGAAGTCGGGCTAAACTAGGGATCCATGGGCAAAGCGGTTCTTAAGTACTGTCACTACTGTGGTGTATATCCCTTCAAAGTGATTTGTTGTTAGAATAGGCGTTCTTTCGAATAAGAAATATCCGCTAAATTAAAGCTGGTGACAGAGTGGAAAAACAAAAATACCCTCAGTGCGATGTATAATGCAAATTGGCGCGTTTAGTAAAATCAAGAATGTATGATAGTTTTCAAGACGTTTCATCTATCTTTACCGAATACAAGAACTTTGCGAATAGCTTTATTTTATCTCTGTCATTGTTATACATTCAGTGTTATATTATGGTACAAAATTGACATTTCAACAACAAAGAAAACAATTTCGATATAATATTAGAATACTAAATATATATTTAATATTTCTCTGACTGTGTTATATTATTTTGCAAATTTAACGTGCTCTTAATCCCATTTAATGTTATATGTAAATAATTACATTAACCATATCTGTGCTATCTTCTAGTATATAATCGATATTTTATTAAATCTTATTCAGCGATATCACAATGCAAAATTGACTTTTTCTTTATCTTTTTGTTCTACAGCAAAACAGATTTGAAGAGAATATAACAGGAAAGGTTAACGTCATGTTGGTGTCAGTTCTTTTGGGTCTTTTTTTGCTTGTTACTGCGAACGTTGCAGAAGAAAGCTGTAAGTATCAATTTTCATGAAAACACGGATCATGATGATGGAGATAATGGTGAAGATAGTAAATATAGTAAAAAAATAAAATAAATAATAATAATAATAATAATAATAATAATAATAATAATAAAATAAAAAAAAAATAAAAAATAGAAGAAGAAGAAGAAGAAGAAGAAGAAGAAGAAGAAAGAAGAAGAAGAAAGAAGAAGAAGAAGAAGAAGAAGAAGAAAGAAGAAGAAGAAGAAGAAGAAGAAGAAGAAGAAGAAGAAGAAGAAGAAGAAGAAGAAGAAGAAGAAGAAGAAGAAGAAGAAGAAGAACAAGAAGAAGAAGAAGAAGATGAAGAAAAAGAAGAAGAAGAACAAGAAGAACAAGTTGAACAAGAAGAACAAGAAGAACAAGAAAAATAGTAGGAAGAGGTTGTTAGATGATAATTTTCTGAGAGAATCTGGTGTAATATATTATGTTATGGTAATTTACATTTTTTATCTGTCTTGAATTAGGTTTGATTATTTTTAAGTATCAATGTACAGAGATCATTTGAAACTATAATTATCTATGGTCTAATTAAGAGATACATAATTGTATACGTATTAGTCTACTTTATCGTATTTTGTGCTTTGATGATAAAAAATGGCAGTGAATTTACGGAACAATTGATCCCAAAACCTATTTTAAATGGATAGATTAGAATGGTAATCATTTCTTGAAATTATCAAAAGACATTCAAAAATACGTCATCAACTTTTGTTGTGATATGCTAGCAATGGATAGAATCAATTATAATCTGAATTTAAAGTCAACACCAATAAAGGATAGTATTATGGCCGACCTGATTTTTATCAGAGTCAAATAATGATATCATTAGCCTGAAATAAAAAGTAGATTTGCTTTTTTTTCTCGTATATGAGACTGTAAAAGTAGTTTTCATAATTAGAAGATTTGCCAATAGTTCTGTGATCGATTATAAAAAAAAGTTCTAGTGGCTATTTTGAACAATTTTATCCCCAACCCTGTTTAACATATTTGATTCATTAATACTTGTCAATGACTTTCAGATCAGCGATGTCCTTTCACATGGACCTTCAATGAAGAAAGCAAAACTTGTATCAAAGCATACAATGACAAAAAAGTCACGTGGATGAAAGCTAGAGATACGTGCCAAAGCATGGGCGGTGATTTGGTGGTAATACGGAATTCTCACATGAATGATTTTGTTCAGGGTAAGATTAAATTTACTTAAAATTGAAATCTTGTCTTTCAAATTTTCCGTATACGGTTCTCGTCATTGTAGGTCCTGGCCAGGTAATCAATTCAAGGATGGCTGTCAGAAAATGTTAAGAAAGAGCTTTTGCCACAGTGGAATTTTGACCAAGACCTACAATTTCAAAGACGAGTGTCATGTCACTTGACAAGAGTTCCCAATTCTTATTTTTATCACTAAATTTTCACTCTTTGGTACATCCTGGATGTGGACAACGTATTAGAGGAATTGTGAAGTCAGGGTATTAAACATTTAAGATTTAACTACGAAAGTTACAAGTAGTCCTCAGTTTTTCCTTTCCCAAATAACTTTCCATGAACGAAAACCCTCGTTTTCCCATCACATCATAATTTTGATCAATACATAGTGTTAGAGATTGTTTTCTTATATTTCATGTCTGATGTTATCTACGAGAAATGTGTCTTTTAACAAAAAAGTTATAGTAGGAATATTAATATGGTCTATCACTATATATATATATATATATATATATATATATATATATATATATATATATATATATATATATATAATACTTAACTGAAAACTGCAACGACTAAATTTAAAAGTGGACTAACGGATACAATAAAGCTTTACATTGGTTACCCGTGGCTGCCTACAAGCAAATTCAAGATATTTTCCAGCTCTTTTCTTGTGTTTGTAGCCTTTATGTTGTGACATATTCAATAACAGCTCTTAATTATATGACAAGCATTTTAAAATCTGATTTGGAAGCTGAAAACACAAATTCTAAAATGTAACTCCTTAGAAAAAGTCATACGAAGACACGTCGGGTGATTCATCTCTCTCGATAAATCTGTCCAGAAACGTGTCCTTTAGAAATTCGCAAAACCGCCTATCTCCTCGATAGATTAACACTCATTGAGTTCTGATACTCATTAAGTTGAGATGCAACATAAATTTATAGACCTTTACATATATCGTTTCCTTCCATTTAAAAAAGATGGGACTATAACCGGTTTGTCCATGCGCACATCAAAATTTTACTTTTGGATAGTATTTCTTTCTTTTAATTGTATCTGCTTTTTTCTTGTGTAGTGTTTAGTTGTTTTTTTTTAATATTTTGCTTGTTTGTTTGTTTGGCGTTATGTTTGTTCGTTGTATTTTCAAAAAAAAACATTTTCCTGTCCTATACGGCCGTTTTAGGAGTACACATTGCGTGCTATTTGATAACCATTGTATATACTGTGTTTTTTAAAACAACGGCAGATAATGGTCTGCCAAAATGGGCAAAAAAACGTTGTTGACCTTCTTGTGACGATTTCGTTTCATGCATTTACACTACACAGATATATTATTATTGAACTGTTGCTTTTTCATATTTAAAAAACAAGAATAATGAGACCTTTTATATACCAACAAAAGGACAATATCTCTAAAAAAATCATAAAATCACTTTTTTCACTTAATCGACACTCTAGGACATAGGAAAGCTTACAGTGTTGTCAGAATGATCATATCTCAAGTCTTTTTTTAAAATTAGAGGCGATTAAACATTTTGCCGCCCCATAAAGTTAACGGGGTCCCTCGTGAGCATGACGGTGGCAACAACGAATATTATACTATTACGGAATATTATAGCATGGCTTGACCATTCGAAACGACTTGGGAAGAAATCGCTACTTTCAAGTCTTCCAGATGGACATATTCATGGCCAATTGGGACAAAATTGGCCATAATTAGAATATGGCTTTAAAAAAATATTCTATTTACTTTTTCACAACTACTTTTTCCTTAGTGTAATAGATTGTATATCGATTTTTCGCAGAGTCTTGATTTGAAGTAACCAATGAAAACTTTAACATTGGCTAATAAATTAATTCAATCGAGAAACTGACGGATAACTCTCGTTCTGCTATCCACTGTCGTGACCATAAATGTTATCATTATAATTTGGCTACCTCATGACGTCAGATGTCCTGGTGATAGCTATAATATTATTATTAAGTAAATCATCGAATCACGAAATTCGACAAAACGTTGAGTCGATTTGTGCGAGACTGACCAATTAAATTACCGGTGGGTGGTATCAAAAACACAAAGGTTGAAAATGAAATACCAATGTGCACGACACAAAGGGACAGACTTGTATCGTAGAAGGATGATTGGTGTTGCATCGATAGGTTTACCCTATTGGGCTCAGAATCTGTTTCTGCTAGATGCTGAGTTCCCTAAATGGCCATGTCAATCATGTAACACCTTTAGATCATCTCATCATACTGTTTGATATCTATAGCCGCGTTTTCGAGTCCGATTGTCAATCATGATAAAATCCCGCCCACAAACGTTTCATAGGTCCATCATCTGTTTCAAACTTTTTGCTCGTGAGATGTCAGGACTTTCTCAGAGCAAATTATTGGTTCTTGACCTTTCACCATTACTAACAGCTTTTCTCTGAATGGTTGCTGTGACTGCTGGGAGATGTGAGAAGCTTGACTCGTGTGAGAAGTTTGTCGATCGAGTTAGTCCTATTTTGCTATAATATTCACAACTTAGATACTGTTCTTTTGGTGAAAACGGACGAGGCATTTGCATTGCGGTTAACCATGGATGAACAGTGTGTGAGACGGACGTATAAGATACTGCTCTTTTGTTGGTTACAGGTAGAGTTATTTGCGTGGCTATAACCAAGAAAGGACAGTATCTCAAAATATTATGCAACACATTGCGTCAATGAAATCCCCGACTAACAGAAAAACGCAATATATCATTAGCTATTATTTAATGTTAGATGCCTTCCAATATGTATTAGAATTAAAGAGTTATGAATGAAAAAAACTAAATGTGGCGATTGCGGCAAAACTGGTTTGATCTGGGTCAGCCCAGATACTGTCCTTTTGTTGGTTAGGGCAGTTATTTTGATAATGATTTTCCCAAGTTTGATGATGCAATCAATATACATGGATGAATAATGAAGAAAATGTATAATTTTTTTTTTGAAATCGTGACAACTAGATACGGATGACTCTAATGGTTCTATAATAATGAGTTCTATAAAACGTTATATTAGTGGCAAAAATGTTCTCGCCAGAAAGGAAATCAGAATTGGAATTAAAATTAGATGTAAAGAGGAGTGTTTATCTGGCTGAAATACCTCGTTGACAGTCAGAATCCAAATTTTGTTTCATCTCAGCTCAATTGACCAAGCGCTTGCTTCTTAGGAAAAACGACCATGTTCATTCCTGGGGGAAAAATATATTTTGTTCTTCTTTTGTCTACCCAGAACTGATTGGGTAGCTGGGTCTGCTTGATCTTTTGGAATGTACTTTTCTTTAGATTAGCATCCTATCTAAATAAATGCAAATAATTGTAATCACCGATTTCACGGTATATACAAAGAGATAAACTCCTGCTCCATGGACCCAACGGCTCAGAAATACTTTTTTTCAGCAAATTTATCATCATTGTTATTGATCACCCCTCCTACATAGCAACTACCTTTTATTAACAAACTCTCCCATTGTATCATCACTATATAAATACCATTTTATTACCGTCGTCATCATCGTCATCATTCTCAAATAACGTTTACGAACATAACAAAAATCGAATTCATTTATAAGACCTTTATTACTTCAACATATCATTGTCTTCTTGCTAGATAAATGTATCACACGAGACATTTTGAAAAACTCATGGAAGTATATTTGTCTTAAACTTTTACACAATAATTAATGATCTATTTATATTGACATTTGAAATTGACACGACAATATTCTTCTCCTTTAACTGTTTTGGTTCTCATTTTTTTGCCTTATTATCCTCAGTACTAACGATTAGGAGCTTGTACCTCCATGTTAGTAGATATGAATAGTCATTTGGAAATGAATACAGATTAAATCTTCTAACAGTTTAGTATTTAATTAAATTCATGACCAATCGCCTTGTTTTTTGAAATTTGCAGGATTGCCTAAAGAATTAATAGTATTTTAGCATTGATTAACCCAGTGAAG
>NC_088374.1:23148825-23161689 GCF_034508935.2 Berghia stephanieae | reverse complement strand
GATATACGTGTGTATATACTCCCACATCATCCATAATCGGAATGTGACTATACAGCTTTTTCCAATGTGTTCTTCATATTAATCTTTACCTTAACGTGAGCTTGTTCCTTGTAATTAATCAATGATAACTTTGGCCATCAGTGCATCAAGTATAAAAAGATGAGAATCTCGTAATAAATCACCCATTAAAATCTTGATGAAGTGCAAGATTGTTAACTCCGAGTTCATCGTGTTTTCTCTTCATAGATGAATGTATTATAACGTAGCTTTCATAATTCCATGTCATACTATTACCAAAGGCGATTATTTTACCATCAAGTAACGGATGTGTTTAGACACAGACTATTCAATATACTTCTTTTTCAGCCTTAAAGAATCGACTCTAAGGCGTGTGGATTTTACAACAGGCATATTGTTATTTGTAACTCACAGTTCCATTTCTCATCAAGTAGGGCGAAGCATATTTCAACAAAAGTATATTTTTTAAAAACAGCAATCAAGTTTTCAACAACAAAAGTCTACAATTACAGATCTTCATGTCACCAAAACATAAGGACTAATCATAACGAGACTATACACAGATAGACGCCTTCCTGGCTTTTAAGCTTTCTTTATTTACTTATTCTCACCTCAGTCTGTTATATACTCTAGAATGAGCTGAGAATATATATATAGGGGGGGGGGGGTGTTGTGTAGGCGCAGATGCTAGTTCCAATGCTAGTGGTAAAAATGGTGATGCTAATGATAATACTAAAAAAATGGTAGTGTTAATATAATAAAATAATAATAATAATAATAATAATAATAATAATAATAATAATAATAATAATAATAATAATAATAATAATAATAATAATAACAATAAAATAATAATAATAATGATAATAATAATAATAAAAATAATAATAATAATAATAATAATAATAATAATAATAATAATAATAATAATAATAATAATAATAATAATAATAATAATAATAATAATAATAATAATAATAATAATCATAATAATAATAATAATAAATAATATAATAATAATAATAATAATAATAATAAATAATAATAATAATAATAATAATAATAATAATAATAATAATAATAATAATAATAATAATAATAATAATAAATAATAATAATAATAATAATAATAATAATAATAATAATAATAATAATAATAATAATAATAATAATAATAATAATAATAATAAAATAATAATAATAATAATAATATTAATAATAATAAATAATAATATAATAATAATTATAATAATAATAATAATGCATGGCAATTATATCGCGCATTTTGATCACTGTGCGATGCTCAATGGACGTTTCAAATAAATATACAAAGTTACATATATATAAAACGTATACCACAATGATATCAATAGCATCAGTGTATGTAATGTGCTATCACGTATATATTATTATGAGCTTCGTTTTGTCAGTCGAGAATCTTGAAACGGTTCTTTCTTTGCCGTGCCTGACGAACGAGGGCGATGACGTGACTGCTCTGCCGTGTCAGACGTGCGAGAGAGAAACGTGACTGCTCTGACGTTTCAGACATGCGAGGATGACCTGCCGTGACCTACCTATCTTGCTGTATCGGACAGCAAGGACAACTTACCAGCGGAGCCAGACTTGTATGTACAGCCACGTTTCGACTTACTGAAAGGGAAGACCGTCCATTGGATGCTTTGGAAGAATCATCAGGACGTGACTGCCTGTCGTGACAGACGTGGAAGAATCATCAGGACGTGACTGTCTGTCGTGACAGACGTGAAAGAATCATCAGGACGTGACTGCCTGTCGTGACAGACGTGGAAGAATCATCAGGACGTGACTGTCTGTCGTGACAGAAGTGGAAGAATCAACAGGACGTGACCGTCTGTAGTGACACACGTGGAAGAATCATCAGGACATGACTGCCTGTCGTGACAGTCGTGGAAGAATCATCAGGACGTGACAGTCTGTCGTGACAGACGTGCGAGGAGTACCTGTCGTGTCAGAAGGGTGACCTACTGCTTGCTGTATCGGACAGCACGGAAAACCAACCAGCGGAGTCGAACGTATTGGCCTGCTGACCTTCCATTGGATGTTTTGGAGGTTTTCATCAGGACGAGCCTGCCTTGCCGTGTCAGACGTTCGAGGAGGAGCTGCCGGGTCAAACGGTTGACCTACTTGTCTTGCTGTGTCGGACAGCAGGGATTACCACCGGAGTCGGACGTGTATTTGCAGCAACGCATCGGCTTTCTGGTCGTTCATTGGCTGCTTTGGGTGCATCGTCATGAGTACACGAGCAGCATTGACAACGAGGAGTGATTGGGCTATTGCGTGATCAGATGGCCCAACCACAAAAGTAGATGGAGATCCAGCGTCAACATATGGAAACGTTATTGGCCTTGGTGATGGATCGACCCAAGTCGTCAGTGACCTACACCGGATTCTGCGAGTTTGATTCAAACGCAGAGCTGTGGACGGACTATTGGTCACGTTTCCAGACGTTCGTAAAGGCTAACTCCATTCCATCGGACATGATTGTGGAGATTTTTCTCACCAACCAATCGTGTGCCATCTTCAAGCAATGGTTTCACAGAGCGTTCTCCCAAGGACGGATACGAATTATCGATGGATGAGATCCAGCAGCACATGGTTGACCATTTCAACCCCAAAAGATTCGTTGTTCGGGAGCGTTACAAATTCTGGACACGAACAGAAAGGAAGCCAGAAGATATTGTCCACGAGTTAGCTGCCAGAATTCGGCAAGAGGCAGCTACATGTGATTTACCTCGATCAAGGACGAGGCAATGTGGACTGGATTCGTTTGCTCGATCAACAGCGAGCTACCATCAAAGCCTTGTTCAAAGTAAAGGATGACGAGCTGTTGTTCAATCGAGCCATTCAGATCGCCGCGGAAGTGAAGGAGGCTGGATAAAGTAGCCAGAAAGACGGTCGGCACATCAAATGCCGAAGTGTTTAAGCCCAATCGTAATCCGGCTCGTAAACTGCCCAGGGCGAATAACAAACCGTCTCCAAAGATCAACCGCCAATCAAATTCAACGGAGAACAGGAACCAGAAAACCCGATGCTACGGTGCCTCGGGAACAACTCGAGTGATGCCTGTCGTTTCAAGGAAGCCCCTTGCCACCACTGCGGCATTAAGGGCTACATAAAGTCTGCCTTCCGGAAGATCAAGGCAATGCTTTAATTGATACCGTACTTGCACATTTCGACCCATCGTTGGAAGTTGGAATCTCGAGTGACGCATCAGTAGTTACCATTGGAGCTGTCCTGTTTCACCGTTACTCCGATGGCAGTGAACGACCTATTACTAACGCATCGAAGACGATGAGCGCCTGTCAGCGGAAATACCGCCAAATATAGAGAAAAGCATTGGCCATCATCTTTGCCTTGAGAAAATTTCACCAATTCTTATATGACCGAAGATTCATTTTTGTAACAGACCGCAAGCCGCTGATCTCTCTGTTTGGACCATCAAAGCCGATTCAAAAAATGGTAGCAAACAGACTAGCAAGATGGGCACTTACCTTGACCCAGTACGATTACAAAATCGAGTACCGAAAGACGTCGGACCACGGAGATGCTGACGCAGTGAGTCGTTTGCCATCAGGACCTGACCAAATGTTCGACAAACTAGAGACCGGAGATGATTCGTCAACAATCTGCTCCATTCAGATGGTATCTCCCTCTCACTCTGATGAGCTGACTAAAGAATCCCAGGACTAGCCAGTGCAATCGGCTGTCTTCAAATACTTGGAAGAAGGATGGCCAGAGAAGATGACACCCAACAATCAAGAGTCCTGGACAGTTGGGTCGTTCAGCAGAATTAAAGACTTCCGTACCTCATCGAATGGTTGCTTGTTCTATGGTGATCGAGTGGTGGTTCCGAAGAAGCTTCAAGAACGCATTCTTCAAATACTACATCTGCGCAATTTTGGAATGCAACGAATGAAATAGCTAGCCAGAACAGCTGTATACTTTAGATTTTATATAGCGCAATATCCACTAAACGTGCTCAAAGCACATTACAAGGGGTCCCTGGCCAACAGCAACACATAACATGTAGGACGAGACATGACTCCTGTCAGGCGATATTACAAATTTTTGGGACAGAGACAACGCTGTTAACGGCCAGGTACTCATTTCACACCTGAGTACGGTGAGAGAATGTGAGTAAAGAGCTTTCTCCAAGGACTCAACTATGCGCCGAGCGAGGCTCGAACCCAGGACCTTCCGATCCAAAAGCGAGTGTCATACCACTGGACCACATGGCCTGGGATCGACACAGCAATTGCCAACACCACCAGAGGATACATGTCGTGTGTTGAGAACCAAATCATGCCTCCAAAACAGACGGTACATCCATGGATTATGCCTAACCATGGGAACGTGTCCATATCGACCATGCCGTGAATTTCAAAGGACACAACTGACTCGCGATGGTGGATGCATACTCCGAATATCCGTGTGTCCACCAGATGACATCCATCACCACGAAGGCAACAATTCAAAAGCTGGACGAGGATTTTGCGCATTTTGGATACCCATATACCATCGTCACTGATAATGCGAAGTGCTTCTCGTCAGCTGAGTATACCAGTATCTGTAAGAGCCGGGGTATTCAACACCTACAGGGAGCCCCGTATCATCCAGAGAGCAACAGTGCAGCTGAGAGACTGGTACAGTCATTTGAAAAGTCACTAAGGAAGTCCAGCCTCAGCACCAGTGAGGTCTTACACGAGTTCTTGATTCAGTACCGGAGAACTCCTCTGTGAAGCGGATATAGCCCAAGCGAACTGCTGAATGGTCGACAGATACAGCCAGCGCTATACCTTCTTTTCAGAGGTGGCGTAGGGACAAGTGGGTGCCAGCGGTTGTAGCATCAGTGATTGGAAACCGAATGTTCGATGTGAAAATTGTGCCGGATGGTCCTACTTTGAGAAGACACGTCGACCAACTGCTCAATCGTCACAGTAGTTAACATAGTGATTAAACTATAATTGTGACAACGAGACTCACGATCTTGTAACAGATTATTCCAGTGCATGGACTGTCAGATGGACGTGACATAGTGTATGTGATCACGGACATGTGAAATAGTATTGTTCGTACGGACTTTTAAATGTTTATCGCAAAGGCGATCTTCTGGATGTCTAACATAAAATTTCAAATTAATTTTGAAAAAGTGTTTAAACGGACTGTTACAATATGTGTGTCTATGTGAATGTCTTGATAGTTAAACCCTCAGTATCCTTCAGGCTATAAGGGATGTGTTATGGTGTATTATTATTGAGTTATTGCCCTTTGCAATTGTATTACTAATATTTTATTTCCACGAATAATACACGTAATTAGATTTAGTGGCTTCTAAATAATGTCAGAAATTGAAAATATTAATAACATACATTATATTCGTATCATTAATTAACTACACGTGCAATGGCGTTATATTATTAAGCCTGTGACAACAACAAGATATGAAGTGAGTAGAAAAGTGCCAGAAGACAATAGAGAATAAAAAATTTTTCGCGGCGGTGGTGGGGTTTGAACCTGCTACCTTATTGGTACCACAACTCCGCCTGGCAGGTGAGAGCGTGGCTCTACCGTCTGAGCTATCCACGAACACAAAAGTATTCGTATCAAACACAAGTCATATTTCTAAAGCCTTCTCTCACCCACTACTGGAGATCGCCGGCTCGTTCGCGCGCCACCATCGCGAAGTTATTTTTGACCAGCAGTTAAGCTTAATAGCCAATATTCTCAACACAAACACATAACATAGAAACGATTGAGACATTGAGTATGCTCCGGTATATGGGATGAATTTGCTAATAACAATCACTAGGATACATCTGAATTATTGGCACGTCGCATCACTTTGGTGTTATATCCGAGCAATGGAGATGATCACTATGTATTTATGTAGGAATAGACTGAAACGGGTGTTGTAAGAATTTTATATTTCTATGAAATACATACAAACATGTATAAAGCATATGGTGACAATGATAAAAGATGTTATATTATATTGTAGAAAATATTTCCTGTATGTAAAAACAATCCCAATCTTATATAATTTTTTATTATATCATGGTTATTATATACAATAATAATTATGATTTAGACAATGATGGTAATAGTAATAATAATAATAATAATAATAATAATAATAATAATAATAATAATAATAATAATAATAATAATATAATAATAATAATAATAATAATAATAATAATAATAATAATAATAATGATTGTAATTAATAGCCGAACGTGACTGGAATAAGGATTGCAATGTTAATAATTATGATGATAATAATGATGACGACGACGACAACGACGATGACGATGATGATGGTGATGATGATGATGATGATTATGATGAAAACGACGATAATGATGATGACGAATCGGTGTTGACCTTTTTTATCTGTGGAGGACATAAACCAGGATTATCAGAAAACGGACACCAATGATGACCGGATCTAAATGGATTTCAATAAATATCCAGTAAAATAGGAGTAGTGATCATCCTCATATATGTAATCTCTGCTCGTGCTTCTCACCACAGTCCTGATGTCTTGCCCACTGTTCAACAAGACCACTGTACTCACAGATGACTGGTCAGTGCTAGCCTTGTCATAGAAGTTCAGTGTAGCAATCGTCTTTGATCAGTCCTTTAAATCTACATGAATATATCCTGTAAGAAATAAATGTAGAGGTTTGTATGTGTGTGTGTGTGTTTGTGTGTATGTGTGTGCGTATGTGTAATTAAGACATTTATAACATACAATTCTATACAAACACACACCGATGTTTTATTTTTAAATCAGCTTTTATATAGCGCAATATCCACTAAACGTTCTCCAAATGCTTTACAAGGGTACCAGGCCAACAGAAACATTTAACATTTTGGACGGTACAAGACGCTTGTTAGGCGGTATTATAATATTTTTTTGGACAAGGACCACGCGGTTAACGGCCAGGTACTCTTTTTACACCTGAGTGCGGCGAGAGAATGTGAGTAAAAAGCTTTCTCCAAGGAATGAACTACGCGCCGAGCGAAGCTCGAACCCAATACCTTCCAATCCGAAAGCGATTTTCATACAACTAGACAACATAGCCGCACGGATTAGTCTATGCATTGAGATACAGAGACTTAGTGTGGTCATACTGACTTTATTGTCATAAGGAATAAGCTCAACATGTTTGGGTGTCGTTGTAATGTAAATAAAATGATGATGGTGACGATAATATAATGGGTAATGATTAATTCCAAATAGAATGAGTTTGACCTTGATGAAAGAGTGAACTTGAGAGTAATGATGAACTTGGTAATAAATTTCAAAATGTTTCCTGTATCGGTAGTTATACTAATAATAACAAAACATAACAATAATAGTATTAACAAAAATATTAACCATAATAATAATATAATAATAATAATAATAATAATAATAATAATAATAATAATAATAATAATAATCATAATAATCATAATAATAATAATAATAATAATAATAATAATAATATAATAATAATAATAATAATAATAATAATAATAATAATAATAATAATAATAACATTGATAATAAAATGATAGTAATAATAATGACAGTTCAACACTCCTCCTCCAGGGTAACATCTGCTAATGTGTTCAAAGTGCTTTCAAAGGAATCACAAGCCAACAACAACTGTTAACATGTAGGACGAGACATGGTACGTGTTAGACCATATTACCATTTTTTAGACACCGACAACGTTCTTACTGGCTACGTTCTAAATTTACACCTGAGTACAGAGAAAGAGTATTAGGAAGTGATCTCTAAGGAACGAACTGATCGACGCTCAACGCGGGACTCACACCCCAACCTTCTCATTCCAAGGCGAGGATCATACCACTAGACCACATGGCTGCACTATTATGTAATAATAATATTATTAAAAACAGCCATTTCCATCAGATTTCCTAAATAAAACATAAACCAAATATATTACAAATATATTACCTGTTATGGAAAGTAAATATAATTCAAAGACTTTTGATACCACAATTAACATGATAGGGACATTATAAAATAATGCAACCTTGGACTTTGGACTTTTTTGGTCACGTTTGAAAAGGCCCAAAACCCCAATTTCAAATCCCGCTGTTGCCAATATAAATTACATACAATCCCAAACAACTCAAATTTCTAAAACTTTCACTTCACAACACTGACAAAATCACCCATTGCTTTCAGATTTCACTTCATTAAAAGAAATTATCGCATTAAAATGCATCAAAATCTAGTTTGCGGAATATTCGAATATGATCTGAAATGAAAGCCAACGATTGAGGTATCGAATGAAATTAAATCGATCTTAGAAAAATAGGATCTCACCAAAATAATACTGATTCATATTTGAAAGTGTAAAATATATAAGGAAAGACAAGGAATTAAGAAACAAATTCAGAGAAATGTTATTTAAAATGCTAGAAAAATCAAAAAGAGTAAGGTTGAAGCTTGTTATATTTTTTTTTTGTTTTTTTTTAAAAGGGTTTTACGGCGCTTGCAACACATTTAGGTTATATCACCGCCAGAACAATACAAATGAATAATGAAACTTTGAATTCAAATATAACATGTTAGAATTAGTATTTCGTTGAACCAGAAATTGTGCAATTTATATGAAAGGGGGAGTGTGGCTCAGCGGTAAGGTCATTGCTTCGTGCTTGAATGGTACCGAGTTGGAATACCCGCTCGCTATGTGGTCTGTGCAAGTCACTTCGCTCTAGAAGAGTGAGGCGCAACCCTGCGGCGGAATTCTGGATTATCCCAGTGTATCATCAAATAGACACTCAATACATATTTCCTCTATGGGACAAATAAAAAAACGTAATTAATTTATTTATATAATGATTAACTCTTTATTTATTTATTTATTTATCTATTTCCACAATCTATCATTCACGACACAACATTTACAGATAATGTTTTTAAGAAGGATTTGAAATGTGGAACGCTCGGTTACTCAGCAACATGAATTTAAATCAAACAACGGATTCGACTCAAATGTTGATACCAAACTATAGTTGGTGCCAGATGGGTAAAACTTGGCTTATTTAACACGTTATTTCAAATTAAAAGTATTTAAAGTGAATCACTTTAACCTATATTTTCATCAACACTAATCAAACAGATTTGAAATTATTATAAAGACGCAGAATATCACTTTTTCCCAATGCTAGAAGCGTTACCGTAAATTAAATATGAAGCAACTGCTGGCAGTTATAAAGACCTCGAACTCGACAGAAAATCCTGCGGATGGGATTATCGCGTTTAGAGTAGCTATGGACTATGACAAACACACGGCACAATGACACAAAACATCAATCTTACCATCACGATTCAAACTCCTAACCACTAAATGAAAGACGTAAATCCCCTTTAACGGTGCCGTGAATGTCCCTGTGGAAAGATTGAAGTGTCCACCCAGATCCATGATTCGATCCGTGAATAGAAGGGTCTGTCCAGCAATTACTTTTGTGTTGTCGTTTTTATCGTAGCCGTAACTGAAGGCTACTGGGGACAGATCTGGAATATATTATTTTGTACGGAAATTAGAGGTGATGATGATGATGATGATGATGATGATGATGATGATGATGATGATGATGATGATGATGATGATGATGGCAAATGTGATGTTGATGATATTTTATTTATTATAAATACCTTTTAAAATCCTAATTTATATTTTCTTTAATGGATACAATAGATGATAAAACCTAACTATGTATATTCTAGTCCATCACTTCATATAAAACACTTCTGAGTATACAATGTATTCACGACATATGAATTATATTATTACATACTATTTCATAAAACATTTTATCGTTGTTATATCCTGAACAGTTGTATGCATGACCTTAAAGTGTCAACAAGTTGTGTTTTTTTTCAGACTTTCACTCATGACGAAAGGACATATCCTGATTTAAACTGACACATTCTTCTTGTCACTATTTGGATATGATGCCCGTCTAAGATAAATGTAATTCAACCAGGTCAAATGAACCTAGATACTGATTCATGTTCCGAGTCCAGCAGAATCAAATGATTTACCCATTTCACCAATGAAACGTACTCAATCAAATATAAACTGTTTACTTTTCAAATCAACCACAATTACGATACTTTCTGCCGTACTTAAAATTCATCTCAACATCCAGTCATTGCTGGGTGACACAAATGGACAAATGTGACCAATCGTCTCAAAACGGTATTGTGTCGGAATGAACCAAATGCTTAAAAACCGAATTTAATGCTAAACTGGTCAAAAATATAAATTGTTGGCATGGGCACCCTAAAGTATTGTGACCATTCTCCTCAATAAAACATACAAACCCAACATAAGTCTGATGTTTCTGGCTATAAATTCAATTTTCAACATCTTAAACCATCCCGACGTAATACCGTTTTGAGGCGAAGGGTCACAAATTGGTCCATGGTGTATGTGTTATTTGATTTATTAAAACAGGATGTGAACACGGAATACAATTGTTTTATTCAAGATGTAGACATGAAAACGGATACTCTATATCATTGATTGAACGTTTCCCATTTTACACGTACAACTTTACACTACTTTACTTTCTTCTTCTTCTTCTTCTTCTTCTTCTTCTTCTTCTTCTTCTTCTTCTTCTTCTTCTTCTTCTTCTTCTTCTTCTTTTTCTTCTTCTTCTTCGTCTTCTTCTTCTTCTTCTTCTTCTTCTTCTTCTTCTTCTTCTTCTCTTCTTCTTCTTTTCTTCTTTCTTCTTCTTCTTCTTCTTCGTCTTCTTCTTCTTCTTCTTCTTCTTCTTCTTCTTCTTCTTCTTCTTCTTCTTCTTCTTCTACTTCTTTGGTCTTCCGTTTCTTAATCTTGAGATTTCATATAGGGCTCAAAGCTCTCTACCAGGGGTCACTAGCCTATAGCAACAATTAACATATAGGACGATACATAGTAAATAGTAATAGTAAATAATGAATTTATATAGCGCCCAAACATCCACGTCAATCGTGCTCTGCGGCGCTTTACATAATAAAAATAAATATAAAAATGTTTAAAAACAACAAAATTAAAAATCACGACACTACATGATACATAATAAGCATGCATACAAAAAAAAAAAAAAATCAAAGCAACATATATTTTATGAAAAATAAGCCTCGCGGAACAACTCAGTCTTCAGACATTTCCTGAAAGATGTTAAATTTACACAGGACTTTGTCCGAGGGCTAAGTGCGTTCCATAGGCGTGGAGCTATGAATGAAAAGGCTTTCTCACCGAAAGTGGATTTTGAGGTGGTAACTTTAGAAGTTGGGACTGAGATGATCTTAAATTTCGAGTGGGTTCATATTTTTTAATCAGTTCCTGCAAATATTCAGGTGCCAATCCATCCAGACATCTAAAAACATAGCACAATATTTTAAATTCTATCCTATACTTCACAGGAAGCCAGTGCAATTCCCGGAGAACTGGTGTTATATGATCTCTTTTTTTCGTTAATTTTATAAGTCTAGCCGCTTTATTTTGAATTTTTTGTAGTTGATGAATTAATCTACTTTGACAGCCAATGAGAAGGGAATTGCAATAATCTAATCTGCTAGTAAAACGAATTAACAAGCATCTTTGTAATATCTTCATCAATATAATGTCTGATTCTTCCAATGTTTCTAATGTGATAGTTACAACATTGGCATATTTTTTTAAACATGATCTTCCATGGATAACCCTTGATCTAAATACACCCCAAGATTTTTCACACAAGAACTAGGTTTAATAGCATTTTCACCCACTAGTATCTCATTTGTAGATATTTTTGAGAGTTGATACCTATTTCCAAAAATTATCATTTCCGTCTTGTCATCATTAAATTTAAGTTTGTTTAGTTTCATCCAATCCTTTATGTTAGCAATGCAATTTTCCATAACAGATACTGATGACAGCTCTGAATCATTATTGAGTTTTGTATACAGCTGAGTATCATCAGCATAAAAATGAAAATCAATGGGAAAAGTGGATAACATATGAGAAAGGGGAGCATATACATTGTAACAGGAGGGGCCGAGAATAGATCCCTGAGGCACTCCACACGTTAATATGGATGGAGTTGATACATGGTTTTCTATAATTACTGACTGAGTTCTTTCAAACAAATATTCCTTTAAACCAGTCCAAAGCTGTGCCACTGATATAAAATTGATCACGTAATCTAGTCAAAAGTAAATTTTGATCGATAGTGTCGAATGCCGCACTTAAATCTAGTAAAACAAGCATCGCAGCACTTTTATATCTATATCATTTACAATATCATTAAAAACTTTAAGTAATGCCGTTTTCCGTGCTATGGGAGGCTTTGTAGGCAGATTGAAATTTAACATTTAAGGCATTCGTCTCTAGATGGTTAATAATACGAGCAGCAACGACTTTTTCGATTAATTTAGAAATGAAATTTAAATTTGACACAGGTTGAAAATTATTTAACTCATTGCAGTCAAGATTTGCTTTTTTCTTCAGGGGTCTAACCAAGGCATGTTTCAGCATATTGGAAAATCGGGCAACGTTAGACTTTCATTTACGATAGATGCAATTGCTGGAGCATGATTTTATGAGCCAAGTTGGTGTTTTATCTAGCGGGCATGATTTATTAGGCATATCTGACAAAATATTTTTAACTTCCTCTATTGTTACGGGTTTCAAACGACGTTAACATTTTATAACGGGTGTTCATATATTTATTGGTCGTGTCGTGCAGTTAAGTGTTGTGTCCTCCTGTAGTGTCTCTTCCGTTGATGTTGATCTTCGGCATGTCACGTGC
>NC_088374.1:23138532-23146032 GCF_034508935.2 Berghia stephanieae | reverse complement strand
ATAAAAATGACTTTTATAAAACATACAACACAATCTAAACAGAGTTTCCTCTGTTGGCCTTCTTCAGATAAACAAGAGAAGGAAATATGTTATATTACATTCGCATTGTAGTTAAAACATGGGTTAACCGGTTTTGTATGTTTGGCTGTGCTTTGTAAGTCAAGAAATTATAACCTTTCCTTATAAGATAATACAGCATCGCTATCTCTATTTGGTAGTTCTCAATTACAACAATAAACAATTTCAATACTAATAGGTTTTCTTTTCTATAAAGGGCTCCTGATGCAACTTCCGTATTCAAGAATCGGTCAAACGAGCGATTTATATAAACATTTAAAAACGGCTTTATCAAGCCATATATAAGTTATGTATAATATTCACATCGTTCTTCTTGCATGGCCTACACAATTATCAATTCTTATTCTTCTAGGTTCCATGCCTGGTCCAGGTTCTGGATACTGCATGAATTATCTCTCTCCATTCCTCCCTGTCTCTTGCTTTTTCAAACAGCTCTTGGATTGTTAGGTTGGTGAAGCCCTTCAGTTGGTCTATGAGTGTTTTTCTTTGTCTCCCCCGGGCGCGTTTACCAGGTATTTTTTCCACAACTTGCCAGGTATTCATTCTTATCTTTCCTTACTATGTGTCCGAAAAAGGATAGTTGTCGATCCGCTATTAAGGGCATTAGTTTCCTTTGTTGGTATGTTTGTTTTAGCACTTCTTCGTTCGTTTTGTGTGCAGTATACGATATTCTCTGCGTCCTTCTCAAGCACCACATTTCAAAAGCTTCAATGTTCTTTTGTGTTTCTGCATTTGTAGTCCAGCTTTCGCATCCGTATAACAATAATTACATCAAAATACAAAAATGAATAAGGCAAAACGAAAGGTAGATTTGACATAGAAGTATTGTATAATGACATTGATAATACTTTACATTTAGAAACATTAAAAGTACACGATTTGAAAATTGAAGGGAAATCATTTTTCAGATTGTTATGATGCTTAATTGTACTATAGATCTCCGAATTGTCTGCAAACAATTAACAGGCTGAATTTATGCCACATGGTAAATCATTTATACACACACACACACACACACATATATATATATATATATATATATATATATATATATTATAATTATTACTATTATTTTAATATTTACCACGATGTTGGAGTCAGTATACATCGATGTTTTAGGCCTTTTCAGCCATCGTCAAGTCTGTGTGTCACATGAGTTTGGTTTGTTGCTGGTATCAATACACTTCCTTGGGTTACACGCTAATGACATTCATAAAATGAGACCCACCACCTTGACAATGACACAGACGATGGTACTCTGATGGCCTACTCTCCAGAACACGTGCAGAAAATTTTAGATATAGTGGTGTGCAAAAGTGAAGAGATGGGTCTGAAACTAAATATTAAGAATACCGAATGCATGGTGGTCTCAAAGAATGACAACAACGCGACCTTCCACTTGTCAAGCAAAGGGAGATCATCAAAAAAGTAAAGAATTTAAATATTTAGGCACTATCATCACCCCTGGCGTACGTGGCATAGAGGATATAAAACAAAGAATAGCATTAGCAAAAAACGTGTGCCATAAAAAGGCGACCAGTTGTGTCAAAAAACAACCTAAACTTGAAGACCAGAATGAAAGGAGTAGAAACATATGTTATAAGTACCCTTTTTTACGGTTGTGAAACCTGGACGCTTGACAAAGAATGTACGAGAAGGTTAGAGACATTTGAGATGTGGGTGTATAGAAGAATGTTGAGGGTATCATGGACAGACAGATGCACGAACGAGGAAGTGTTGGAGAAGGTAAGAAAGGGAAGAATACTGATCGATAAAATCAGAAAGAGGCAGTTACGCTTTTTGGGACATGTTGGAGAAGAGACGGCATAGAAACGTTGGTAGCATCTGGGATGATCGAAGGAAAGAGAGCTAGAGGAAGACAAAGAATAACTTATCTAAATAACCTAAGAATGGCCAAATGTGACTTAAAAAGCAACACAGATTTCATGCGCACCGCAGAGGATCGTGATTCGTGGAGACAGCTGACCGGCAACGTGCTCAAGAGCACAACCACGATGGATGATGATGTATACACACCACACACACACATATATATATATATATGTGTGTGTGTGTGTGTGTGTGTGCGCGTGTGTGTGTATGTGTCCGGTAGCGGGGGGGGGGGGGTATATTTTTTGTTTGATAGAAATTTAAATCTTTGTTTTCAGATATTCAACATGAACTATAGACACAATCCATATTTCATTGTATTTAACACGAATCAATTTCTAATGGAGACTAAGTAAGTTACAAATCAAGTTCAATTATCTTAATGGGGTGCCAATCGGTGTTTCAAATTGTAAAAGTAACAGGCATCTTTTGGCAAAATTGGTTTTATCTGATGGAGATGGTTTCTTTTCTCTGAGGAGATCTTCCTCTGACTGGTGTAAACCTGCATCGGTGATCATTAGAAGTTGCTCTTCCATTACTCATTGATCAGGGAAGCAGGTTCCAGTTGTCCTGATGGTTCGGTTCAAACAGAATGGTTCAATCTGGTTCACAACTAACTGCTCTTATGTCAGTAAAAGTTGAGAATGCTACCATCATTTCTGGTCTGTTTGTGGTTAATGTGTTACTTCATCAAATGGCAGGAAGAATTTGTATGTCAAGTAATATACTGTAGCTTGTATGGAGTGCTGTGTTCTGTCATGTGAGAGGTTTAAAAATAATAGTATTGTAGTTAGATGGAGTGAAAATGTCAACTTTCGTTCAATTGCTGCATTTATTGAGTTGCATACCCTCTGAATATGTTCTTTCTTTAATAAATACTTTTGTACAACTGTGGCGCCTTGCTTCCATATAAATAAACTCAACATTCTTGACATCACGTTCCTATACCATCGTTGGAGATTATTATTTTGGTGTAAGTACCAGCTGTTAATTGTGCGCATAAGTAGTTGTAGAGACAACACGTTGGCTGTCAGACAGGCCTCATCAATTTGGTCATGTAGTAAACAGCAGAGGCTTGGATCGATGGAGATAATAAAACAACCTGTAGATCTATATAAGATTATAAACTCTCCTCGTTCAGCTTTAACCTTTTATTTTTGCCACGACCATTAGAAGCTGCTGTCGTCCATTATTCACGATGGGAATTCCATGCCATTTCATCGACATTTGAACCTTCGTCTTTGACGCATTCATCGCAATTGTCTTTTCTTGGCTTGAAAATAATGCTGTATGTCTTCCTCTGTTACTTCGATACAACTCGTTCCTCTTCCCTTGCAACATAATCTTTCTTTCAATACCTTCGCTTCATTTTCAACATAATTCTTTGATGAATCATATTTTCTTCTAACATAACATTCCAGTCTGTATTTTTTGTTTGGCAATAATGTTGTTACATGTAATTAGACGAGCAGTCACGTTCACAATTTGGTCATCTGTTGTATCCAAGTGGTTCGTGTTTGAAATGACCTGTAGTTTCTCCACAACTTCTCTATCGTTAGGTCTATTATTGAATGCCACTGTCAATTTCTGTTGGTATTCTTTCTGCGCTTTTAATGAATATGCAAATACCTAATAGCAAGTCTTTAAAATTAGTTACCAGAATGAAAAAGAAATGTACTGTTACGATTTGTTTAGCTATAACCAATGGTCTGGTAAGCATAAAACAAGACAAAACAAAGCGAAACAAACAAACGATGGGAATTCCATGCCATTTCATCGACATTTGCACCTTCGTCTTTGAAGAGGAACATTTTTAACCTTTGTTTTGGACTTGGATTTGGAATCGGAGCAATAGCCCTAGATAAACCCTTGGAGTGTAATGGCATTTTAAAAAAATCCAAGTTCATCAATAATCAAAATAGTGCAACTATGTGGTCTTGTGGTATAACACTCTCCCTCATTAGAAGGTGTCTTGGGATTGAGTCCCGCTCTGAGCGGCGCATAACTGAGTCCTTGGAAAAGACTCTTAAACCACATTATCTAGCCGTACCCAGGTGTAAAATGAGTATCAGGCCGTTAACAGCACTGTCTCTGTTGGGAAAATAAAAATATATATCTCTTTACAGGCACCGTGTTCCGCCCTACTTGTTAGTTACTGCTGCTGGCCAGGGATCCTTTGCAAAGTGCCCTGACCACGTTTACTGGATATTGCGCTATATAAATGCTCAATATTTTTTATTTTTTTTAGTGTTGTTGTTTTGTTTTTTTTTTCGTTTGCTTGTTTGTTTGTTTGTTTTTATTTGTTTAGCTTTTTCTTTTTCTTAAAAAAAAAAATAAATCAAAAGATCTTTGTTGTTTGTTGGACAGGAAGGGTAGGGGTTTAAATGGTGGTATGATATCAGGATAGCATCAGGTGGACATGTCATGGCGATGACGTGATTTAATAGGGTGATTGTCATGATCGAGCTTTGTTATTTTAAATTAATAGAGATAGGGAGAACAGGTGATCGGCGTATTATCTTTTTAAATACCAAATCATTATTTCGTACATTATATTTACTAGTAAAACATAATCGGGAGATAATAGGCTTGAAGTTCAGTCGCATTGTGACTTTAGAAATTGACAATTATTTAGCAGCTGTGATACTTATGGATCCTCAAAATTATAGAGTCCAATGTCAATACAACCCTATTAACAGTAAAATGAAATATTGATTTTGTAGTTAAAACACAATCATTCTTTCTAATCCACGAAAACAAACTATACATCATTTACATGACGTGTTTTTGATTCCTTGAAAATACTTCTCCGTCTCCCTTGAACTCTGAACTAACATCAGACGTTTGATCATCTTATGATTAACGAATAAGAGGGCGCGCTTATCTCTGAAGTTGACATCAGAGGTTAGATCACCGGATTGGCAAAAACGCTACCTCCGAGGTTTGATCAACGGGCCATCGATATCTTATTTAGCGACATTGTGTCACTTGTAACATCAGACCGATGACACCATTACTTATGTCACAAGCAATACCAAATTGCAATTTCGACAATATATCACTAATTTTAGTCAAACCAGTGTAATAACCTCAGGTAAATATGGAATTTAATAATATTTCAGAAACAAAAGACTTCAAAAATAGAAATATACATGGAAAATAGAGCATCTGAATGTGACTTGTGACATAAGACCGGTGACACCATTACTTATACTTCAGTACAAATAAAACCAAATCACACTTTTGTCCATACTCTATAATTATTTTCAGTCAAAAAAGCATAATAACCGCAAATTAGATGACCATCCAAGCCAACAGTCAATTATGCTAAAAATGAAATACAATAATATGTTAAGAAACTAAATACTTTTAAATTGGAAATACACTTAGAAATTAGTAATACCATTGTTGCTATTACTTGGGTCAAAATCGGCACTAGAACGCAATTTTGCGTCAATAAATCAAGATTAGCAACTGAACAAATGTAATACAGTCAGTTAAAATGGAATTCAATGACATTTCCAGCTTTGAAGAACATGAAAACAGAAATACATTAGAAACTATAAACTTAAGTGTCAACTGTGACATTTTAACCAATGACACCAATGGTCACAAAAATTACCAGAAGTCACACAAACTTTAGATAAATATCAGTTATGGTAATGAATTCTTGTAACCATACGATAACATCCGTCCTACTGCTCAAATCTGCTTGTTTTTAGTAATTTAGTATGTTAATAGTAATACAAATCAAATTTCTTGACAACCCTTCTATTTATCTGGATTATTCAAAAGCTTGAGTTTTGTCTTTTACTTGATTCATATAACCCTGAAACATAAAAAAAAAAATAGAATTACAAGGAAATAATTAATTGTGTCATTATCACAGTCTCAGAGATGAGATGTCATAATAGCATATTTGTAAATAGAATAACAGATGAAAACATAATTTGTTGGTGGCACTTTGTAATATCCAATATCAAGTGTTGCTTGTGACAATGTAAAATAGTGATGACACCAAAGTTCAACTTACCTTTTCTGCATGGAACCACGCTGGAAAGGCAACTGAAAGTGCTGCACTTCAAAGGCTGGTAAGAAGGGTGGATCAAAATTGCGAATCGCCATTTCACGAAACTTACTTCCACGTGTTCACGCATGCCATGTTGCTTGTGACAAATGACACCAAAACCAATAAACCTCAATATCAGCAAAAAGGAATACATTTACTCCAAGATTTGAGTTCAGAAGGAAAATCTATGTTTTTTTCTCATAATAAAACATTATATAACCATTAAAGTTTCGTGTCGAGACTTAGTATTGTGCTGTGTTTGATGACACCAAAGGTCACAAGCAATACCAACTTTTTAAGAACTATATATGAAACTTAATCAGATATGTAACATACTGCAATTGCGTTTAAAAATAAATTTTGACTTTATACTATTAGTCAAATTTCCATCATGTGAGCTAAAACATCACATTTAATTTCTACATGCTTTCTAAAAAAGGTGAAGCGTTGACCTCGTTTTTAACACATGCTAAACTGCATTCAAATTTGACTTTCAAGTTGTTTATTTCATATTCTGTTGAACAGAATATATTGAGCTATCTCATTTTATCTCTTCTTCATATTATCAATTTATTACAAGCATTAACCCGATGAAAACAACCCATAATTATCTAAAAATCAAATTTTCTTAACACTGGTATCAGACGGGCACCTTTTGACCTTGGCTCATATATAATCTCCGATGTTTCGGAGTATATAACAGACTGAGCTGAGAAAAAGTAAATAAAGAAGACTTAAAAGCCAGAACGTCGTCTATTTGTGTATAGTATCACCATAATTAGTCCATGTGATTTCGTGACATGTGACTCTTTAAATGTCGACATTTTTTGTTGAAAATTCGATTGCTGTTACAAAAATTATATTTTCTTGATGCGAAATGAAACTGTGAGTTACAAATAACAACATACCTGATTTAAAATCCAGACGTCTCAGAGTCGATTCTTTAAGGCTGAAAAAGAAGTATATTGTATATTCTGTGTCTAAACACTTACTTACTTGATGGTAAAACAATCGCCTTTGCTGATAATATGACTTGAAATTGTAAAACGTACGTTCTAATATATACATTAATTAAGAGAAAACACGAGGTGAACCAGGTTTTACAAATCTCTAATCTACCACTTCATGAAGATTCTAATGGCTGATTAATTATTAGATTAATTATCTTATACTTGATGTACTGATAGCCAAAGGTTGTCTTTTGAGTGTATGCCTAAATGGCCGACATCTGGCCTCCTGGATTGGGTCTTTCATTATAATTTTCGTACACTGTTTTATTGCTTATTTTTGTAGGTCATATTATATTAGTTTTTTTTTTGCTACTACTATTACTACTACTACTACTACTACTACTACTACTACTACTACTACTACTACTACTACTATCACTACTAACTACTACTACTACTACTAACTACTACTATACTACTAATACTACTACTACTATATTATACTACTACTAA
>NC_088374.1:23126887-23135934 GCF_034508935.2 Berghia stephanieae | reverse complement strand
TGTTTTATGCTAAAAAAATAATTATTAATCTCCTTGCTAAAAACTTAATTCATTAATGTTAAAACTCTATGTGACAATTTCTATGTTATAAACCCTACCGCGTAGGTTCTATACTAGTAAACATTATGAAATATTCTTCATTCCAATAAATTTTCTCTTTGGGGCACTCCTCCATAATACCAAAATAACCAATTGCTCATATATTTGATTGAATGATAAGCTGTTAAAAGATATGATCTGAAAAATTCAGAAGTGACTATTCGTATCTACTGACATGTAAGTAAAAATGGCTGAGCGTCAGTACTGAGGAATGTATGTACAAAATAGAGAGCCATAGAAGTCATAAAAGAAGCATAGCGTCGTGCCAATTTCAAATGTCAATATAAATAAATCGTTTCTTATTGTATATAATTGTAAGTCAAGTAGACTTCTAAGTACTTGTCAAAATGCTCCGAGTGAAAAGTTTGTTTTGTCAGATGACAATTATATGTTGAAGATTGTAGAATGGTGATTCAATAGGAGATAATTGCTATGCAATAGCTGTGATCAATGAGAATGATTATAATGTTGTTGAAAAATAGTCTTTCTGAGCCATTAGGCCCAGAGAGCAGGATTTTATCCCTTTTGTTCTAGTATGAGGGTAATAACAATTATTTGCAATTATTTGGATAAGATGTTACTTTTTTGAAAAGCACATCCCAATAGAGCTAACGGACCCAGCTACCCAACTGGGTAAACAAGAGAGTAAAAATATTTCGATTTCCCCTTGGATCGATCTCGGTCCCTTTGCGTGAGAAGCAAGCACTCGATTGATTGAGATATAAATAAATATCTGACTTTTCAGAGAGGTACTCCAGCCAGTGAAAGCATTGACACTCCAGCAAGGCCGTTCTGTTTACAACTAAATTCAATTCCAGTTCTTATCTCGGTGCATGGTCGTGAAAATATTTACCACTAAGATGGAGTATTATAGAACGCATTATTTTAAAACATTTAGAGATATTAGTAGGCTAGTTTCCATCATTTTATGGAACAGTCATGCATTTTTACTTATTAGTCCAACACCCACATTGCATCACCAAATTTAGCAAAATCATCATCAACATAAAAATCCTCATTTTTCTCCTCATCAACGTGTATCAAAATGTCTTTGTTTAACGTAAATGCATTAAACGAAATCGTGACATGAAGGTTAACAGCGTTTCTTAGCCCATTCCGGGAGACCATTACATCATATAAAAACATTTTGTTTGAAAATACAAAAAAAAAAACATAAAAATGAAAAAAAAAAAACCAGATTAAAAACAAGGAAACACAACCAAAAAGTATAATAAAGAGTGGAAAAAACCCAAGACCAAACGTGAAAGTTTTTTGTGGCATAGCCAAAGAGGTTAGAGGCCCATGTGTTTAAAACTAATAAAACGATTACTTTAAATGTCTATTTAGATAGGCTACAAAATTATGCTGCATTTCAACTTAATGAATATCAGAAATGAGGATAACATTCAGTAAGACGGTGGTCACCCATAAAGGAGACAAGTCGTTTCCGAATATCTATAAATCACGTTTCAGGACAGATTATGGATTGGGAGAAATAGACTCAATAGCCTAGTATGACTTTTTCTATGGAGTTACATTATAGAATTTGTTCATTCAGCTCCCACGCCAGATGTTAGAACGCTTACTAAAAATTAAGAGCTGTTATTGAGTCTGTCACAATATAAAGGCTACAAACACAAGGAAAAAACTGGAAAATTTCTTGAATTTTCTTTTAGGCAGCAAGGGAAATCAAATCGAGACACGATGAGAAAATAACAGTGGTAACGAAAATGTAAAGCAATTCTTTATCCATTGGTCCACGATTAAAAGTGGTTGTTATAGTTGATATAGTTAACGTGTTACTGAAAATGGAAAGCATCAGTGGACACCACAGACTCATACACACACACACACACACATATATATATATATATATATATATATATATATATTATATATAATATAATGATAGCTCTAATTGATACTCATACTATAACGTAGTTACTTAAAGAAAATCTTCTAATTCATAATATATGAAATTAAATAGAAAAAATAATTCACTCATACTAAGACTATATATTACTCAAAATTATGATGGAAAAAATAGAAATTTTTTATTTATGGAAAGCTATTTGGGAATGAAAAAGTGAAGTTTACTTTTTACTTTCGTGGAAAAATCTTAAATATTTAATACATTGACAGCATAATTCATCTAATACGTTGTTCACATCTAGGATGTACCAATGAGTGACAATTTAGTGATGAAAATAAGAATTGGGAACTCTTGTGTGTTAGTGACATGACATTCCTTTGGATTTGTAGTTTTTGTTCAAAATTCCACTCTGGCAAAACCTTATTCTTAACTTTATTTCTGACATTTCTCCATAAATTGATTACCTGACCAGCATCTACACTAGGGAGAATCTATGCGGATAATACGCAAGATACAACTTCAAGTTCAAATAAATTTAATCTTACCTTGAACAAAATCATTCATTTGAGAATTCCGTATTACCACCAAATCACCGTCCATGCTTTGGCACGTATCTCTAGCTTTCATCCACGTGACTCTTTTGTCATTGTATGCTTTGATACAAGTTTTGCTTTCTTCATTGAAGGTCCATGTGGCAGGACAAGGCTGATCTGAAAGTCATTGACAAGTCTTAATGAATCAAATATGTTAAACAGGGTTGGGAATCAACATTGTTTATCATCGGGCACAGAACTACTGGCAAATCTGAAAATTATGAAAAATATTTTTACAGGCTCATATATATCAATAATATGCAAAGCTACTTTTTATTTCAGGCCAACGATAACATTCATCTGGCTCAAATTAATATGTTGAACATCAGCTAGGTCATAATACTATCCTTCTTTGATGTTGACTTTCATTCAGAGTATAATTGATTACATGCAATGGAAGTATATAATAACAAAAGTTGATGACGTATTTTAAAATGTCTCTTGATACTATCAACTAGTGATTATCTTTCTAATATATCCCATTAAAAATAGGTTTGCGGATCAACATTTTGGTCCGTAAAACAACTGAGAGGTTGTTTTTTAATATCAAGCACAAATACAACACAGTAGACTAATAAGTATAAAAGATGACCGATTGCTCTCAACAGCCTTTATGTCTGCCCAAATAGTTATCTGCTAGGGTTACAAATAAGTGATTCACAGTCTAAAACTGGTCCAAATCATAAATAAGGAGCAGGCACTGGTGAAAGCTAAAGAGATGAAAATGTTTTTATAAAACTGTGCTAGAAAAATCAAGAATGAAAAATGCATGTACAAACAAATATGCATCACATTAAATCAGTCTTCTTCGACAGTGAATCTGACCTTAGACCATCTGTTTACTCGTCAGCCAGACGTATTACCATTATACCACATAGTTCAACGGACATTGTGACGACATTGATGTCTTGTAAGAGAGTTAGCTTATAGTAAGTAGGTTTAATGAGTTCACAGTGCTTGTATATCAGTTAAACTTGGCCATTATATTGAGTAGTCCAGGGCAGTTTTACGGTCCAAAGTTAAAGGATTGGTCATTATATTGAGTATTAGAAAATTACTTTCTTTGATCGGTGTTACTTGGTATTTGGGGATAATAGCATCAAATTATCGTTGGAATTTTATTATTTGGGCGTACTGACCGTAAAACTGACGTTTACCAAAAGTAATATTATATTATCATAAAAGGCGGGGTTTAGCATTAATATGTAGAGATTTAACGTTTCGGCTTCAGCATGATTCGCTTTTATTTTTAGGAGGTGAGATTTGGAAAGGAATTATGGGTAAAATTTACAATAGGGGAAAGTGTAGTTTTGTTAGATTATTCTACATTCGATGATTCTACATCCTAGATTATTATTCTACGATTCTACTTCATGATGAGCTGCAATTTTCGACCGTCTACCTAAGAATCTTTATTTTACGGACGTAGAAATATTCCACGTATATTGCAAATGGTTACTTAGGCAAAATGACCTAACATTTGGACTGATTTTACGGATTTGGAAATTATGAAACTGGTTGAATTATGGCCATGCTATTTGATTTGAATTTGGAATTAATCATGATTTCGCTTTTGAATTTATCACAAACAAATAAAACTGCAAGAAATGAAACTTGGAATCTGGACTTTTATTTGAATGTCTTGATGTTGTACATTCAGTTATCATCATCTGCCCTTGAACTATTTCGTCATTATTAACATCAAAAACACAACGCAAAGGATAATATTACGATCTATCAAAAACACCACCATGCGATCACAAGCCATTACATATGGGTGCAACTACGCCACAGACTATATTCTTTACAAAGGTAAAAGTTTACGTTGTGTGCCATCTTTTATTTACACATCACAAACATTGAACACGAAAGGACAAGGTAGAATGCAACTGATTCGTTATCTTGTATTTTAATATGAGCTTTTGTGGAAGTTTCAACAACTATTTACATCAATTTATCATAAGTTATTTAGTGAAACAATATAATATTTGATAACAAGATACATTATCATTGTGGCATTAATTGAACTTAAAGAAAATTCACCACACAACTCGATTTAATGTGATTTTCTAATAAAAGAGAATTTTAGAACATATTATTGCAAGATTTAAAATATCTCTAAATTAGATCATAACAGTTCTTTTCTTCCTGACAACGAGAACTCAAAGGATATCACCGACTTAAATATTATTCAACGTCTCATATTGAAACTAAAACGTCGAGATAGGTGACTATTTGCATTGGCATCCCATCAAATAAATCATCTTTTATAAAGCTGCATTGTCAGTGTTAACATATATTATTCAGGGACCAGCCCCAAAGAATCTTCAAAATTATATATCTCTTAAATAGCCAATAGAAATCAGATATCTTCATCGGTTATTTGTAAAAAATATTCAAATTTAATTAAAGAGAAAAATGTTTTCACATTTCTATATCGTAATATAGAAGGGATTAGCAGATTATCTCAGAAATTGATTATCCTTGAACGTTTCCGTATTTTAAGTATTATTATTATTATTATATTATTATTATTATTATTATTATTATTTATTATTATTATTATTATTATTATTATTATTATTATTATTATATTATTATTATTATTATTATTATTATTATTATTTATTATTATTATTATTATTATTATTATTATTATTATATTATTATTATTATTATTATTATTATTATTATTATTATATATTATTATTATTATTATTATTATTATTTATTTATTATTATTATTATTATTATTATTATTATTATTATTATTATTATCATCATCCTCATTATTACCATAATCATTACCATCATCAATATCATCATTATCTTTATCATCATCATAATCATCATCATCATCAATCATCATCATCATCATCATCATCATCATCATCATCATCATCATCATCATCATCATCATCATCATCATCATCATCATCATCATCATCATTATCTTCCTCATCATCATCTTCATCAGCCTTTTCATGATAATTGATACTTACCGCTTTCTTCTGCAACGTTCACAGTAACAAACAAAAAAAGGCCCAAAAGAACTGACACCAACATGACGTTAACCTTTCCTGTTGTATTTTTCTTCAAATCTGTTTTCGAGTAGAACAAAAAGATAAAGAAAAAGTCAATTTTTTATTGTAATATAACTGAATAAGATTTAATAAAACATCAATTATGTACTAGAAAATAACACAGAGATGTTTAAAGTAGTTATTGACATATACAATTTAAAGGGATAAAGAACATGTTTATTTTGCACAATGATATAACACAGATAAAGAAAAAGTAAATCTATATTTAGTGTTTTAACATATCTGAATGGGATATTTTTTTTGTTGAAATTTCAATGTTGTACCCTAATATAACACTGAATGTATAAAAATGACAGATATAAAATTAAGGTTTTCTCTTAGTTCTAGTATTCGACGTATCTAGATGAAATGTTTTGAAATCTATCACATATTTTTTTATTACAGTGAACGCGCCTGTTTGCAATAAATATGGCAATGAGGGTAATTTATTCTTCCACTCTATCACCAGCTTTTATTTAGCGGATCTTTCTGATTCAAGTTGAAGGGATTATACATCACAGTACTACTTCAGAACCACGTTGCACATGGAGCCGTAGTTTAACTCGGTTTCTATGGCGTGACATGGACATTAGAAATTGCTTGATACCCGTGGATAGGACGCTGGTCTATCACAAACTGCTTTCGGCTAGTTCTAACAGGCACAGCTACCCAATCACTGTTGGGTGGACACAGGACTAGAAAAAAAATCTTGATTGCAACAGGAATCGATCTTGGTCCTCTTGATTTGTGAATGAGTGCTCTATCAACTGTGCTATCGGGACCCGGTATTCATCATAGAACGATCTATAATTTATTACTTCACCACAAAGCGATTTAGCCTCACGGAACAACTCAGTCTTCAGACATGCACACAAGCACATACACACACACACACACACACACATATATATATATATATATATATATATATTATATATATATATATATAATATATATATATATATATATATATATACCTGGAACTGACTTTTGCAAATGTATTCCTACAATTTAAGCAATTTACTCGACATAAAATTTTAGTTTCATACGGTACGTCTATAAACTATCCAACACATTTAGGTTTCAACACCATGAAGTAGTCTATGTGTTTAACAGTGCATTTATAGTCAAACATTTATAACTAAAAGTGACTTCACATGTTTCATGCCCAGGAAGAAAATAATCGTATCTTGCAGAAAACTCTAATTTTATAAATTAGATTATTTAAAAATCAAAATATCATTTGGAAATTTGCTTTACCCTACACGATACAAAAAACAACATACCTGATGTAAAATCAACAAGTCTTGGAATGAAAGCGTTGAAATGCAATCCTATATATAATATTATGGGAAGATAACAATGGGTAACCATGCCTGTAACAGTCCTTAATCTTTTCACTTTATCAATGTGTAAATGACTGATTTCGTTTGTGATATTTCACATTTTTATGGCTGATGTATTGATATTCTGTTTAAACCGATATAGTGATAGATAACAAACCGTTAACTTACGGTCTCT
The DNA here is from genome assembly GCF_034508935.2 of Berghia stephanieae. Lineage (NCBI taxonomy): Eukaryota > Metazoa > Mollusca > Gastropoda > Nudibranchia > Aeolidiidae > Berghia > Berghia stephanieae. The sequence goes on along the minus strand of NC_088374.1, from coordinate 23,128,765 downwards.
AAGTCTTGGCATTGGAAGATATTAAATTGATACGTAAAACATCTAAAATTTTGCTTACAACTTTATTCTTGATTACATTCTAATTAACATATCACATCGTAATCATTAAAGGGTACCAAGATATAAATTGAGAATCGATTTTACAAATGGTACAATCTACAGATCAGATTGATCCGTATTTGATACAAGTCCACAATAGCATAGCTACAAACAGTTAGGTGCATAATAACAACCATTTTCAAAACGGATATTGTAAATGTGAATAAAGTCAAATCTATTTCATTTCAGAGGTACCTACTTTTAGACTTGAACTTCTTTATTAGTACCTTTTAAAAGTCATTTATCTTTGTGTTTTAAAATCAAGTACGTTCCATGTTCTGACCGTACGTTAGATAAATAATGTATGTTGAATGGTTCTATACCATATGGTATAAACTGGTTTAAAGCCAACGCATGTCTATTTTTTTTCAATGTACTGTCTTTAATACTGTTGATTTCAACGACCTGTTGTTTTCTGTTAGATCTTTCTACATGGCATCGAGATGTCGTAATCATTAAAAAAAATGTATGTCAAAATCTTTTAACATCTCACAAAAATGCCAAACCAAGACTAAATTGTGGAGAATGGACACGGTTGCTTGGACATTGGGAAGCTGGTCATGGTGTATACAGGGTGGCAAATATTTTAAAATAATGTCTCAAATGTCAGTCTGTTACTTATACCAGAAGTATTATTAAATGGGCCAAATCAAGACCCCCCAATTCAAAGAAGACTATTATTAAATCAGAAAAGTGTGGGCAGGCACTTATGTTGTAACAACAAGATATGAAGTGAGTAGAAAAGTGCCAGAAGACAATAGAGATATCAATTATTCTCTATTGTCTTCTGGCACTTTTCTACTCACTTCATATCTTGCTATTATTAACATTGCCCATATTAATGAAGATATGTTTCACAAGCATGAAAAAAGGCTCATTCAAACCAACATTGTCAATGCTCGGGACCTAAGGCCGTACAACAGACATACAATGCGACGTTAACTTCTGGAGGCAGATCTGAGTAATAGATATCCTGCCATTCAGATGATGCTCAGGTAACAGCACTGCATGAAACGTGAACAATGACTCAAAATAACTTCCAATGCCTTCCAAAAATGGTCACAGAAACTGAACATTCTAAAATACATCCAATAAATATTGCAACCAGATACCATTCTCTTTAGCAACCACACTGGAAAAAGCATTTGACAATTTTACAGGTAAAAGATGGCGTGAGGTAATGATTTTTTTTATTAGACTTATCATAACGACGACTATTTTTATCATTACATCAACCATAAAGGGTGCGTAATCTGGTAGAATTTAATATCTTGATGAAGTGATTAGATTAACAAATGTCACCACCTGGTTTATCTTTCAATTTGTATGGAAATGATTGCAATTCAAACATTTCCAATGTTATTTTTTTTTCTCTAAAAGCACATTTTGTGAATTAACAATTCGTTATCAGCGAAGTGTAAAAGGTAACACGTATAGATGAATACATCAAACATAAAAACGAAAGAAATCGTAATGAATCAGTATTAAAATCATGATGTAATAGAAAGATAAGTTGTTGGTATATATATATATATATATATATATTATAATATATAATATATATATATATATATATAATATATATTATATATTTTACATTTACATGTATAGTAGTAGTAGTAGTAGTAGTAGTAGTAGTAGTATAGTAGTAGTAGTAGTAGTAGTAGAGAGTAGTAGAATTATATTATTATTATTATTATTATTATTATTAGTAGTAGTAGTAGTAGTAGTAGTAGTAGTAGTAGTAGTAGCAGTAGTAGTAGTAGTATAGTAGTAGTA
>NC_088374.1:23119723-23126787 GCF_034508935.2 Berghia stephanieae | reverse complement strand
AAACACGTAAAATCTATGTAACCATGATCGTTTATAGTCTGGTTAATACAGTTTAGTGAGAATTACTCATAAACGCAGATGGCAAAAAAACAATAACAAAGACCTGGGTGACGTCAACTTCGAACTATCTATAACACGATTACGTCACAGAAGTCATTGATACATATTTTAGCTTGAGTGGTCAGTCATGTTTTGTTATTGTTTTTAATCTCTCAAAGTTATGAGTAGTTCTCGCTAAATTGTATTAATCAGACCATAAACGTTAAAGGTTATGTATGCATTTAATGTTGGTCGTTTATAAACAAAGATCTGCGTGACGTCAACATCGTTCTATCTATTGTCCGATTGATATCATTTAGTGAGAACTAATCACCAAGATGGCTGTCTTAAAACAATAACAAAGATGTGAGTGACGTCAATTTCGTTCCTTCTTTTGGAAAATGTGCAATCTACTTACGTTTCCAATTTTCTTGAAAGTTATTCTAACACTGAAGCCTTCATCTTCGTTAGGAATAAAAAATTGAATTTGAGCTGCGTTTTGCTTGGCGGAGTATTTTCCAGTTGGGGCGTAGTCTCCGCAGAATTGAGCGTAACGATTGGTCATTGGTTGCACGTGATCTTCGTCACGTGGGAAGAAAAGCGTCATCTACCTCCCACCCGTCCAATATCTAAGGTGAAAAAGAAAATACAGAAGAAAAAAAGTAATGATAACTGATAAATAGGTCAAATTTGGATATCCCGTTAGCTCAGTTGGGTAGAGTATTCGCTTCATCACACTCAAAGGGACCAAGATCAAGTCCCGGGTGCAGTAGAGGTTTTTTCTGACCCCCCCCCCCCCCCCCTCCATGTCCACCCAGCAATGAATGGGAGCTGAGTCTGTTATATTTGGCGGAAAGTACTTTGCGATAGACTAGCGTCCTATCCAAAGGATAACAAGCAATTGCTGTTGTCTGTTTCACGCTATAGAAACTGGATGAACTCCTGCTTCATGAGCCTAATGGCTCTGAAAGGCTGCAAAACAAAAAGTTAGATCAATCTGATTTTTTTTTAAAGTTTAAAACAAACTTTTACGGTCATTAAAATTCCATATTGTATTTCATTTCGCGAAATATCAATGATGTGAACAAATCTATTGATGCAATGCGTTAAACATCCACCAGCCATTGAAACGTGCCACCCGACTTGCACTTATTTGCAGGTCTGATAATCCATTGCCTTATGGAATTATTGTTGTAATTGAAATTTGAAAAACAGAAAAATACAATTTGTTGACCAATTTGACCCACCAAAACAGGAAAAATCGAACATTTCGAATGTCGAAAATTCTTTTTCTCTTATCATTTAAAACCTAGAAAATGGCACAATTTCGATAATTTCGCAAAGCAAAACTTGAAAAAAAATCGATGATTTCGAGACTGAAATTTTCAAAATGTATATCATCCGAAATATCAAATAATTTAAAATTTGACCAATTTGACCCACTAAACATTTCAAAAATCGAAAATTTCGGCGAAATCCCGAGTTTTAGAGTTTTTGCCAAAATTAGAGTTATCTAACTCGATCGATATAAATTTGAAGGACGAGTTTTTCAGGCCAAATTTCTAAATATGCGTGTTTCGCAAGGGCACGGCCGTACTACTTGTGTGTGTCTATTCTTCTTTAATCCCCTCCTAACCACCCACAGCAAAATTGTCACATTCGTTAAGATGCAGCCAACATTTTTATCTTTCTGATTTCTTTTGTACATCACAATATTTGGACAAAACGGTTTACTATAGTTAAAGTATATTAGCACTGTGTTGATGAGCTCGTTTAGCAGAAAGAAGTGGCTATGAAACCGTCCTTAGGGCGGAGGAAGACTTTCGAAGCTGGGTTGACGAAATCAATTTGGAGGTGTAGCCTTATGCTACTACTACTACTACTACTACTACTACTACTACTACTACTACTACTACAGTACTACTACTACTACTACTACTACTACTACTACTACTACTACTACTATTAATACTACTATTACTAACTACTACTACTACTACTACCACTACTACACTACCACTACTACTCCTCTCTACTACTACTACTACTACTACTACTACTACTACTACTACTATATACTACTACTAGCAGAAAGAAATGTGTATAGCTAGAACTAACAGCTTTTGTGTTTGAGTGAAATAAATATAGTTTTGTATAAGTTGGATGTGAAGTTTTGGGGACAATCCGGAAAATGGCCGATATGGAGAGAGATAATTTAACTCTCTCCTTACAAGCCATTTCAAGAATTTTCCCCGAAAATCCACACCCATCCGACACAAAAATAGACTTTTCAACCTCAAACAAAAAAAGTAACAAGTGCATTCTATACAGAATGTTGTTCGACAGAATGAGCTCGACAACACAGTGTTTTGTATTTATAGCTGCAATCAAAGTATTTCTTTACATTTTGTGATGTACAAGAGAAATCAGAAAGAGAACATTGTCGGTTGTATCGTATTGAATGTGCGGCTATGTGGTCTAGTGATATGATACTCCCTTTCCGATCTTAAGGTCCTGGGTTCGAGCCTCGCGCTCGGCACACAGTTGAGTCCTTGGAAAAGTCTCTATACTCACATTCTCTACCGTACTCAGGTGTAAAATGAGTACCTGGCTGTTAACTACGTTGTCTTTGTCCGAAGAATTGTAATATCGCCTAGCAGGCGTCATGTCACGTCCTACATGTTAAATGTTGCTGTTGACCAGGGATCCCTTGTAAAGCGCTTTGAGCAGGTTTAGTGGATATTGTGCTATATAAAAGTTGTTTGTTTTTTTAATGTGACGATTTTCCTATAGTTGGTAGCGAGAGGGTTAATTTAACTTACGGCAACAGCAGCGCCGTCCACACAGCTGACGTCGAAGGCAGAGAATTCAAAGACGACAACCCTATCAACGGGCGCTACCACGTATAAACGAGCAGAACTTGGGGGCCCCGTTGGACACGAAGGAATAGAGACCCTCTTCTGTCTGTAACATTTGAGGTTGACATTCTGTTAGAGATGAATTAAAAGATAGATAAATTAACAAAAATATCACGAGATTAACAATTGTTAAACATTTTTATTCTTTCGCTCCTATTACTGTGTCAGTGTACGACATAATCAGTCGGAAGGTGACTATTTTTATTTGCATTTTCTGAAAGAATATGCGACCCTTCGTCTCGAAACGGTATTATGTCGGAATGAATTGGACCCCGAAAAGTGACTTTAGAATTAAATTGGTATAAATACCAATTTTTGAGCTTTGGCATTGTGAGAAGTTGTCTTCATTCTGTAACATAACAAATCGAAACAAACCCCAAGTTTCATGTTTGTGTCAATAAATTCAATTTTTTCACCCAAGTCATCCCGACATAATACCGTTTAGAGACAGTGAGTCACATGCTCCCCAGAGTATTTTAATCTTTATTTGAAGTAAATCGAGTTATTTTTTATGATGTATGAGGAAGGTATCCAGCAACTTTTCTCAAATTTCATATTTATTCAACTTGACTAGCTGTAAAAATATATAGATAGAAGTGAAAGTAAGCTTTGATATTTCCGGAAGATGTACAAAAGGTTTGGTTTAATCATTTATGACAAGAATTCATTTTTTATAAAAATTGACGTTCTAACTAAACTTGGCAATATCTAAGTTCATATGATACAGCAGAACCAAGGATTGATGCGTTGACTGATTGACTGATTAATTTATTTAATGTTAGAATAATTGACCAATTGATAATGATGATAACATTGGGTGTCTAATTGCCACAATTGTAACAAATTGTAAACGAAACGAATATGTTTATGTTGTGTATATCGCACGCGTGAAGAGGGAAAGGAAGAGAAAAAAAAAAAAAAAGAGAGAGAGAGAGAGAGAGAGAGAGAGAGAGAGAGAGAGAGAGTGTGTGTGTGTGTGTGTGTGTGTGTGTGTGTGTGTGTGTGTGTGTGTTTGTGTGAGAGAGAGAGAGATAGAAAGTAAGTAGGAGTGAAATAGCTGTTCAATGTTATAGTTATCATATAACGTTATAACAAGTGTAACTAAATGACAAATTGCCATATTTATGGACAATAAAGATCTATTATTATTATTATCATTATTATTATTATTATTATTATTATTATTATTATTATTATTATTATTATTATTATTATTATTATTATTATTATTATTATTATTATTATTATTATTATTATTATTATTATTATTAAACCTGCTCACCATCCGACTGGTTTTGTCATTCACTGTAACAAATAGTTACTCAAAATGGTATCAAGATTACAATAATAATTTGAAAAAACCCAAATCTAGGGGTGCCTAAATGAGTCAATGAAATCGATTGTTGAATAAAGGGAGTAAGAAAGAGTCTTTAAAAGATACAACACAAATTAAACGACGTTTCGTCTTTTGGCCTTCTACAGGTAGACAAGAAAATGTTATATTACATAGGCATTATAGTTTTAGAACAGTATATTTTGAAAAAGAAGTGTGTGTGTGTGTGTGTGTGTGTGTGTGTGTGTGTGTGTGTGTGTATACAAGGGAAGGAGAGAGAGGGAGGGATAATGATGATGGTGATGATGATGACGGTGATGATGATGATGATGATAATGATAATGATGATGATGATGATGATGATGATGATGATGATGATGATGATGATGATGATGATGATGATGATGATGATGGCAAAGATGATGAGATCACAACAATTTACCTAATTCCTGTGTGATAAACTCATCCTCTGGTAAACCAAGGCCAAACTGAAATAGAACACAACAAGAACATGTTATATAAAGTACCCTTAACGAATACGACGATTGGAAGTGCGGCAATGTGGTCTAGTGATATGACACTCGCTTTCGGATCGGATGGTCCTGGGTTCGAGCCTCTCGCTCGGCGCATAGTTGAGTCCTTGGAAAAGGCTCTTTACTCACATTCTCTCACCATACTCAGGTGTAAAATGAGTACCTGGCCGTTAGCAGCGTTGTCTTTGTCCGAAAAATTGTAATATCGCCTAATAGGCGTCATGTCCCGTCCTACATGTTAAATGTTGCTGTTGACCAGGGACCCCTTGTAAAGCGCGTTGAGCACATTTAGTGGATATTGCGCTATATAAAGGTCAATTTATAAAGCTCAATTTATAAACGGGAATAAATCAAGCCTAAATGAAAGAGAATGGCAACTAGCATTAAACTGTGTTTGTTTTGTGTGTGTGTGTGTGTGTGTGTGTTTGTGTGTGTGGTTGCTTCTTATGTTGTTGTATTTGTATTATATTTATTTGTTTTGTTTGTGATAACCTATTAATAGAGAGTCCCGTATGCTCAATAACATCAAAAAGAACAAAATACCAAAATACGGAACATTTCGGGTTCAAAATCCACCTTCAGCAAACATCAGAAACAATAAATACATAAATACATTAGTAAACAACAAAAAAAAAAGCAAAACAGATAGACGACAGAAGGAAAAATCGTACTTAGTAATGTGTTTGTTTTTATTTTATTTATTTTTTTTTTTGTAATTGGCTGAAGAACGGTTTTGATCGCAAAACGTTACGTATTTGGTATTTTTTTTTGTGTGTGTGGATGCTGTTATTTTTATTTTGTTTGTTCATTACTAATACTATGTACAATCCCCATCTTCGTATCTCTCAATACGCTTCAACAGTCGTAACGTCACTTCCTTGGTAATGACGCATGGTAACTTAGTAACTATCGGAACGCCCTTATGAAATATTTATCAGACGAGCATAATAAATGCGTATCCAGAGGGAAAAAAACATTAAAAATCTGATCATGTTTTGACTTTTACACATTCTGATCACAAGACATTGAATAGTTCTAGCCAGCATGAAGAATAAAAAATACCGATTTTCTTTGTTTAGAACCAAGCTGCTGTGTTGCTGGGCGGACGTGACATCAGACTATTGAATCCTATTATTGGAAAAATTTTATTGCTCTATATACATATTGGAACTATTAATTAGATAATGTGAGTGCTTGAGTGCAATCTTGACTTCAAGCTTCACGCGTTCTTTGATATTTAAGAAGAAGATCTTTGACAAACTAAAGACACGTATACTTGGATAATTGAATATTCCAAAGTATAGGAACAATTAAAAGTACCAATTGATGAAATATCGTAATCATCATCATCATCATCATCATCATCATCATCATCATCATCATCATCATCATCATCATCATCATCATCATCATCATCATCATCATCATCATCATCAGCAGCAGCATCATCATCATCATCATCATCATCATCATCATCATCATCATCATCATCATCATCATCATCATCATCAACATCATCATCATCACCATCATCATCATCAGCATCAGCATCATCATCATCATCATCATCATCATCATCATCATCATCATCATCATCATCATCATCATCATCATCATCATCACCATCATCATCATCATCATCATCATCATCATCATCATCACCATTACCATCATCATCATCATCATCATCATCATCATCCATCATCATCATCATCATCATCATCATCATCATCATCATCATCATCATCATCATCATCATCATCATCATCATCATCATCATCACCATTACCATCATCATCATCATCATCATCTCATCATCATCATCATCATCATCATCATCATCATCATCATCATCATCATCATCATCATCATCATCATCATCAACATCATTATCATCATCATCATCATCATCATCATCATCATCATCACCATCATTACCACTACCACCACCACCACCATCATCATCATCATCATCATCATCATCATCATCATCATCATCATCATCATCATCACCATCATCATCATCATCATCATCATCATCATCATCATCATCATCATCATCATCATCATCATCATCACCATTACCATCATCATCATCATCATCATCATCATCATCATCATCATCATCATCATCATCACATCATCATCATCATCATCATCATCATCATCATCATCATCATCATCATCATCATCACCATTACCATCATCATCATCATCATCATCATCATCATCATCATCATC
>NC_088374.1:23104723-23114723 GCF_034508935.2 Berghia stephanieae | reverse complement strand
GGGACCCCTTGTAAAGCGCTTTGAGCATATTAAGTGGATATTGCGCTATATAAAGCTCAATTATTATAAAATTTTAAAAAATTATTACTTTCCAATTCACGCTATAGAGATCAGGATAAACTCTAGCTCTCTGGGCCTGATGAAGAATTACTACTTACTGTATTTGCTATCCCAAACGACCCTGTAACACGAACGCAGGCTCAGCGACCGTGAAGGGGTTAGGCCTGGTTAAATTTTGTCGATGTTGGTGCCCGATACCAAAATTGAATTATTTAGATTTTTTTGTACTTTAACTATACACATTACGATTTCAACCATTTATTCCGGTGAAAAAAAAATAATTTTAAAACGATTTTTATAACTCCTATACTTATACAATGTTCATCAAATGGACACCAAAAAACGCCAACATCTTAGCAACAAAAGTTTATTTCAAGTTAATATCCACATGTCCATCATTAGAAAGCTTACAGAATACCTGAAATTATATTATAGGGAATGAGATTAGCGGAAGAGTAGCGTCCCTTAATTGGACGTCACCCATAGTCTGTGACGTCACCGGCGGAAAAGTTATTAGAGAGAGAACGCCATGTTGGTTGTGTGCATGCGTCTCTCGTCAGTTTTCCGCCGGTAACGTCACAGACTATGGGTAACGTCCAATCAAGGGACGGTGCTCTTCCGCTAATCTCATTCCCTATCGAGTATGAAAAACAATTATCTCCAGCATTTGGTAATTCCTGGTCTATTTTCGTTATGCGATTTTCAAAACGATTCTGTAACACGAACGTGAGATCAACGGGCGTGAATTGATGTGGTGTGCATTGAGCCTCGACTATCGACGGCATAACAGGCATAGTTGGTAGAATGTTATAGCCTGACACCGTAGCCATCGTCATGTTATAGCCTGACACCGTAGCCATCGTCATGTTATAGCCTGACACCGTAGCCATCGTCATGTTATAGCCTGACACCGTAGCCATCGTTATGTTAGAGCCTGACACCGTAGCCATCGTCATGTTATAGCCTGACACCGTAGCCATCGTCATGTTATAGCCTGACACCGTAGCCATCGTCATGTTATAGCCTGACACCGTAGCCATCGTCATGTTATAGCCTGACACCGTAGCCATCGTCATGTTATAGCCTGACACCGTAGCCATCGTCATGTTATAGCCTGACACCGTAGCCATCGTCATGTTTTAGCCTGACACCGTAGCCATCGTCATGTTATAGCCTGACACCGTAGCCATCGTTATGTTATAGCCTGACACCGTAGCCATCGTCATGTTATAGCCTGACACCGTAGCCATCGTCATGTTATAGCTGGACACCGTAGCCATCGTCATGTTATAGCCTGACACCGTAGCCATCGTTATGCCTGACACTGAAATCCAAAAGTACTGCCAGTTTGACGTCATTATTTGGTTTTTGCACCGCCTTGTGAGTTGTTGTTAGTAGAGCTCATGGAAACAAGTTATTTCATTGGTTGAACTATTGAATACAACTCACGATTTGTTTTCTTTTGTGGCAAAAGACTGGCATTTTGACGTCAATTTTTGATCAGTATCAGGCCATAACTTTACGAAGGCTACGGTAAAACACTCGCTTTACAAGCAAAATGACCGAGTTCGATCATAGCCATCGTTAACTTTTTCCCTAACACTGACCAAAAAATCACGTCAAAATGCCAGTCTTTGGCCACAAAAGAAAACAAATCGTGAGTTGTATTCAATAATTCAACCAATGGGACCACTTGTTTCCATGAGCACTACTCACGACAACTCACTAGGTGGTGCAAAGACCAAAAAAAAAAAAACGACGTCAAGCTGTCAGTATTTTCGATTTCAGTATCAGGCTATAACATAACGATGGCTACGGTCCAACTCACCAGGCGGTGCAAAAACCAAATAATGACGTCAAAATACCAGTCTTTTTGAGTTTCAGTGTCAGGCTATAACTTAACGATGGCTATGGTTCGATCGTAGCCAACCTTAACATATAGTCTTACACTAGAATCCTCTAGGACTGGCAGTTTGGCGTAATTTTTTTAGGATTGTGTAGTGTCTAGTGAGTTGTCGTTAGTAGAGCTCAAGGAAACAAACGGTCCCATTGGTTGAAATATTGAATACAACTTACGATTTGTTTTCTTTTGTGGCAAAAGACTGGCATTTTGACGTCATGTTTTGGTCAGTGTCAGGCTATAACTATACGATGGCTACAGTTCGCTCCCAAGTGAAGTCGATATTTTTTCACAATCCTCTTATCCAACCAGCAGTAATACTCTTCAATAGTCGTAACGTCACTTCCCTCGTAATGACGCATGGTAACTTAGTAACTAGCTCTTAACTATAGGAACAATGGCGGACGCCCTTATGAAATATTTATCTGACGAGCATAAAAGCGTATCCAGAGGGAAAAAGCGTTATAAATCTGATCATGTTTTGACTTTTACGCATTCTGATCACAAGAGATATGAAAATTTCGAGCCAGCGTGACAAATAAAAAGAACCGATTTTCTTTGTTTAGAACCAAGATGGCCGACATTGTTGGGTGACGTGACATCAGACTATTGAATCCAATTGGGATAGCAGGCGACGTGTACATGTTTGCAGGTCTGATACCGGAACCCATTTAATGTATGGGCCTAGTTTAACAGTGTTGTAATGGACAGTATTTTGAGTCATTATTTTTGAAATTCCCATTACAACAATGAGCCCATAAGGAATTGGGTTATCAGACCTGTAAATAGGTGGCATCGGTAGCTTGGTCTGAGAAATCTGGCGGAATGAACTTTGAGATAGACAAGCGTCCTATATAAATGTTTAGCAGCTATTGGTACTTTCTAATTCACGCTATAGAAACCGGGAAAACTCCGACTCCGTAGGTCTAATGTCCGACTTACTTCATAGGCAACTGGTATTGCAAATGGCACCATAACACGAAAATCAGCTCACCGGCGTGAATTGCTATGCATTGAGAGCCAACAACAAAAAAAGCCCGCCTTTAATGCATGACTAATCAATATCAATAGGGTTCAACAGTCATGACGTCACATCCTTTGTAATGGCGCATAGTAACTGGTTCTAAACTATCATCGCCCTTATGAAATACTTCTCCGACGAGCATAAAAGTGTATCCAGACGAGTAAATCATTATAAATCTTATCACGTTTTGACGTTAAAACATTCTGATCACATGGCATGTGGAACAGTTTGAGACATCATGATGAATAAAGAGTACTGAATTTCTTTGTATAAAACCAAGCGGCTGATTGCAGGGCGAACGTGACATCAGACTACTGAATCCTATTTCCATAAAAGGAACACAATTGCCATCTCTCGGCTTTGTTATTGTTTTTAGACAACCATTTTAGTGATTACTTCTCAATAACGGAGATAGTAAGCTTGACTAAGACGCTCATAACACTGCCATCCGGAAGTATAACGGACCAACACACAAAACTGTGTGTATCCATGAACGTTTATAGTCTGGTCAATAGATAGTATGCAGATGACGTCACTGGGGCCTTTGTTATTGTTTTTGCCATCCGCGTTTGTGAGTTGTTCTCACTAAACTGTATTAACCAGACCATAAAAGTTCATGGTTACACAGAGTTTGTGTGTTGGTCCGTTATACTTCCGGATGGCAATGTTGTGAACTCCTTGGCCAAGCGCATTCTATCTATACAGTTCAGTGAGCATTACTCATAAACGCGGATGGCAAAAAACAATAACAAAGACCTGAGTGACGTCATCTTCGAAGTATCTATATAAATCAGACCATAAACGTTTAAGTCTGTGTGTGTGCTCGTACGATGGATCCGGCTGGTGGAAGTAGTGTTTTACTTAAACGAACAGAATTAAAAGTATCGCATCCGTAACCACTTTTTTCTTTCTTTCTTTTTTTTTGTTGTTGTTTTTTTTTTGTTTTTTTTTTGTTTTTTATTTGTTTGTTTTGTTTTTGTGTTCGAGGAATAATCACATCGGTGATCCGTCTTTTTAAAACACTTTTATCTCGGGGTCGACGTGTATTCAATTTGCAGGTCTGATAACCCAATATATTATAGACCTCATTATAGTAATGGAAATCTCAAAAAAAAAAAAAAAAAATAACACAAAATATTGTCTATTACAAGACTCATAGGCTGTCAGACCTGCATATATGAACACGTTGGTCGGGGTGATTTTGAACCTAAACTTTAAAAAAAAAGAAAAAAAAGAACTGAATTGTGAGGGAGATTTCTCAAAAGCTGTTAAATCACATTTGCATCAATCTTTCTCTTCGTTGATTAAATTAAAGCTTCTATTCTATTTTGGCATCCAGGAAGCAGTCGACATCTCTTTTTCTTCTGACCCCCGTATCCACCCAACTGTGATTGGGTAGCTGGATCCGTTAGATCTGTCAGAAAGTAGGTTTTTCGATAGACTATCGTCCTATCGAAAGGGTAGCAAGCAATTGATACTGTCTGCTTCACGCTGTAGAAACCGGGATAAACTGCTGCTCCACGAGCTCAATGTCTCTGAAGGACTACTTTCCATTGGAATATTTATTGCTATTTATTTCTTCCCGCTTCAAGCATTGGTGGCATCTCCATCAACGTTTACATATATGCAGGTCTGACATCGTAACACACTTATTGGCATAGTATAACAGTGTTGTAATGGACAATATTTTGACTCATTTTTTTTTCATTTTGAGATTTCCATAACAACAATGAGCCCATAATTCATTGGGTTATCAGACCTGCAAATAAGTGCACATCGACTATTGCTATTTATTTATTCGAGCTTTAAGCAGCAGCATCTACATTTATTTAACCCTCCCCATACCAACTACAGGAAAATTGTCACATACGTTACGAAACAACCAACATTTTACTTATTCAAACTTCTCATGTACGTCATAAATTTTTTTAAAAAACGAACAGTGTGTTGTAGAGCATGTTTTGCTAAAGAAATTGTGTTTGGCAAGAAACGACGTTACTGCTATAGGGAATGGGATTATCGGAAGAGTAGTGTCCCTTGATTGGAAGTCACCAGCGGAAAAGTTATTAGAGAGAGAACGTCATGTTGGTTGTGCGGCATGAGACACTTCACCGAAAGAGAGACGCATGCGCAAAACCATTTTGACGTTCTCTCTGTAAGGTGACGTCCAATCAAGGGACACTACTCTTCCGCTAATCTCATTCCCTATTGTGTTTGAGTGATAAAAAATCAATCTATTTTTATGTTAGTCGGGTGTGAAGTTTTGGGGACAATCCTGAAAATGGCTGCTAAGGAGAGAGGTAAAGAACGCACACAGAGAAAAAACTCCCCAAATTTAAAGAAATGTCCATTCAAAACAAACACCATTCGATGACGTCGTTTCATACTCGTTCCCAGATCCACTGATGAGAGTAATTGGCACATGTTTTTTCTGTAGATATTATGCACTTGGCTAAGAAGCTCACAACATTGCCATCCGGAAGTATAACGGGCCACCACACAAAATGATGTGTAACCATGAACTTTTATAGTCTGGATGATATATTATGTGAGAATAGACGTGGATGGCAAAAAACAATTACAAAGACCCAAGTGGCGTCAACTTCGTTCTATCTATATAATAATAATAATAATAATAATATAATAATAATAATAATAATAATAATAATAATGATAATAACAATAATAATAATAATAATAATAATGATAATAATAATAATAATAATAATAATAATAATAATAATAATAATAATAATAATAATAATAATAATAATAATAATAATAATATATAATAATAATAATAATAAGAAATAAATAATAATAATAATAATAATAATAATAATAATAATAATAATAATAATAATAATAATAATAATAATAATAATAATAATAATAATAATAATGATAATAATAATAATAATATATCTTTATTGTCCTAAAAAAAAGTGGCAATTTGCCATTTGGTTACACGTTTATAACAATACAATATTGACATAGACACAATCACACAGATGCACACTAGTAACATAGTAGTCATCGAAAAAAAGAAAAAAAAAGGGGGTAGTTATATTTTCTTCCCACTTTTATTTTTCTCACATGTATTGACCCGTACTCTTCAGTGCTTAATGTATGACTAGGCTGGAAACTAAGCAGCGCTCGAGAGGCGTGTAGGAAGAAGACCAAACATACCATAGAGACATTAATCTGTTGCACCCTACTCCTGTCACGTGATTCAATTTTCTCAACAAACGCCTTCCTACAGATGGATATTATGTACTGTTTTTTTCTTTCTTTTTTTCAATGTGTTCAGTTTTGTTGAGATTTTTATAGGTCTACTTGTATGTCATTGTATTGCATCTTTTTCAATTTATAGACTTATGCGGCTATGTGGTCATGTGGTATGACACTCGCTTTCTGATCGGAAGGTCCTGGGTTCGAGCCTCGCGCTCGGCGCATAGTTGAGTCCTTGAAAAAGGCTATTTACTCACATTTCTCACCGTACTCAGGTGTAAAATGAGTACCTGGCCGTTAACAGCGTTGTCTTTGTCCGAAAAAGTGTAATATCGCCTAACAGGCGTCATGTCCCGTCCTGTAATGTTAAATGTTGCTGTTGACCAGGGACCCCTTGTAAAGCGTGTTGAGCTCAATTTGTTTTATTTTTTAAAAATTATTTTCATAAATGCATTAGTCTATGGCAAAAGTCAATGTAAAATTTCCAGAAATGGATACATTATAAAGTTCATCTCATCCTATCCTATCCTATCGGCCTATCCTATCTTATCCTATCCTTTCTTATCCTTTCCTATCCTATTCAATCCTATCCTATCTTTTCTTAAATCAGACATGGGTTCCTTTTACATGTTTTATAAAGGATAATGGATACTGTATTTTAATCAAATTAATTTTAATTTGATTTTCTGGTCCATCCACGAAATAATGCCTGTTTTAGACGATGGGTTGCATTCTTTTTTTAATTATGAATTCAACTCACATTATCAAAAGAGCCTCGACAAAATACTGCTTTGTGACGATATATCACGATTTCGCTGTGGTATAATATAGATAGTATGCACTTGGCTAAGAAGCTCGCAACATTGCCATCCGGAAATATAACGGACAAACACACAAAACTATGTGTAATCTTTTACGTTTATAATCTGGTTAATACAGTTTAGTGAGAATTACTCATAAAAGTGGATGGCAAAATCAATAACAAAGATGTTATGAGCTTCTTAGCCAAGCGTATACTACCTATAGATTGTATTAAGTGAAGGTCACTCGCGATCCACCCCCCCCCCCCACCTGAAAAAAAAGAGAATAAATTGTGACCCACCGTATCGAATCGGTATAATGTCGGGATCCACTCGGTAAGTGAAATTGAATTCATAGCCACAAATATCCAACTTGGGTTTAATTTCTGTACGTTATGATGGAGTATAAAGACTATTTCTTGCATTGCAAAAACTTCTAAAGTCCAATTTCTCATCATTCTATCTCTAAATTCACTTTTTGAGGTCTGAATCATCCCCGACATAATACCGTTTTGAAACAGAGGGTCTCAAATGAGTCCTATCAGAAAACACAAAACTGGAATAATTGTGATCAGTTGATTTTGTGATATTTCTTCACTGTGTCTATCAGATTATGACGGATAGCTATCGAGTCATTCCACTGACTGTTCTATGTGTGTTCTGGTTAGTCATTGTTGAAGGGAGGGGACTTGCTTGAATGTCAATCTCTTGAAGACCTGAGATGCACATTCCTCCCACCAAATCCAAGCATCAGTAACACACTTTATAGTCACCTGGAACAACTACAAAAGACGTCTTCTACGTCATGGCACAAGACCGAAGGGCAAGAGCTCATGTGGTCGCTGGTTCGGATAAGTAAGTAAGTAAGTAAGAAGGGAGGGGAAACTAAAGTCCCTTGGCGTGACAAGAAGAACAGACATCATTTTCTATAATATTCGGATCATTGGTAGTGATTAATTTAAAATGAGCTTTTATATAGCGCAATATCCACTAAATGTGCTCAAAGCGCTTTACAAGGGGTCCCTGGTAAACAGCAACATTTAACATGTAGGACGGGACATGCCGCCTGTTAGGCGATATTACAATTTTTCGGACTAAGACAATGCTGTTAACGGCCAGGTACTCGTTTTACACCTGAGTACGGTGAGAGAATGTGAGTAAAGAGTCTTTTCCAAGGACTCAACTATGAGCCGAGCGAGGCTCGAACCCAGGACCTTCCGATCCGAAAGCGAGTGTCATACCATTAGACCACATAGCCGCACAATAGCCGATTGAGTATTGATGCTTTGCTTTTGGTTAAATTACTCACAGCATCGCCAACTGTAACTGTGTCTGGAACCTTAAACGTTTTAAGATTCTATGCGCTTAGCTAAGAAACTCATTATATTGCCATCCGGAATTATAACGGACCAACACACAAAACTATGTGTAACCTTGGACGTTTAAAGTCTGGTTAATACAGATAAACCTACATTGCAAAAAAAAACAATAACGAAGACCTGAGTGAAGTCAACTTCATTGGTTTTATATAGATAGTATGCGCTTGGCTAAGAAGCTCATAACATTGCCATCCGGAAGCATAACGGACCAACACACAAAGCTGTGTGTATCCATGAACGCGAACGTTTATAGTCTGGTTAATACAGTTCATTGAGCATTACTCATAAACGCGGATGGCAAAAAAACAATAACAAAGACCTGAGTGACGTCATCTTCGAACTATCTATACTATGAATATGATGTCATTCAGGTCTTTGGGGTTTTTTTTGCCATCCGCGTTTATGAGTAATTCTCACTAAACTGTATAGACCAGACTATAAAAACGTTCAAGGTTACACATCTTTTTTTAGCCAAAAGCAGAGCACGTATTGAATGTGACTCTTGTCTCCAAAAATATATCAAAGTTTTGGAAGTGACCGAGAGGAGGTTACTCTGGCGAACTTACAACATTTTCTCCCTACAAAGAAGAGCCTCATGACTGTTTAACCCCCTCCTTACCACCTAAAGAAAAATCGTCACATTCGTTACGATGTAACCAACAATTTTCTTGTTCTGATTTCATTTTGTTGTTGTTAGTTATAGGAAAAAAACTCGACACTGTGTTGCGGAGCTCATGCTTCTGAACAAAATATAGAGTATACTCGTTAATATTTTGCTTGAAAAAATATGTTTGGGTTGGGTGAATGTGAAGTTTCGGGTCAAATTCTGAAAATATCTGGTAAGATGAGAGTTAACAGCCTGGGCCATGTCAACCTTCAGATTCGATGAAACTTTGCCAAAATATACACTCTCCAAAGCGTCCTATCCAATGGGTATCAAGTCGTTGCTATTGTCAGTTTCACGCTACAGAAACCGGGATAAATTCCGGCTCCATGGGCTTAATGGTCCTGAAGGACAACTTACTTAGTATTATGATTTATCACGAACGAATGGACGAATCGATCTCCGGGAAACCATCAAGCACAACTCCAGACCGACTAGAGGACACGCAGATCAAATGACGATTCTCTCGTCGAGAGCGAATGCCCACTTCAACTCTCTCCCCTAACGGTGTTCTTGTAGACTATTCAATTTTATACCATCTGATTCAGAGTAATCTGACTGTGGCTGATTTTTTAATATATATTGTTTGATATCGCAGTGTAGCTCCAAGCGCCAAAGTACATGACATCTTTAACTCTCTCCTTACCAGCCTTTTTTCAGGTTTTTCCCCAACCGTCACACCCAACTAACACACAAATATGTTTTTATCACTCAAACACAATAGCAGTAAGGTTCTTCCGATGCATAATTTCTTTAGCAAAACATGCTCTACAACACACTGTTCATTTTCTTTAAATTCTATGATGTACCTACATGATAAATTTGATTTAGAAAAATGTGGGTTGTATCGTAACGAATGTGACAATTTTCCTATAGTTGGTAAGGAGAGGGTTTATAAGAAATTCCCTTTATCCATAGGGGAAATTTGTCTCTAGGGATTAT
>NC_088374.1:23053081-23104627 GCF_034508935.2 Berghia stephanieae | reverse complement strand
ACCCGGGTTTTACCTAAATAATTGAATTTAAAACTACAAAATTGACCTTCGTCTCACTACGGCATTAATAGATGATCCCCCACCCCCGTTAAATTTTAAGCATATATATATAAAATATATATAATAATTTATATAAATAT
Source organism: Berghia stephanieae (assembly GCF_034508935.2). Classification (NCBI taxonomy): domain Eukaryota; kingdom Metazoa; phylum Mollusca; class Gastropoda; order Nudibranchia; family Aeolidiidae; genus Berghia; species Berghia stephanieae. Next base: position 23,104,487 of record NC_088374.1, on the reverse strand, counting down.
ATATATTTACCGCAATATATGCCAACAGATCTCAACTCACGTAACAAGGAGTTACAACAAGAGATGAATTGTGTAGGAAAGTCCAGAGGTAAAAAAAAGTGCCAGAAGACAATAGAGAATTTTATTTTTTTCGCTGCGGTGATGGGGGTTTGAAACCCGCGACCCTTACTGGTACGACAACTCGCCGGGCCGGTGAGAGCGTGACTCTACCGTATGAGCTATCCACGACCCCCAAATAAAAGGTCGCCCTCTAACCCTAGTCATTATTAGAGTTCTCTCTCTCTCTCTCACTCTCTCTCTCTCTCTCTCCTCTCTCTCTCTCTCTCTCTCTCTCTCACCGACTACTTGAGATCGCGGTCCAACCCACTGGCACTTCTGGCACTTTTCTGAAATAACAAGGAGTACAAGCCAACAACAATATTTAACATGTGGGAAGAGACGTGATGCATTTACTTTCCCCGACAAAAACAACGCTGTTAACGGCAAGGTTTTCATTTATACCGATGTCCTTTCAGAGAGCGGGACTTGAACACGGGATCTCCCGATCCGAAGGGCAAAGTACACACCGATAGACCACCTGAACCCATATAACAAAGAGTGATACATACGTCAACCCTCTCCTTAACCACCCACAGCAAATTCGTTCTTTCATATCGTCCTTTACCCTTTCCAACAGCCCTGGTTTTTGGGCGACTCTTTTTCTTTTCCGCTAATTGTAAGTCCAATACTTTCCTTCCCACGTACTCCCTCGGTCATAATAAAAATAATAATAATAATAATAATAATAATAATAATAATAATAATAATAAAAAATAATAATAATAATAATAATAATTAATAATAATAATAAAAAATAATAATAATAAATAATAATAATAATATCTGTGCCCATTTCTTTGTTTTTCAACAAAATTATGGCAAAACTTCTAAATCCCACGACTGATTGAATTAATTTCCGATTTTGATTCCATCATTCCATATTGTAGCTTTTTAAAATTATCCACACATGCGTCTCAATATCGGATTAATGCAAGAGATTATTCCCTGATGTCAATTATTCACCAATTAATTTATAATACAGTTTAATCCGTCTATATCCCGGGGGGTGTGGGTGGGGGGGGGAGAGAGAAGGGGATAGGGCGGTGGTCTGGATAGCTCAGTTGGAAAAGCATTATATATAGAGAGAGTGTGAGAGATATAGAAAGAGATGGAGAGGCAGATAGAAAGAAAGAAAGAGAGAGAGAGGAGAGCGAAGAGAAGATTGAGAGAGAGAAGAGAGAGAGAGAAAGAAACACACACCAGACAAACACGACAGACAGAGAGAGAGAGAGAGAGAGAGAGAGAGAGAGAGAGAGAGAGAGAGAGGGGAAGAGAGAGAGAGAGAGACAGACAGACAGAGAGACAGAGTAAACAGAGATTGGGATAGTACATTCTTTTCGACAGACACATTGATGATAACGGCCAGGCACTCGTTACAACTGAGTATGGCGAGGAAATATGGGTAAAGAGCCTTTTCCAAGGACTTAATTATGTGCTGCTCAGAGCCGGACTCAAACCTTAGACCTTCCATTATGAATGCGATTGTCACGTCACAAGGCTAATAGATCTAAAATAGTCGAGATTTATTTAATTTAATAGAGTATTGCAAGTCTAGTTTGCCAAAAAACTATATTCCTCTTCTATTCTGTTAGTCCCTCGACAACTGGCTTGTGAAAGCACCACGATTCGTCCCGTTTCCAGTTGGAAAGTATTACAACTCCACTAACTATGCAAGAATCGGACATATTTTCATTTGATGTATTTCAGTCATAGGACCAATGCTGTGAAAAACAACACTATTTTTTCTGTTTTTCCAGTTGAAGGATTACAACTCCAATAACTATGCTAGTGTATCATAAGTCTATATTTTAGTCTATCAAAATCGACTATCCTTCTCTTTCCTTTCAGTCTCTCGAACAAAATTATCTCTGGCGTGGGAAGGCACCACGATTAATCCGGTTTCTAGTGGAAAGTATTACAACTCTATTTACTATGCTAATGTATCATAAGTATAGTTTTTTATGAAAAATGACTATCCTTTCTATCCTTTCAACCCTTCAAACCCAAAATTTCTCTGCGTGAGAAAGAACCACGATACATCAGTATATACTTCAAGGTATAAGAACTCCATTGACTATGCCAAGTGGGACCAGCACGGAAATTCATGGTTTTTTTTTTTTTTTTTGTCTTCTCCTTTCAGTCCCTCGACCAATTACCCCTGGCTTGTGAAAGTACCAACGATTCGTCTGGTTTCCAGTGAAGGTATTACAACTCCATCAACTTCTCTCTGAGGCCTGTGGATGACGAGGATAAGACTTGTTGACCAGCCCTGGTAGACTAGAGCAGGCAATGGCAAGTAATTGACGGTGTTTTTTTCAGTAATAAATAGGTGAATAAAACAAAATAAACATTTTTATAAAGCGTTTCCATTGAATATCATTCTCAATACGCTTCACTTATTTACTTAATCCTGATAGAAGTATGAGGCGCAAAGATATCTAAATGAAGACATCAATTTCTCGCTGTCGACTGCATGGGCACCGATGTTATTCTATGTTAACTCTCTCCCTTACCAGACATTTTCAGGATTTTCCACAAACTTTAACGCCCATCTAACACAAAAATTGATGTTTTATCATTCAGACAAAAGTAGTAAAATTCTTGCCATACATTATTTCTTCAGCAAACATGATCTCCCAACACAAAAATGTATGATGTACAAAATATATTAGAATACGAAAAATGGTTTGGTTGCATCGTAAAGAATGTGACGTTTTCCCTATATGGTAAGGAGAGAGTTAAAACAGCCTCTTTAGTTCTTTATCCATGGATCCTCCCCCAAATGTATTTAGGCCTCCTCTCCGTCTTTTTCCACCGGCCCCTCCATAGGGGGGTGCTTCTCACGGTTGCCAGATTAATTTCAGGTATTCTGCCAACTGGATTTTTAAAAATCTCCAAATACCACAAAAATCTGCCAAACCGTAAATATTTATAGTAGCCCCTTTGAAAATTCATCAGTTTTGTTAAACAAAAATTTATCAAGGCCGATGTCATAAATTTTTTTTTTCATTTCCCAAGTTTTAAAAAAAAAATCACTAATACATAAAAATTGCCATGGAAAACGTGGAGTAGACCTATACATTCATTCCTAGCCTCGTAAAATAAGATCTGCCAAATATATGCCAAAAACTGCCATACCGATTTTTCTCTGCTAGACGACTTCAAATTCTGCCTAAAAAGGGCATTTGACAGAAAATCTGCCAAATTGGCAACCCTGGTGCTTATCTTGGCAGAACTGTTTTCCTACATCATGGCAACATGGCCAAAGCCGTCGTCATCTGCCGTCCCCCCTTATAGTTGAAGTATGCTAACTGTGGCTTTTCCATTATAGTTTTGTTTTTTTCTCTTGCTAGACCAAAATACGCTAAAATTTGCCAGAGGCGCCTCGATATATCTTATTTATTACCCCAATGGGAATCGTGAAAAATCACATTATCATTTCATACAGTACCAGTCGCCTGCTGTTGGAGTCTTTTTTGAGCAAATAACCTTTAACATCATCGTCACTGCCTTTGCCATGTACTCGTTCAAAAATGAGTCAAATTGGATAATTTGGCTCGGGCGATATTCAATTATACAACATCGGGCCCATATCTTTTTCCACTAAACTGTCATCCATCATGTCACCAATCTGATCACGCTCAACACTGCTTCACTTTTATGACAAGAATGAAAACGTAAGCAACCAATGACCCATGCAAGAAACCACACACTACAAATTGTTTTAGGGGCTCTTACGATAAAGCAAATATTGCAGTTTACTTGAAAACCCTTGTAAAGCAGTTTAAGTGTATGTATGCCAATAGGGAATGAGATTAGCGGAAGAGTAGCGTCCCTTGTTTTGACGTCACCCATAGTCTGTGACGTCACCGTCCGAAAAGTTATCAGAGAGAGAACGTCATGTTGGTTGTGCGCATGCGTCTGTCGTCCTCGCGGAAGCGGAAGCGAGGACGAGAGACGCATGCGCACAACCAACATGACGTTCTCTCTTTAATCCGGTGATGTCACAGTCTATAGGTGACGTCCAATCAAGGACGCTACTCTTCCGCTAATCTCATTCCCTATTCACCACCCCCCCCCCACACTCTGCCTCATAACTACATTACTTTGTGCCGCCATGTCGTGTAGTGGTATGCTAGTCTTGGACAATACTATAATGCCAAAAATACGAATTCCAATCTCCTTGGAAATGACCGAGTAGTTAAGGCGTTGCATTGTGACCCGGAAGGTCCGGGATTCGAGCCCCGCTTTCGTTTTTTATTCCTTGAGGAAGATTATTGAGCCCCAATTTCCTAATTTGGACAACCTGTTTTATTAATTATGTTATAATATTACTTCGTGGATTCCTTGACGACGATATCTTTTGATGTCGTGGCGGAAGGGCATAATACTTTTATTTTATTTTATTTTTTAAGGCAGTGTAAAATTACTCCTCCGGAAGACTTGATACATGCATTGTACAATAGGATTCAACAATCGTGACGTCACTTCCCTCGTAACTTAGTAACTGGTTCTAAACTGTCGGAACAATGGCGGACGCCCTTATGAAATACTTCTCCGACGAATCATAAACGTGTATCCAGAGGAGAAAAACATTATAAATCTGATCATGTTTTGACTTTTATACACTCTGATCACATGACATGTGAAAAAGTTATTAGCCAGCATTTAGAAGAAAAACTACCGATTTTCGTTGTTTAAAACCAAGCTGCTTGTTGTTTTGCGGATGTGACGTCAGACTATTCAATCAAATTGATCTTCTTGGTTTAGAGTGATACCATCGTACTTTCTAGCCTAAATATATGATGGCCGTGAACAAAGATCATCCATTTCTCTAGTTTACAGTACTTAATCTAAACATACTAATACTATAAAATCCTGCAACTAAAATATGTCTGCAACCCAACCCTTTGATCGGAATTTATTGCCCGGAGGACTGGTTATATACACTTTGAAGACATTTTGAACTGGAAGAAAGTTAATTTAAGATCCCGAATTCTTACAAGCTCTTTACTTATCAATTTTTGTTTTTGTTTTGTTTTTTTGTTTTCAGATCTCTTGACGTCATCGTTTTGCACGGAATTTTGACGAAACAACTTAATCACTGTGACGTCAATTGTACAAGTTCTTTACGTCATCACAACTAAACGAGTTTTCATTTATAATACTTTTGAAAAGATCTTATTTTTTATTGTTATCCAGAATAAATTTTTGTCATTGATCCTAGACACATAAAGGAAAGTCTTATCTACTTTTCTTTTGTTCTTGTAATTTTTGGATTAAAATATTTTTAAAGAAACGTCTGTATTCGTGAGAAAAACATCAATAAGATTTACCCATTTTGTTCTTCATGTCCATTGTTTGTTTGAAAAAAAATAAAAAAATTGAAGATAAAATAGATAATTAAATAAATATATAAATGAATGAATTTAAAAAATAAATGAATTAATAATAATAAAATAATAATAATAATAATAATAATAATAATAATAATAATAATAATAATAATAATAATAATAATAATAATGATAGTAATAATAATCAAATAATAATAATAATAATAATAATCATAATAATAATAATAATAATAATAATAATAATAATAATAATAATAATAATAATAATAATAATGATAATAATAATGATGATAATAATAATAATAATAATAATAATAATAATAATAATAATAATAATAATAATAATAATAATAATAATAATAAATAAAAATAATAATAATAATAATAATAAAATAATAATAATAATAATAATAATAATAATAATAATAATAATAATAATAATAATAATAATAATAATAATAAAAAAATAATAATAATAATAATAATAATAATAAAATAATAATAATAATAATAATAATAATAATAATAATAATAATAATAGTAATAATAATAAAGTTATTATATAAATCAAAATGGTCCGCTCTTTTTCTCTCCATCTTATTGTGCGGCTATTGGGTCTTGTGATCTGTGACTCTCTTTCAGATCAGAAGGTCCATGGTTCGAATCCTACTCTGAGCGGTGCATATTTGAGTCACAGATAAAGGCATTTTCTCACCGTGCACAGGTGTAAAATAAGTACCTGGCCGTTAACAGCGTTGTCTTTGTCAGCAAAGAAAAAATTGTATTATCGCCTAACAGGCGTTGTGTCTCATCCTATTCGATAAGTGTTGTCGTTGGCTTGGGACCTCTTGTAAAGCGGTTTGAGCACATATAGTGGATAATGTGCTAAAAAAATACTTTAGATTTTTTTGTATTAAAAAAAAATAATTAGCTAGTTTAGACATATCTGACCTTTGGATGAAAAGGTTAAACAGTTCACGATTCGTATTTATAAGTTTTTTTAATCGGTTCTATTCAACAACTACATATATTTTTATATTCACATTCTAAGAGATAAGCTTATTTGGACCCACGAGGCTGTGTCAACAGGTTGGGTTTGTCATGTTTGTGACAGAAAAACACTTCGATATTAAATGATTTAGACAATCTAAATGAAAAAATCATTGTTTTCATAAGTTTCTATCAATATATTTCGGGGGGGGGGGGGGGGGGCCCGATAGCTCAGTTTGTAGAGCACTCGCTTCACAGTCAAAGGGACTGAGATCGATCCCGGGTGCACTCGATATTTTTTTCTGAACAATCCTCTTCATCCCAACCACCCGTTTCCAACCAGCTGTGATTGGGTAGATGGGTCTGTTAGAACGTGCGGAAAGTGGTTTGAGATATATTAGCGTCCTATCCAAAGGGTAGGAACCAATTGTTATAATCCCACTGTTTTCAACCCTGATTCCCCCCGCCCCCTCCTCCCCCCAAGTTTTCGAAATAACTTTGTATTGGAGTAGTTTTGTGGCGAAAGTTTAAAAAAATAATTAAAATTAGCAAAACGAAGGGGCCTATTGGCACAGCCTTGCGTGCATATATCAGCATGTCTAATTACCGAACACAATCATAGGTCTGACTTAACATTGTTGTGCGGCTATGTGGTCTAGTGGTATGACACTCGCTTTTGGATAGAAAGGTCCTGGGTTCGAGCCTCGCTCGGCGCATAGTTGAGTCCTTGGAGAACGCTCTTTACTCACATTCTCTAACCGTACTTCCGGTGTAAAATGAGTACCTGGCCGTTTACAGCGTTGTCTCTGTCCCAAAAAAATGTAATATCACCTGACAGGCGTCATGTCTCGTCCTACATGTTACGTATTGCTGTTGGCCATGGACCCCTTGTAAAGCGCTTTGAGCACGTTTAGTGGATATTGCTCTATATAAAAGCTCAAGTTTTTTTGTTTTTTTTTCTTGATGGACAACATTTGCGTCGTTTGAGTATATTCCATGGCCTCCTACTGAAGAAAAGGTAAAACTGGCACCAACTTCTAATGGTACTCACACTTCTATGTTATGGCGATCCATCCAGGACACCAGACTCATTGACGCACTCGTGCACCGTCGCAAACCCTCCCGGAAGCTTCGTCACTACGCACCGTTCAACTAGATGCTCTGAGGTTTCGGGCTCTTGATCACAACAGGTGCATGTTGGACACCTGGGAAATTTATGTTGCCACGATCTGGATTCGACTGCTTTATTCATTAGTTTTTGCTCTCAACTATCTTCATCCTGGCTTGTGCTCTTGAACGCGTCGCAGGTCACTGTCTCCTCCTCTTTCTCAATCCTCTGCGATGCGCATGAAATCTGTATTGTTTTAAAAATCACATTAGCCTTTCTTAGGTTATTTAGATATGTCATTATTTGTCTCCCTTTAGCTCTCTTTCCTCCGATCATCCCAGAAGTTATCAATTTTTCTATTTCGTAACTGCCTCTTTCTGATGGTAGAAGAAGAAGAAGAAGAAGAAGAAGAAGAAGAAGAAGAAGAAGAAGAAAAGAAGAAGAAGAAGAAAAGAAGAAGAAGAAGAAGAAGAAGAAGAAGGGAGAGGAGGAGGAGGAGGAGGAAGAGAAGGAGGAGCAGGAGGAAGAAGAGGAGGAGGAGGAGGAGGAGGAGGAGGAGGAGGAGAAGAAGAAGAAGGTGGAGGAGAAGGTGGATGGGGACGACCAAAAGGATAAGGAGAAGAAGGAGGATGCGGAGGAAGAAGAGGAGGAGAATAAGAATGAGAAGGAGAAACATAATTTCTGGATAAGATGAATAAACAATGAGTTTCAGAGCCCGTCCATCCACAAGCTTTAACTTAACGATTACAGCCCAGACATACAAAGTTCGACGAACGACGAGGATGTGAACGAAGATCTGATCTCAGAATCTTAGGATAGATCTTCGTTGTCTTACTCATCGTTGTGTCCATCGGGTGTGTAGTCGTTTATTTGTTAATGCTAGACCGTTCCTACTTTAAAATCCAGATATTTACACAAACTTTTTTTTTTTTTTTATTCCGTCAACAAGGAGTGATGTCTTAACGTCAGAGATGTACACACGAGCATACCTTTTTTATTTCAACTTTATTTTACTGTATTTCTAAACTATAATTGACAGCCGATGGGAATTTTTAGTTGAGTCACCGCATAGTGAAAAAAAAAAAAAAACAACAACAACAACTCGAGTTGTTTCACATTGGTGTAAAAGTCTGTTTTTTCCTCACAGATGGTAAGATTGATATAAATTTTAGAAAAAAAATGGTGGATTCGAATTCCAATTCTACCATTTGAAGGTCAACCAGAGGTCACTAAAGTTCAAATGGTGTCAACGACATTAAGCAATTATTTACTTGTAAATTAACGATATTTTTAAAACATCTTTAAGAAACTGTACATGTCAACTTGTTTACACTCACAAAAAATGATTGACATGTACAGTTTTGTTAACATTTCTATCGATTTCTTTCGATTTGTACGAGTAATTGCTCTTAATTTCATTTTGAGATGAATCAAAATATCCTCTTATAACATAACATATGGTATAGGGCAAAATAGGTTAAAATCCCTTGAATGCCCTTAATATTAATAGTAATGCCATAAATCTATTGATTAATGATTACAATAATGATACACTGGAAAAGATAATATTTCAACTTAAATGTACTCGTGTAATTGTGGTGTACAAACATATATCTGTAACCGTGATATGCAAAGCACACACACACACACACACACACATATATAAATATATATATTTAATACATAATATATATATATATATATATATAATATATATATATATTATATATATATATATATAATAATAATAATAATAATAATAATAATAATAAAGATCTTTATTGTCCATAAATATGGCAATTTGTCATTTAGTTACACTTGTTATAATGTTAAACGATAACTAAGATTGAACAGATATTTCACTCCTACTTATTTTCTCTCTCTCTCTCTCTCTCTCCTCTCTCCCATCTCTCTCTCTCTCTCTCTCTTTCTTTCTTTCACACGTGCGATATACACAACATAAACATATTCATTTCGTTTTCAATTTGTTTACGATTGTGGCAATTCGACACCAAAAATTATCATCATTATCAATTGGTCAGTTAATCTTACATTAAATAAATTAATCAGTTAATCAGTCAACGAATCAATCCTTGTTTTTCTGTACCATAATGAAATATTCAAAATTTTTATTGCTGATGGAACGAACGTTGATTTATACTTGTTAGTTCTACATTTAATCTGACAAAAACCTTCTCCTAGATGGTAAAAGACTAAATTCATGGTATAAAATATGTTTTTTATTGTTGGTAATTGAGAATGCTTTCCTTCTATTGCTTTCCATGAATTCTTTCTACTCCATCAAGAGGATTGGTTTATTATTTTTGATGCCTCTTTGATAGATTTTGAAATTTTTGATTTATCTTTAAGTCGGCATCCTCCAAACCATATGGTCAGCCAAACGCAATTACACTTTTAATCAATGAGTCATAACTCTTAACATAGTTTTCTTCCTTACTTGAAATGTTCTCAATTTCCTTAGGATGTATAATCTTTGGGCAACTTTCTATGATATTATATTAATATGTTGAGAGAAATTGAGGGAACTATCAATGGTTATTCCTAAATATTTAAAATAGTCAACTATCTCAACATCATCTTTTACCGATCGCCACACACTTTAAGGTCGTTTTTATTTTTTACACCAAACACCTGTTCTCTTCGTTTTTTTCAACATTTAATTCAAGCTGATTTTGTTTCACAACCAATCGGGTGAATATATTTATTTGTTTGAAATAATTCTTTTCGGTAACTTTATCTTTTAATAAGCCAAGAATAGCAGTATCATCTGCATATTTCACTATAAAACAATTTTCAAAGGATGGTCTGCAGTCGTTGGTGTATAAGATGTTACAGGATTGGGGAACTCACACAGCCTTGGGGACATCCGTTCGACAACGTTCTTTTGTTGGAGATATGTTCACCCAATTTTACACATTGCGGTCTATGGGTCAGAAACTCTTTATACCATTTAATAAGGTAGTTTGGAATATCCATGCTGCACAACTTTTGAAGCAAAATATCTGTGTTCATGGCATTAAAAAGCTGACGAAAAAGTCGACAAACAGGATTCTGGCGTAATTCGAGGGCGTTTGGTCAAGGTGTTTCGAGATCAAATTTGTGGCGGTTAATAGTGCGTCTTCAACACTGAGATGTTGCTGGTATGCAAATTGGTACGGATCTAGCAATTTTCAGGTCATAACATTTTTGTAGGAGCTCAGATTTTTAAAATTTTTTCTAAACATTTCATTACAAGCGATGTAAGCGCCACTGGACGGAAGTCATTCAATACGGTCGGACAACGCTTTTTTGGAACTGGAACGACAATCGATGTTTTCCAAAGTACTGGCACTGATTGTTCATCGATTTGACCTTTGAAAAAGTTTTGTATAAGGTATAGCCAGTTGTTGGTGACAGTTTTTCAAAATAGTTTCCGGTAATGTTGTCTGGTCCTGGTGCTTTATGTTCTTTACATCTCCGGAAGAGGGAGCTTACGGTTTCTTCTTCAATAATCTGGAGGTGGCTCATTGTCATTTGACAAACCGTTGTGAACAGTGGGAGCCTGTCAAAACGACAGTTAAAAATCATTTAATTTGTTGCATCAGTTTTCGTTTTTTCCTTGTGGGAATGTTCGTTTCTTTTGGTCTACTCCTCCCATTTGTTTTATCATCTCCCATGCTTTTCCTTGCGCAGCTCGATCTCACTTGTCGTCCATTTTATTTTTGTATTCAACCTTCTCTTCTTTATTGTATTTCTGATCTCCTTTCCCTTTTCAAATTCTAGTTTAATGTCACCACTCATATAGGGCAATTTTCTTTTTCATTGAGTAAAATATTTAAGTCGCTTTGTAACCCATGGCTTATTGTTAGGAAATATCTTAATTTCTTTTTTATATATATATATAAGATAACCATAATGATATAACAATGCATAATATATACATACAAGACTGAAAGCCCTGTGAAACAGTAGTGCAAAAAGTATTATTCGTCATATAAAATCTCCCATCCCTATAATCCCGTCTCCTAACACCTTGAAAAATCAATAGATGTTGCATTCTTTGTTTCAAATTTCAAATTGCTCCATTTCTGGACAATACGAATACCGAACCAGTTTTGTCTTATGTTTGTTTTGCATCTAGAGACAGAAATCTTAAACTTGTCCCCTCTAGAAAAAGTAATATTAGATTATGAAAAAAAAATCAGAAAGTCTATCCTATCCAGACCATGGTACCAATCTATAAACCTGATTAAATCCCCACGAATTCTTCTATATTTCAAACTTGGTAAGTCAAGAAATTTCTAAACCTTTCCTGATAAAGATAAATACTGTATTGCATAAATCCTTTTGGTAGCTCTCCGCTGTACACATTCAATACTAATAGATTGTCTTTTATGTAAAGGGCTCCAGATGCAATTTGCGTATTCTAGAAATGGTCGAACGACCAATTTATACCAATATTAAAATATGGTTTTATCAAGACTTATAAAGGTTCGATATATTATTCCCATCAGTCTGTTTGCACGGCTTACACAATTATCAATATGTACATCAAAATTAAAAAGTGAATCAAAAATAACTCCCACATCCTTTTCATAAGGCACAACGGAAAGTAGATTTGACATAGAAGTATCGGTAAAATAATTATGTCATGGATTATTTTTTTCTATATGTAATACTTAACATTTTGAAAACATTAAAATCCAAATGTAAATGTTGTAGACCATTTGAAAAGTGAAAATATATCATTTTGTAAATGTTATGATGTTCAGTTGTACTATAGATCTTTGTATCGTCTGCAAACAGTTTGCAGGCTGAATTTATGCCACATGGTAAATCATTTACATATAAAAGATATAAAAGTGGTCCCAATACGCTTTCTTGGGGAACACCGCTAATTACAATCTTAACATCCGACCCCACCCCATTGACAATGAACTTTTTGTATTCGATTATTAACAAAGTCTCTAATCAAGTTAAACATACTCCCTTTAAATTCAAATGCTTTTGGTTTAATGAATAATTTCTCATGTGGCACATAATCAAACGCCTTGCGGAAATCTAGATAAACAACATCAATGCATTGATCACGATCAATTAACTTGGTAAAATCCTCCATCACCTGTAAAAGTTGAGTAATGCATGATCTCTTTGATCTAAAACCATGCTGGTTATCGTTTAGCATCGCATGAGTTTCAATAAAGTCCATTATTCGGTCTTTCAAGTTATACTCCATAACCTTACAGAGTACGCATTTTAAGCTGATGGGTCTATAGTTTGCAGCATCCAATTTGCTGCCCTTTTTATGAATGGCAGTAACATTGGCTTGTTTCCATTCAATGGGTAATGTACCAGATTCAAGAGACTTATTATATATTATTGATAGCGGCTGTGATATTTCAAAGGCCACTTCACTCAGTAATCGGGATGAAAGGAATCGGGTCCCATGCTTTTAGTCACGTCTAATTTCAACAATTTGGTAAGTATGTCTTCTTGTTTAATATAAAAATCGGGAACGTTTATTGATTTGTAGCATTGAAAGTTAGTAATTTGTAGTGTCTTCTTAAACAAACACAGATGAAAAATAATTATTTAAAACATTAGCTTTATTTATATCAGAAGTAACCTTGGTACCATCATCTTTCAGCAAGACACTAACACCTGATTTTCTTTTCAACTTTCTCTTGACGTATCTCCAAAAGCCTTTCGGGGTATTCTTACATTCGTGTGCCAATGTACATTAATTCGTTTTCACAGCATATTGAACCGTGTATTTGGTGTTATTTCTAACGTTGACATAATTATGAAAATTATTTGTTGTAGGATACTTTTTGAATTTCTTGAACACTTTATGTTTCTTATTGATTGTAAGTCTAACGTTTTTTTGTCAACCACAATGGTTTGTTGGATCTAAAAAATGTATTACGTCTTAATGGAATGTGTTTAGATTCTATACATTTTATTTAGTATTAAAAAAAAAAAAAACACCTACGCGTCATTCACACTGTAGCCTTTAAGAGCATCCCAATTTTACGGCATTCAGGTCTTCTCTGCAAGTATTGTAGAATGAAATAATCAAAAAAACAATGTGAAGGATATTTTGGGGATAAAGATTAACGATATAAGGATGAGTCATGATAAAAATTTTCCCCCCCGAAGGCAAATGGTCAACATTTTATCCAATAAACCTCGTACATATACCCAACTTTTTAAAAATAACTTACAACCACAATTATTTTTTACAAACCCAAAAAAGTAAAGTTTCCCCCTTGCTTTTTCCTCAGTAGCAAGCCCTAGAAGTTAAAACAATTCAACAAATTTGATTGATGACATATTTTAAAACAAAAAATTAAAAAAACAACGGGTTTCTTTTTTATTTAACAATTTACAAAGCCTGTTTTATTAAAATTCCTTTGAATTTGAACGGGTTACTACCCTTGATTTCATTTTTAGATGAATAAAGATATTCTTCTTTTTAAAAATAAGTAAAAATCAATCTGTATTTTATACTACTCAAATAATAAAGGGTACTGTTTTGGATATCAGTAACAAGCAATTAAATTACGAGGAAAATACTAAATATTTGATTGAGTTATCGCCCATTTTGGTAGAGTCACTGCGGAATGCAAAAACTGGAGTGATTTTATATTTGTGTGGGAGTTCATTTTTCTTCAAAGTTGGCTTGATAGATTTAATTCAGAAAAGTGAGTGGAGCAGGCACTTATGTGTAACACAAGAATGAAGTGAGTAAAAAGTGCCAGAAGACAATAGAGAATAATTTTTTTTCGCGGCGATGATGGGGTTTGAACCCGAAACCTTATTGGTACAACGTTCGGATTCGTGGATACCTCATACTGAGCTCGTCTCACCGGGCCCGCGGAGTTGTCGTACCAAAAAAGGTTTGCGGGTTCAAACCCACCCCCGCCGCGAACAAATGTTATTCTCTATTGGTCTCTGGCACTTTTCTACTCACTTCATTTCTTGTTGTTACCAACATAAGTGCCTGCTCCACTCACTTTTCTGATAAAATCTATCAAGCCCTTTTTTAAATTTTTTTTTTTTTTTTTTTTTTTTTTTGAAGAAAAAATGAACTCCCACACAAATATAAAATCACTCCAGTTTTTGCAATTCGCAGTGTACCCTCAGTAATTACAAAAATGATGGGGTTAATCATATCATAAATTATTTTCATTTTCCTCGTAAATTTAAATTTCTTGTTACTGAATCCAAAACAGTACCCTTAAATTTTTTGAGTAGTATAAAATACAATTGATTTTTATTATTTTAAAATAGAAAGATATATTTTAATTTACTAAAAATGAAATCAAGGGTAGTAACCCGTTCAAATTCAAAGGAATTTTAATAAAACAGTGCATGTAAATTGTTAAATACAAAGTAACGATGTTTTTTTAATTTTTTGTTTATAAAAATATGTCACTCAATCAAATATTGTTTGATTTGCTTTTAACTTCATAACGCTTTGGGTAAAATTTTACCGAGCCAAGCAAGTAAACTTTACTATTTGAGTAGTATAAAATAAATTGTGGTTCGTAAGTTATTTTTAAAAAGATTGGGTAATATGTAACGATGTTTATTGGATTAATAATGTTGACCATTTGCCTTCGGTGGGGAAAATTTATCATGACTCACTCCTTATATCGTTAAATCTTTCATCACACAAATTAAACCCTTCACATGTTTATTTTGGGGAAATTTCTACCCAAAACTTGGGGCCCGGGGAACAGCATGAGCCGGGAAAATTGGGGGGGATCTGCTTGGAAAGGCTACAGGTGAATGACGGCGTGGGTTTGTTTTTGTTAAAAACTAATTTTTTAAAATTGTAAGAAACTAAACACATTCCATTAAGCGTTTAAAACATTTTTTTAGATCCAACAAACATTTGAGTTGAATACAAAATACAGTTAAGACTTACAATCAATAAGAAACATAAAGTGTTCAAGAAATTCTCAAAAAGTATCCTACAACAATAATTTTCATATTTATTCAACGTTTAAAATAACACCAAATACACGGTTCAATAGGGGGAAAACAATTTAAAGTACCTTGGCACACGGTAAGAATACCCCAAAAGGGGGTTTGGAGAACGTCAAGAGAAGTTGAAAAGGGAAAAACAGGTGTTAGTGTTTGCTGAAGATGATGGTACCAAGGGTTTCTTCTGATATAAATAAAGAAAGTGTTTAAATAATTATTTTTCCATCTGTGTTTGTTTAAGAAGACACTACAAATATACTAACTTTTTAATGCTACAAATCATTAACGTTCCCAATTTTATATTAAACAAGATACATACTTACCCAAAATTTTTGAAATTAGACCCTGACTAAAACATGGGAAACCCCATTCCTTTCATCCCGATTACTGAGTGAGTGGCCCTTTTAAATATCACAGCCGCTATCAATTATATAAATAATCTCTTGAATGGTACATTACCCATTGAATGGAAACAAGCCCAAAGTTACTGCCATTCATAAAAAGGGCAGCAAATTGATTGCAAACAATAGACCCATCACTTAAAATGCGTTTCTCTGTAAGTTATGGAGTAAAAACTTGAAAACCGAATAATGGACTTTATTGAAACTCATGCGATCTAAACGATAACCCCGCATGGGTTTTTGATCAAAGAGATCATGCATTACTCAACTTTTACAGGTGATTTGGGGGGATTTTACCAAGTTAATTGAACGTGATCAATGCATTGATGTTTTTTATCTTGATTTTCGTAAGGCGTTTGATTATGTGCCCCCCCATGAGAAATTATTCTTAAACTAAAAGCATTGAATTTAAGGGGGTAAAGTTTTAACTTGATTAGAGACTTTGTTAATAATCGAATAAAAAGTTCATTGTTCAATGGGGTGGGTCGGATGTAAGATTGTAATAGCGGTGTTCCCCAAGAAAGCGTATTGGGACCACTTTTAATCTTTTATTATGGTAAATGATTTACCATGTGGCATAAATTCAGCCTGCAAACTGTTTGCAGACGATACAAAGATCTATAGTACAACTGAACATCATAACATTCTACAAAATGTTTATATTTTCACTTTCAAATGGTCTACAACATGACATTTGGATTTTAATGTTTCAAAAATGTAAAGTATTACATATAGAAAAAAATAATCCATGACATAATATTTTCCCGATACTTCTATGTCAAATCTACTTCCCCGTTGTGCCTTATGAAAAGGATGTGGGAGTTTATTTTGATTCACTTTTTAATTTTGATGTACATATTGATAATTGTGTAAGCCGTGCAAACAGACTGATGGGAATAATATATCGAACCTTTATAAGTCTTGATAAAACCATATTTTAATATTGGTATAAATTGGTCGTTCGACCATTTCTAGAATACGCAAATTGCATCTGGAGCCCTTTACATAAAAGACAATCTATTAGTATTGAATGTGTACAGCGGAGAGCTACCAAAAGGATTTATGCAATACAGTATTTATCTTATCAGGGAAAGGTTAGAATTTTCTTGACTTACCAAGTTTGAAATATAAAGAATTCGTGGGATTTAATTCAGGTTTATAGATGGTACATGGTCTGGATAGGATAGACTTTTCTGATTTTTTTTCATAATCTAATATTACTTTTTCTAGAGGGGACAAGTTTAAGATTTCTGTCTCTAGATGCAAAACAACAAAGACAAAACTGGTTCGGTATTCGTATTGTCCAAAATGGAGCAATTTGAAATTTGAAACAAAGAATGCAACATCTATTGATTATTTCAAGGTGTTAGGAGACAGGAATTATATGATGGGAGATTTATATATGACGAAAAATTTACTTTTTGCACTACTGTTCACAGGGCTTTCAGTCTTGTATGTATATATTATGCATTGTTAAATATCATTATGGTTAATCTTATATATATATATAAAAAAAGAAATTAAATATTTCCTAACAATAACCATGGGTTACAAAGCGACTTAATATTTACTCAATGAAAAGAAAATTGCCTATATGAGTGGTGACATTAAACTAGAATTTGAAAAGGGAAAGGAGATCAGAAATACAATAAAAGAAGAGAAGGTTGAATACAAAAATAAAATGGAGCGACCAAGTGAAGATCGAGCTGCGCAAGGAAAGCATGGGAGATGATAAAACAAATGGGAGGAGTAGACCAAAAGAAACGAACATTCCCACAAGGAAAAACGAAAACTGATGTCAACAAATTAAATGATTTTTACTGTCGTTTTGACAGGCTCCACCTTTCACAACGTTTGTCAAATGACAATGAGCCACCTCCAGATATTGAAGAAGAAACCGTAAGCTCCCTCTTCCGGAGATGTAAAGAACATAAAGCACCAGGACCAGACAACATTACCGGAACTATTTTGAAAACTGTCACCAACAACTGGCTATACCTTATACAAAACTTTTTCAAAGGTCAATCGATGAACAATCAGTGCCAGTACTTTGGAAAACATCGATTGTCGTTCCAGTTCCAAAAAAGCGTTTTTCCGACCGTATTGAATGACTTCCGTCCAGTGGCGCTTACATCGCTTGTAATGAAATGTTTAGAAAAAATTTTAAAATCTGAGCTCCTACAAAAAATGTTATGACCTGAAATTGCTAGATCCGTACCAATTTGCATACCCGCAACATCTCAGTGTTGAAAGGACGCACTATAACCGCCACAAATTTGATCTCGAAACACCTTTACCAAACGCCCTCGAATTACGCCAGAATCCTGTTTGTCGACTTTTCGTCAGCTTTTAATGCCATGAACACAGAATTTTGCTTCAAAAGTTGTGCAGCATGGATTTCCAAACTACCTTATTAAATGGTATAAAGAGTTTCTGACCCATAGACCGCAATGTGTAAAATTGGGTGAACATATCTTTCCAACAAAAGAACGTTGTCGAACGGAAGTCCCCAAGGCTGTGTGAGTTCCCCAATCCTGTACATCTTATAAAACCAACGACTGCAGACCATCCTTTGAAAATTGTTTATAGTGAAATATGGCAGATGATACTGCTATTCTTGGCTTATTAAAAGATAAAGTTACCGAAAAGAATTATTTCAAACAAATAAATATATTCACCGTTTGTGTTTAAAAAAAATCAGCTTGAATTAAATGTTGAAAAAACGAAGAACAGGTTTTGGTGTAAAAAATTTAAAAAAGACTTAAAGTGTGTGGCGATCGGTAAAGATGATGTTGAATATGTTGACTATTTTAATATTTAGGAATAACCATTGATAGTTCCCTCAATTTCTCTCAACATATTAAATATAATATCTAAGAAAGTTGCCCAAAGATTATACATCCTAAGGAAATTGAGAACATTTCAAGTAAGGAAGAAAACTAAGTTAAGAGTTTTATGACTCATTGATTAAAAGTGTAATTGCGTTTGGCTGCACCATATGGTTTGGAGGATGCCGACTTAAAGATAAATCAAAAAATTTCAAAATCTATCAAAGAGGCATCAAAAATAATAAACCATCCTCTTGATGAGTAAAAGAATTCATGGAAAAGCAATAGAAAGAAAGCATTCTCAATTACCAACAATAAAAAACATATTTTATACCATGAATTTAGTCTTTTACCATCTAGGAGAAGGTTTTGTCAGATTAAATGTAGAACTAACAAGTATAAATATCAACGTTCGTCCATCAGCAATAAAAATTTTGAATATTTCATATGGTACAGAAAAACCAAGGATTGATTCGTTGACTGATTAACTGATTAATTATTAATGTAAGATAACTGACCAATTGATAATGATGATAATTTTGTGTCGAATTGCCCCAATCGTAACAAATTGAAAACGAAATGAATATGTTTATGTTGTGTATATCGCACGTGTGAAAGAAAGAAAGAGAGAGAGAGAGAGAAGAGATAGAGAGAGAGAGAGAGAGAGAGAGAAAATAAGTAGGAGTGAATATCTGTTCAATCTTAGTTATCGTTTAACATTATATCAAGTGTAACTAAATGACAAATTGCCATATTTATGGACATATAAAGATCTAATTATTATTATTATTATTATTATTATTATTATATATATATATATATAATATATATACTAATATAAATATATATATATATATATAATATATGTATATATATATATATTTATATATGTTGTGTTGTGTGTGTGTTGTGTGCATTGCATATCACGTTACAGATTATGTTTGTACACCACAATTACACGAGTACATTTAAGTTGAAATATATACTTTTCCAGTGATCATTATTGTAATCATTAATCAATAGATTTATGGCATTACTATTAATATTAAGGGCATTCAAGGGATTTTAACCTATTTTGCCCTATACCATATGTTATGTTATAAGAGGAATATTTTGATTCATCTCAAAATGAAATTAGGAGCAATTACTCGTACAAATCGAAAGAAATCGATAGAAATGTTAACAAAACTGTACATGTCAATCATTTTTTGTGAGTGTAAACAAGTTGACATGTACAGTTTCTTAAAGATGTTTTAAAATATCGTTAATTTACAAGTAAATAATTGCTTAATGTCGTTGACACCATTTGAACTTTAGTGACCTCTGGTTGACCTTCAAATGGTAGAATTGGAATTCGAATCCACCATTTTTTTTCTAAAATTTATATCAATCTTACCATCTGTGAGGAAAAACAGACTTTTACACCAATGTGAAACAACTCGAGTTTGTTGTTGTTTTTTTTTTTTTTCACTATGCGGTGACTCAACTAAAAATTCCCATCGGCTGTCAATTATAGTTTAGAAATACAGTAAAATAAAGTTGAAATAAAAAAGGTATGCTCGTGTGTACATCTCTGACGTTAAGACATCACTCCTTGTTGACGGATAAAAAAATAAAAAAAGTTTGTGTAAATATCTGGATTTTAAAGTAGGAACGGTCTAGCATTAACAAATAAACGACTACACACCCGATGGACACAACGATGAGTAAGACAACGAAGATCTATCCTAAGATTCTGAGATCAGATCTTCGTTCACATCCTCGTCGTTCGTCGAACTTTGTATGTCTGGGCTGTAATCGTTAAGTTAAAGCTTGTGGATGGACGGGCTCTGAAACTCATTGTTATTCATCTTATCCAGAAATTATGTTTCTCCTTCTCATTCTTATTCTCCTCCTCTTCTTCCTCCGCATCCTCCTTCTTCTCCTTATCCTTTTGGTCGTCCCCATCCACCTTCTCCTCCACCTTCTTCTTCTTCTCCTCCTCCTCCTCCTCCTCCTCCTCCTCCTCCTCCTCCTCCTCTTCTTCCTCCTGCTCCTCCTTCCTCCTCCTCCTCTCCTCCCTCCCTCTTCTCTTTCTTTCTTCTTCTTCTTCTTCTTCTTCTTCTTCTTCTTCTTCTTCTTCTTCTTCTTCTTCTTCTTCTTCTTCTTCTTCTTCTTCTTCTTCTTCTTCTTCTTCTTCTTCTTCTTCTTCTTCTTCTTCTACCATCAGAAAGAGGCAGTTACGAAATAGAAAAATTGATAACTTCTGGGATGATCGGAGGAAAGAGAGCTAAAGGGAGACAAATAATGACATATCTAAATAACCTAAGAAAGGCTAATGTGATTTTTAAAACAATACAGATTTCATGCGCATCGCAGAGGATTGAGAAAGAGGAGGAGACAGCTGACCTGCAACGCGTTCAAGAGCACAAGCCAGGATGAAGATAGTTGAGAGCAAAAACTAATGAATAAAGCAGTCGAATCCAGATCGTGGCAACATAAATTTCCCAGGTGTCCAACATGCACCTGTTGTGATCAAGAGCCCGAAACCTCAGAGCATCTAGTTGAACGGTGCGTAGTGACGAAGCTTCCGGGAGGGTTTGCGACGGTGCACGAGTGCGTCAATGAGTCTGGGGTCCTGGATGGATCGCCATAACATAGAAGTGTGAGTACCATTAGAAGTTGGTGCCAGTTTTACCTTTTCTTCAGTAGGAGGCCATGGAATATACTCAAACGACGCAAATGTTGTCCATCAAGAAAAAAAAAACAAAAAAACTTGAGCTTTTATATAGAGCAATATCCACTAAACGTGCTCAAAGCGCTTTACAAGGGGTCCATGGACAACAGCAATACGTAACATGTAGGACGAGACATGACGCCTGTCAGGTGATATTACATTTTTTTGGGACAGAGACAACGCTGTAAACGGCCAGGTACTCATTTTACACCGGAGTACGGTTAGAGAATGTGAGTAAAGAGCGTTCTCCAAGGACTCAACTATGCGCCGAGCGAGGCTCGAACCCAGGACCTTTCTATCCAAAAGCGAGTGTCATACCACTAGACCACATAGCCGCACAACAATGTTAAGTCAGACCTATGATTGTGTTCGGTAATTAGACATGCTGATATATGCACGCAAGGCTGTGCCAATAGGCCCCTTCGTTTTGCTAATTTTAATTATTTTTTTAAACTTTCGCCACAAAACTACTCCAATACAAAGTTATTTCGAAAACTTGGGGGGAGGAGGGGGCGGGGGGAATCAGGGTTGAAAACAGTGGGATTATAACAATTGGTTCCTACCCTTTGGATAGGACGCTAATATATCTCAAACCACTTTCCGCACGTTCTAACAGACCCATCTACCCAATCACAGCTGGTTGGAAACGGGTGGTTGGGATGAAGAGGATTGTTCAGAAAAAAATATCGAGTGCACCCGGGATCGATCTCAGTCCCTTTGACTGTGAAGCGAGTGCTCTACAAACTGAGCTATCGGGCACCCCCCCCCCCCCCGAAATATATTGATAGAAACTTATGAAAACAATGACTTTTTTCATTTAGATTGTCTAAATCATTTAATATCGAAGTGTTTTTCTGTCACAAACATGACAAACCCAACCTGTTGACACAGCCTCGTGGGTCCAAATAAGCTTATCTCTTAGAATGTGAATATAAAAATATATGTAGTTGTTGAATAGAACCGATTAAAAAAACTTATAAATACGAATCGTGAACTGTTTAACCTTTTCATCCAAAGGTCAGATATGTCTAAACTAGCTAATTATTTTTTTTTAATACAAAAAAATCTAAAGTATTTTTTTAGCACATTATCCACTATATGTGCTCAAACCGCTTTACAAGAGGTCCCAAGCCAACGACAACACTTATCGAATAGGATGAGACACAACGCCTGTTAGGCGATAATACAATTTTTTCTTTGCTGACAAAGACAACGCTGTTAACGGCCAGGTACTTATTTTACACCTGTGCACGGTGAGAAAATGCCTTTATCTGTGACTCAAATATGCACCGCTCAGAGTGGATTCGAACCATGGACCTTCTGATCTGAAAGGGAGTCACAGATCACAAGACCCCATAGCCGCACAATAAGATGAGAGAAAAAGAGCGGGCCATTTTGATTTATATAATAACTTTATTATATTACTATTATTATTATTATTATATTATTTTATTATTATTATTATTATTATTATTATTATTATTATTATTATTATTATTATTATTATTATTATTATTATTATTATTATTATTATTATTATTATTATTATTATTATTATTATTATTATTATTATTATTATTATTATTATTATTATTATTATTATTATTATATTATTATTATTATTATTATTATTATTATTATTATTATTATATTATTATTATTATTATTATTATTATATTATTATTATTATCTTTATTATATCATTATTATTATTATTATTATTATTATTATTATTATTATTATTATTATTATTATGATTATGATATTATTATTATTATTATTATGATTATTATTACTATCATTATTATTATTATTATTATTATTATTATTATTATTATTATTATTATTATTATTATTATTATTATTTTATTTTATTATTATTAATTCATTTATTTATTAATTCATTCATTTATATATTTATTTAATTATCTATTTATATCTTCATTTTTTTTTTTTCAAACAAACAATGGACATGAAGAACAAAATGGGTAAATCTTATTGATGTTTTTCTCACGATACAGACGTTTCTTTAAAAATATTTTAATCCAAAAATTACAAGAACAAAAGAAAAGTAGATAAGACTTTCCTTTATCGTGTCTAGGATCAATGACAAAAATTTATTCTGGATAACAATAAAAAATAAGATCTTTTCAAAAGTATTTATAAATGAAAACTCGTTTAGTTGTGATGACGTAAAGAACTTGTACAATTGACGTCACAGTGATTAAGTTGTTTCGTCAAATTCCGTGCAAAACGATGACGTCAAGAGATCTGAAAACAAACAAACAAAACAAAAACAAAAATTGATAAGTAAAGAGCTTGTAAGAATTCGGGATCTTACAAATTAACTTTCTTCCAGTTCAAAATGTCTTCAAAGTGTATATAACCAGTCCTCCGGGCAATAAATTCCTGATCAAAGGGTTGGGTTGCAGAAATATTTTAGTTGCAGGATATATAGTATTAGTATGTTTAGATTAAGTACTGTAAACTAGAGAAATGGATGATCTTTGTTCACGGCCATCATATATTTAGGCTAGAAAGTACGATGGTATCACTCTAAACCAAGAAGATCAATTTGATTGAATAGTCTGACGTCACATCCGCCAAACAACAAGCAGCTTGGTTTTAAACAACGAAAATCGGTAGTTTTTCTTCTAAATGCTGGCTAATAACTTTTTCACATGTCATGTGATCAGATTGTATAAAAGTCAAAACATGATCAGATTTATAATGTTTTTCTCCTCTGGATACACGTTTATGATTCGTCGGAGAAGTATTTCATAAGGGCGTCCGCCATTGTTCCGACAGTTTAGAACCAGTTACTAAGTTACGAGGGAAGTGACGTCACGATTGTTGAATCCTATTGTACAATGCATGTATCAAGTCTTCCGGAGGAGTAATTTTACACTGCCTTAAAAAATAAAATAAAATAAAAGTATTATGCCCTTCCGCCACGACATCAAAAGATATCGTCGTCAAGGAATCCACGAAGTAATATTATAACATAATTAATAAAACAGGTTGTCCAAGTTAGGAAATTGGGGCTCAACAATCTTCCTCAAGGAATAAAAACGAAAGCGGGGCTCGAATCCCGGACCTTCCGGGTCACAATGCAATGCCTTAACTACTCGGTCATTTCCAAGGAGATTGGAATTCGTATTTTTGGCATTATAGTATTGTCCAAGACTAGCATACCACTACACGACATGGCGGCACAAAGTAATGTAGTTATGAGGCAGAGTGTGGGGGGGTGAATAGGGAATGAGATTAGCGGAAGAGTAGCGTCCCTTGATTGGACGTCACCTATAGACTGTGACATCACCGGATTAAAGAGAGAACGTCATGTTGGTTGTGCGCATGCGTCTCTCGTCCTCGCTTCCGCTTCCGCGAGGACGACAGACGCATGCGCACAACCAACATGACGTTCTCTCTCTGATAACTTTTCGGACGGTGACGTCACAGACTATGGGTGACGTCAAATCAAGGGACGCTACTCTTCCGCTAATCTCATTCCCTATTGGCATACATACACTTAAACTGCTTTACAAGGGTTTTCAAGTAAACTGCAATATTTGCTTTATCGTAAGAGCCCCTAAAACAATTTGTAGTGTGTGGTTTCTTGCATGGGTCATTGGTATGCTTACGTTACATCTCTTGTCATAAAAGTGAAGCAGTGTTGAGCGTGATCAGATTGGTGACATGATGGATGACAGTTATAGTGGAAAAAGATATGGTCCCGATGTTGTATAATTGAATATCGCACGAGCCAAATTATCCAATTTGACTCATTTTTGAACGAGTACATGGCAAAGGCAGTGACGATGATGTTAAAGGTTATTTGCTCAAAAATGACTCCAACAGCAGCCGACTGGTACTGTATGAAATGATAATGTGATTTTTCACGATTCCCATGGGGGTAATAAATAAGATATATCGAGGCGCCTCTGGCAAATTTTAGACGTATTTTGGTCTAGCAAGAGAAGAAACAAAACTATAATGGAAAAGCCACAGTTAGCATACTTCAACTATAAAGAGACGGCAGATGACGACGGCTTTGGCCATGTTGCCATGATGTAGGAAACAGTTCTGCCAAGATAAGCACCAGGGTTGCCAATTTGGAAGATTTTCTGTCAAATGCCCTTTTTAGGCAGAATTTGAAGTCGTCTAGCAGAGAATCGGTATGGCAGTTTGGCATATATTTGGCAGATCTTATTTTACGAGGCCTAGGAATGAATGTATAGGTCTACTCCACGTTTTCCATGGCAATTTTTATGTATTAGTGATTTTTTTTTTTTTTAACTTGGGAAATGAAAAAAAAAAAATTATGACATCGGCCTTGATAAATTTTTGTTTAACAAAACTGATGAGTTTTCAAAGGGGCTACTATAAATAGTACGGTTTGGCAGATTTTTGTGGTATTTGGCAGATTTTTAAAAATCCAGTTGGCAGAATACCTGAAATTAATCTGGCAACCGTGATAAGCACTCCCCTATGGACGGCCGGTGGCAAAAGACGGAGAGGAGGGCCTAAAGTACATTGGGAGGATCCATGGATAAAGAACTAAAAGAGGCTGTTTTAACTCTCTCCTTACCAACTATAGGGAAATCGTCACATTCTTTACGATGCAACCAACATTTTTCGTATTCTAATATATTTTGTACATCATACAGTGTGTTGGAGATCATGTTCTGCTGAAGAAATAATGTATGGAAAGAATTTTACTACTATTGTCTGAATGATAAAACATCAATTTTTGTGTTAGATGGGCGTAAAGTTTTGTGGAAAATCCTGAAAATGTCTGGTAAGGAGAGAGTTAACATAGAATAACATCGGTGCCCATGCAGTCGACAGAGAGAAATTGATGTCTTCAGCAGATATCTTATGCGCCTCATACTTCTATCAGGATTAAGTAAATAAGTGAAGCGTATTGAGAATGATATTCAATGGAAACGCTTTATACAAATGTTTATATTTGTTTTATTCACCTATTTATTACTGAAAAAAACACACCGTCAATTACTTGCCATTGCCTGCTCTAGTCTACCAGGGCTGGTCAACAAGTCTTATCCTCGTCATCCACAGGCCTCAGAGAGAAGTTGATGGAGTTGTAATACCTTCCACTGGAAACCAGACGAATCGTGGTACTTTCACAAGCCAGGGTAATTGGTCGAGGGACTGAAAGGAGAAGACAAAAAAAAAAAAACCATGAATTTCCGTGCTGGTCCCACTTGGCATAGTCAATGGAGTTCTTATACCTTCGAAGTATATACTGATGTATAGTGTTTCTTTCTCACGCCAGAGAAATATTGATTGATGGGTTGAAAGGATAGAGAAGGATAGTCATTTTTCATCAAACTATACTTATGATACATTAGCATAGTAAATAGAGTTGTAATACTTTCCACTAGAAACCGGATTAATCGTGGTGCCTTCCCACGCCAGAGATAATTTTGTTCGAGAGACTGAAAGGAAAGAGAAGGATAGTCGATTTTGATAGACTCAAATATAGACTTATGATACACTAGCATAGTTATTGGAGTTGTAATACCTTCAACTGGTAAACAGATAAATAGTGTTGCTTTCACAGCATTGGTCCTGTGACTGAAATACATCAAATGAAAATATGTCCGATTCTTGCATAGTTAGTGGAGTTGTAATACTTTCCAACTGGAAACGGGACGAATCGTGGTGCTTTCACAAGCCAGTTGTCGAGGGACTAACAGAATAGAAGAGGAATATAGTTTTTTGGCCAAACTAGACTTGCAATACTCTATTAAATTAAATAAATCTCGACTATGTAGATCTATAGCCTTGTGACGTGACAATCGCATTCATAATGGAAGGTCTAAGGTTTGAGTCCGGCTCTGAGCAGCACATAATTAAGTCCTTGGAAAAGGCTCTTTACCCATATTTCCTCGCCATACTCAGTTGTAACGAGTGCCTGGCCGTTATCATCAATGTGTCTGTCGAAAAGAATGTACTATCCCCAATCTCTGTCACTCTGTCTCTCTGTCTGTCTGTCTCTCTCTCTCTCTCTCTCTCTCTCTCTCTCTCTCTCTGTCTGTCTGTCTGTGTTTGTCTGTGTGTGTGTTTCTTCTCTCTCTCTCTCTCTCTTCTCTCTCATCTCTCTCTCTCTCTCTCTCTCTCTCTCTTTCTTTCTTTCTATCTGCCTCTCCATCTCTTTCTATATCTCTCACACTCTCTCTATATATAAATGCTTTACCAACTGAGCTATCCAGACCAGCGCCCTATCCCCTTCTCTCTCCCCCCCCCCACCCACACCCCCGGCATATAGACGGATCTAAACTGTATTATAAATTAATTGGTGAATAATTGACATCAGGGAATAATCCGATATTGAGACGCATGTGTGGATAATATAAACAGCTACAACTATGGAATGATGGAATCAAAATCGGATTAAATTCATCAGTCGCTGGCATTTAGAAGTTTTGCCATAATTTTGTTGAAAAACAAAGAAATGTCACAGATATTATTATTATTATTATTATTATTATTATTATTATTATTATTATTATTATTATTATTATTATTATTATTATTATTATTATTATTATTATTATTATTATTATTGACCGAGGGAGTACGTGGGAAGGAAAGTATTGGACTTACAATTAGCGGAAAAGAAGAAAAAGAGTCGCCCAAAAACCAGACTGTTGGAAAGGGTAAAGGACGATATGAAAGAACGAATTTGCTGTGGGTGGTAAGGAGAGGGTTGACGTATGTATCACTCTTTGTTATATGGGTTCAGGTGGTCTATCGGTGTGTACTCGCCTTCGGATCGGGAGATCCAGTGTTCAAGTCCCGCTCTCTGAAAGGACATCGGTATAAATGAAAACCTTGCCGTTAACAGCGTTGTTTTTGTCGGGGAAAGTAAAATGCATCACCTCTCTTCCCACATGTTAAATATTGTTGTTGGCTTCGTACTCCTTGTTATTTCAGAAAAGTGCCAGAAGTGCCAGTGGGTTGGACCCGCGATCTCAAGTAGTCGGTGAGAGAGAGAGAGAGAGAGAGAGAGAGAGAGAGAGAGAGTGAGAGAGAGAGAGAGAACTCTAATAATGACTAGGGTTAGAGACGACCTTTTATTTGGGATCGTGGATAGCTCATACGGTAGAGTCACGCTCTCACCGGCCAGGCGAGTTGTCGTACCAGTAAGGTCGCGGGTACAAACCCCCATCACCGCAGCGAAGAAATAAAATTCTCTATTGTCTTCTGGCACTTTTTTTTACCTCTGGCACTTTCCTACACAATTCATCTCTTGTTGTAACTCCTTGTTACGCGAGTTGAGATCTGTTGGCATATATTGCGGTATATATATATATATATATATATATATATATATATGCTTAATTGAACGGGGTGGGGGATCATCTATATAATGCCGTAGTGAGACGACAGGTCAATTTCAGTAGTTTTAAATTCAATTATTTAGGTAAACCTGGGTCATGCCGATTTAATACTGGATTGACACAGTTGGACATAATAAATTAATGGTATTACTAGTATTATCTTGCACAAGGACACAATGTTTGTCCAGAAAAAAGTTATGTTAGAACGGTTGTACTTCATGTTAAACTTGAATTAACTTCTCATTGATCACGCCGCGTCCACGCTTTTGTAAGAGCATCGGTTTTTGGGATAGGGAATTCACTGTCAAATTAATGAGATTACTAGTAGTATCTTGCACAAGTACACAAGATTTGTTTTGATAAGGGTTAGGTTAGAGCGGTTGTACTTATTGTTAAAGATGAATTGATCGTCTCAATAGGCATGTATCCAGAGACAGGGATAGGCTTTTGTCAAGAAACAAGGTTAGGCTTTTGTCAAGAAACAATGTTAGGCTTTTGTCAAGAAACAAGGTTAGGCTTTTTTCAAGAAACAAGGTTAGGCTTTTGTCAAGAAACAAGATTTGTCTATTGTCCAGAAACAAGAATAGGTCTTCTTGTTGATCTCGCCCTGTTCGCGCTTTGTAACAGCATCGGTCTTTAGGATGCGGAAGTAATGTCAAATTAATGAAATTACTTGTATTACCTTGCACAAGGACACAAGGTTTGTCCAGAAAATAGTTAGGTTAGAACGGTTGTACTTAATATTAAACTTGAATTAGCCCACTCACTGATCACGCCTCGTCCACGCTTCCAAGAATATCGGTCTTTGGAAGGAGGAGCTCACTATCAAATTAATGAGATTAATACTATTATCTTGTACAAGGACACAACTATAGTTAGGTTTTATCAAGAAACAAGGTTAGGCTTTTGTCAAGAAACAAGGTTAGGCTTTTGTCAAGAAACAAGGTTAGGCTTTTGTCCTGAAACGAAGTTTGGCTTTTGTTCAGAAACAAGATTTGTTTTTTGTTAAGAAACGAGGTTTGAGTTTTGTCCAGAAACAAAGTTAGGCTTTAGTTCAGAAACGAGGTTTGGGTTTTGTCCAGAATAAAGGTTTGGATTTTGTCCAGAATAAAGATTTGGGTTTTGTCCAGAAACGAGGTTAGGGTTTTGTTCAGAAACAAGGTTTGGCATTTGTCCATAAAGGTTAGGCTTTAGTGCAGAAACGAGGTTAGGGTTTTTGTCGAGAAACGAGATTTTTTTTTTCAGAAATGAGGTTTAGCTTTCGTTAAGAAACGAGGATTAGGTTTTTTTCATAAACGAGGTTTGGCTTTTGTCCTGAAACAAGGTTTGTGTTTTGTTCAGAAATGAGTTCTGGGTTTTGTCCAGAATCGAGGTATGGCTTTTGTCCAGAATAAATTTTGGCTTTTTTCCAGAAAAAAGGTTAGGCTTTTGTTCAGAAACTAGGTTAAGCTTTTGTCAAGAAACGAGGTTTGACATTTTATCTACCCTCACCAGTTTGTCCTTATAATGCGTGGGGAAAAATGTTTTTAATTCTATGTGATAGCTCTGGCACCAGAACTTCGTTTTCAAGAAATGGCATTTAATATAAAACCTTTATTATAGGGAATGAGATTAGCGGAATAGTAGCGGAGAGGACGAGAGACGCATGCGCACAACCAACATGAAGTTCTCTCTCTAATAACTTTTCCGCCGGTGGCGTCACAGACTATGGGTGACGTCCAATCAAGGGACGCTACTCTTCCGCTAATCTCAGTCCCTATATCCAGCTCGGGATTTAGCCGTAGTTCTACGTGAATTTTCGTAGTAGTAAGGAGGTCTGTTGTGATGGGTGTCAATATTTTTTTTATTTCTTAAAATTTTTTAATTATTTTTTTTTAATTGAGAAAAACTGATTGGAAAAGTAAAAGTGATGGTGATGGTGGTAATGGTGATGATTGTGGTAGTAATGATGATAGTGATATTATTATTGTTATTGCTATTGTTATTGTTATTATTATTATTATTATTATTATTTATTATTATTATTATTATTATTATTATTATTATTATTATTATTATTATTATTATATTATTATTATTATTATTATTATATATTATTATTATTATTATTATTATTATTATATTATTATATTATTATTATTATTATTATATTATTATTATTATTATTATTATTATTATTATTATTATTATTATTATTATTATTTTTGGTGGTATTACGATTGTTGTATTTTTTGTGTGGTGCATCAGTTTATTTTTTGATTCCATTTACCATTTTTATTTTTTATTTCATTTTTTTTTCAATTTGTTTTTTTTAATGTATTTATTATTTATTTTTGTTGTTGTTGATTTTTTTCACTTTCATGTATGTTGTCATCAAATTGTTGATTTATTGGCGAAAGCCTGAGGTTGAATAAACTTTGAAACTTTGAAGCTTTTGTCCAGAAACGAGGTTTGGCTTTTATCCAGAAATGAGGTTTGGCTTTTATCCAGAAGCGAGGTTTGGCTTTTATCCAGAAACGAGGTTTGGCTTTTATCCAGAAGCGAGGTTTGGCTTTTATCCAGAAGCGAGGTTTGGCTTTTATCCAGAAGCGAGGTTTGGCTTTTATCCAGAAACGAGGTTTGGCTTTTATCCAGAAGCGAGGTTTGGCTTTTATCCAGAAGCGAGGTTTGGCTTTTTTCAGAATAAAGGTTTGGCTTTTGACCAGGATTGAGTTTAGGCTTTTGTTCAGAAACGAGGTTTGGGTTGTGTCCTGAAACAATGTTTGGCTTTTGTCCAGAATCAATGTAAGGCTTTTGTACAGAAACGATATTACATATTTTTTTCGGACACAGTCAATGCAGTTAACGGCCAGGTACTCATTTTACACCTGAGTAAGGTGAGAGAATGTGAGTAAAGAGTCTTCTCCAAGGACTCAACTGTGCGCCGAGCGAGTCTCGAACCCAGGACCTTCCGATCTGAAAGCGAGTGTCATACTACTAGACCACAGATTTTCACAAGGGGGCAAAAATAATAATAATAATAATTTAATTTTATACGTATAAATCCACGTACACACATTAACAGGTTTGATAACAGGAGACAATGATGGGCTTTGTTGAGCATTGTTTTAATAATGAAAAATATATTATGTTGTATTGAGACTATTCCCATCATAATAGTAGGGCCATAAAGATGACCTGTTATACAGAGCAATATCCACTAAACGTGCCCAAAGCGCTTTACAAGGGGTCCCTGGCCAACAGCAACATTTAACATTTAGGACGGTTCATGACACCTGTTGGGCGATATTACAATTATTGTCGGACAGAGGCAACGCTGTTAACTGCCAGGTACTCATTTTACACCTGAGTACGGTTAGAGAATGTGAGTAAAGAGCCTTTTTCAAGGACTCAATTATGTGCCGAGCGAGGGTCCTACCCCTGGACCTTCCTATCCGAAAGCGAGTGTCGTACCACTAGACCACATAGCCTCAAGGGCCATATAAAGGTGGAATATAACAACTGCAAATAAACATCAGTAGATTTAAACTCATTTTCCGTTTTATTTTAAATCACTTTTAACTCTCTCCTTACCGATCATTTTCAGTATTTTCCCAAAATTGGCATGGTTACCCAGCGGAAAAAATGGATCTTTCAAAACTCAAACAAGCTCTCTACAAAATAACGTTATGTTATTATTAATTATACAAAGATCATTCTTCAAAGTTTCTGACGTGCAAAATAAATCTGAATAAGAAAAATGTATATTGTGTCGTAACAAATGTGACGCTTTTGCAGTAGGTGGAAAGGAGAGGGTTAAACTGTCAAGACAGGGTGAGATTTTATTTTCAAAAAAATGAGAGCCTAACGCGTGGCAGCTGGAAAGGAAAGTTAAGAGTTATTTCCACTTTTGTGTGAATTTTAACAGAATAAATGTTGACTGAAAAATGTTGGCAGATTTTTCAGACTATTTGACATTTTTTTTGCTGCAAATTGAATTTGGCAACCATGCGAGACCACCGTAGCCATCGTAAACTTATAGCCTGGCACTGACCAAAAAAATGACGTCAAAAGACAAGTCTTTGGCCACATAAGAAAACAAATTGTGAGTTGTATTCAATAGTTCAAACAATGGGATCACTTGTTTCATTGAGTTCTACTAACGATAACTCAGTATACGCTGAACAAAACTTTTAAAAATGACGTCAAACTATAAGTATTAGAGGGTTCAAGTGTCAGGCGATAAGTTAATGATGGCTACGGTTCTAGTATCAGGCTATAAGTTAATGATGGCTACGGTTCTAGTGTCAGGCTATAAGTTAACGATGGCTACGGTTCTAGTGTCAGGCGATAAATTAATGATGGCTACGGTTCTAGTGTCAGGCTATTAGTTAACTATGGCCACGGTTTTAGTGTCAGGCTATAAGTTAACGATGGCTACGGTTCTAGTGTCAGGCTATAAGTTAACGATGGCTACGGTTCTAGTGTCAGGCTATAAGTTAACGATGGCTACGGTTCTAGTGTCAGGCTATAAGTTAAGGATGGCTACGGTTCTAGTGTCAGCTATAAGTTAATGACGGCTACGTTTCTAGTGTCAGGCTAATGATGGCTACGGTTCTAGTGTCAAGCTATAAGTTAATGATGGCTACGGTTCTAGTGTCAGGCTATAAGTTAACGATGACTACGGTTCTAGTGTCAGCTATACGTTAATGGTGGCTACGGTTCTAGTGTCAGGCTATACGTTAATGATGGCGACGGTTCTAGTTTCAGGCTATAAGTTAACGATGGCTACGGTTCTAGTCTCAGGCTATAAGTTAATGATGGCTACGGTTCTAATGCCAGGCTATGAGTTAATGATGGCTACGGTACTAGGATCAGGCTATGTCAGGTATAATTTAACGATGGCTACGGCTAGACACCGACACACTCACCTTTGTTAAGACGTCTTCCACAGAATCCTAGAACCATTGTCCTGCCCACTTCTCCAACTCCTACACCTTGATAGAGCTCGACCCGGTCTTCACGTCTTCCATCACTGCACTGAAAAAGAAATATAACATTTTTTTAAACAACCAAATATAATAATATGTATCTAGGTATCTTGCTATTCGCATTTGTGATCCTTTCGTCTCAAAATGGTATTAAGTCGGGATGACAAAGATGTTGAAAATAGAATTTGTATCCAGAAATATCTGCATAAAATGAGTTTATATGATTTATAGAGGAGAAAGAATGTCATATTTTACTGTGTTAAATACCAACGTTTTATACTTTTGACCAGTTTAACTATACTTTGACTTTTTAGCATCTGGTCCATCCCGAAAAATACCGTTTTGAGACGAGGGGTCACATTTGATGTTTGAAGTCACATTATTTGCGACCAATAGTCTCTTACTTCTTCATCTATCCAAACCAGCAACCAGCTACGCCCTGGGACTTCGATCTTGTGCTATGACGTAGAAGTTAGAGGTCTTTTGTAGTTGTTCTTGGTGGTTATAGATAGAACGAAAATGACGTCACACAGTTCTTTGTTATTTTGTTTTCTCATCCGCGTTTATGAGTAATCCTCACATAACAGTATTAAAACCAGACTATAAACGTTCAAGGTTACACATTGTTTTGTGTGTTTGTCTGTTATACTTCCGGATGGCACTGCTATGAGCTTCTCAGCCAAGCGCATACTATCATAAGATAGAACGAAGTTGACGACACTCAGGTTTTTGTTATTGTTTTGTTTTTGGTTTCTTTTTAGGGTTTTATTTCCATCCATGCTCATAAGTAGTTCTCACTAAACTGTATTATTCAGAGTAGGATATACATAGTGCCGTGTGTTGCTCCGTTATATAGACATTATGCGCTTGGCTAAGAAGCTCACAACATTGCCATCCGGAAGTATAATGGACCAACAAACAAAACTATGTGTAATCATGAATTTTTATAGTCTGGATAATACAGTTTAGTAAGAATTACTCATTAACGCGGATGGCAAAAAACAATAACAAAGACCCGAGTGACGTCATCTTAGTTTTATCTATATCCAGATGGCAATGTTACGAGTCTCTTAGCCAATCGCACAGCATCTATTGCCCCGGCCTTCGGGAATAGGGTTCAACAGTCGTGATGTCACTTCCCTCGTAATGATGCATAGTATCTTAGTAACTGGTTCTAATCTGTCGGAACAATGGCGGACGCCCTTATGAAATGCTTATCCGACGAGCATAAAAGTGTATCCAGAGGAGAAAAACATTTTAAATCTGATCATGTTTTGACTTTCATACATTCTGTTTGCATGACATGTGAAAAACGTCAAGCCACCATGAAGAATAAAAAGTTACCGATTTTCTTTGTTTAGAACCAAGCTGCTCGTTGCAGGTCGGACGTGACATCAGACTATTGAATCCTATTCATGGCCTGATACAATACTAACCAAAAAAAAAACATCATAAAACAAGACGGAGTCCATATAAAAATATAATAATTGTGAGTTGTAATCAATAGTTCAAGCAATAGATAGAACGAAATTGGCGTCATTTTGCTCTCCGTTAATGTTTTTAGCCGGCCATTTTTATGGGATGTTCTCACTAAATTGTATTAATCAGACTTTTAACGTTTAGGGTTAGGGCGAACCAACACCAAGCTTGGGGACGTGGCAGAGGACGGATGGTGCTTGATATGGGTAGGTGGTCTAGTCAGTGGCATGGCGTGCTTTCAGTATAAGGTGGTGCCAGAATCAGAAAAAAATGACTTTAAAAAACATTCTATCTTTGTAAATACAAAAGAAAGAAAAAACATTAAAGATAAGATTTACTCAAATAAGTAAGAAGCGGTATATTTACCATTTCTCAGATTTAATAATGCTGTAATCCATTTTTAAAAGATGGATGAGGTGCCAGGCACCAAATCAACCAATATAGTCACGCCCCTGGGTCTAGTGGTATGAACCTCGCTTTCGGATTGGAAGGTCCTGGGTTCGAGCCTCGCGCTCGGCGCATAGTTGAGATCCTTGAAAAGACTCTTTACTCACATTCTCTCACCGTACTCATGTGTAAAATGAGTACCTGGCCGTTAACAGCGTTGTCTTTGTCCGAAAAATTGTAATATCGCCTAACAGGCGTTATGTCCCGTCCTACATGTTAAATGTTGCTGTTGACCAGGGACCCCTTGTAAAGCGCTTTGAGCACGTTTAGTGGATATTGCGCTATATAAAAGCTCAAGTTTAGGTCAAGCGGCTCTTCTCTTTATTCTTAGTATATGGTCCGTACCCAACGTATTTATCCGGAAGACGACAGAGGACGGCAGTGCGTCTCCGCTGTGGGTTAGCCCTTACACATAATTTTGTGTGTTGATGCCTTATTTCCGGCTGGCAAATGTTATGTGCTATCTAAACCTATATGCATAACATCAATAGTTGGATTTAAGTTGACATCACTCAGGTCTCTTATATTTGTTTTCTTGCCATGCACGTTTATGATTAATTCTCAATGGGAGCGATCTATAGATAGTATGCAGATGACGTCACTCAGGCCTTTGTTATTGTTTTTGTCATCCGCGTTTGTGAGTTGTTCTCACTAAACTGTATTAACCAGACTATAAAAGTTCATGGTTACACAGAGTTTGTGTGTTGGTCCGTTATACTTTCGGATGGCAATGTTGTGAACTCCTTGGCCAAGCGCATTCTATCTATATTCATGTTTTCGTCCAACCAGGTCATCAATCACGTGATTTGTTGATGCCCATCGATTGGATATTTCTTAACAAATGTAAACACGCTGCTTTGTTTACAAAAGTTTTAAACATACACATGTGTCAAACTGAACAAAATGACCAATCGTGATGTTAGATATTTTAAAAAACTGTGAGCACTTTTCACTATGTGGGTCACTTTAAGCATATATTCCAATGTGACCAATGACCTCGAGAACATGGAAATGTAGCAATGACTATACCGCACAAATCTTTGGGCGTCTTTTTCGCTCACGAAGTGCCCGAATTCGCGTCAAAATATGGGACGAAGCCGTTTCGTATATGCTATTTTAAAAAATTAATTACGACGCTGTTTATCGATGAATATGACTGACAGTTGGCACACAGTTAGAAAAAAGGTCATTTTAGATTATGTCAAGCGACAAAACTCGTGCAATCACCAAAAGACCGTTAAAATAGATTATTACTATTTGGAGTAAAATATTTCTAAGACTACCGGGCGTGGAGGTTTTGTCGCTGACAAGGTAATACATGAACATTTCTTCTTTTTGGTTGTAAAATTTCATATGAATATGACGAGTACTTTTCCCGTATTTTACAAAACACCATCCCAATTTGCTCTTCAAGTTTCAATCTTTTAATCCACTTATTACGCATGATACTCGTACAACCAAAGGTCGAAAAAAAATGCCGAAAAAGCGTCCCATATTTTCGCGTTTTTTTCCTCTTTGCGGGTCATCCAAATAAATGACACCTTTGAAACTGCATAACTTGTTTATTTATGAATGGTTTTTCAAAATTCAAAAACATTTTACTCAGTGGAGATAGGGCTTTGGTTTTAGACCAAAATTTTCCTCAAAAAGAGAAGAAAAAAAAACATGTTTCATTGTCATTGCTTGGAAATGTAACATAGATCATGTCCATTAACTGTATTATTCAGACTATAGATAGTTCGAAGATGACGTCACTCATGGCTTTGTTATTGTTTTTGCAGTCCGCGTTTATGAGTACTTCTCACTAAACTGTATTAACCTGACTATAAACCTTCAAGGTTACATACAGCTTTGTTGGTTGTCAACTTTTAATTCCGGACGTCAATGTTGTGAACTTCTTAGCCAAGTGCATACTATCTATAGAACCATTTATTTCCTTGAGAATGTCTAACAACTACAATTTTTTTTTTACCGTCGCCTTCTTATGTTACGTATTATTTAGGTCAATATGAGGTCATGCGTCCCTGAAGGGGACGATTTCACCGTAAGCTATTGGATCGTAACCATCGTTAACATATAGCCTGACACTAGAACCGTAGCCATCGTTAACATATAGCCTGATACTAAAACCGTAGCCATCGTTAACATATAGCCTGATACTAGAACCGTAGCCATCGTTAACATATAGCCTGATACTAGAACCGTAGCCATCGTTAACATATTATAGCCTGATGCTAGAACCGTAGCCATCGTTAACATATAGCCTGATACTAGAACCGTAGCCATCGTTAACATATAGCCTGATACTAGAGCCCTCATCACAAACATGCCCAAAGTGCAACCAAGCACCACAAGATGCAAACCACCTCGTACTAGACTGCCCAGAGACAAAACTGGAAAGGGGATTTGAAACCATCAACAAATGTGATGATGACTTCCGAACTTGGATTGATACCTTGAACAAAGAAGTGTAGCCAACTGCTACTAGAACCCTCTATGACTGGCAGCTTGACGTCATTTATTTAGGTTTGTGTAGCGTCTAGTGAGTTTTTGTTAGTAGAACTAAGGAAACAAGTTATTTCATTGGTTGAACTATTGAATACAACTCACGATTTGTTTTCTTTTGTGGCAAAAGATAGGCATTTTGACACAATTTTTTAGTCAGTTCCAGGCGATAACTTTACGATGGCTACGATTAGATCTTTAACTATCGGAACAATGGCGGACGCCCTTATGAAATATTTCTCCGGCGAGCATAAAAGCGTATCCAGAGGGGGAAAACAAAACAAATAAATTTGATCAAATTTTGACATTTACACATAATTTTTTTTTTTTAAAATAAAATTCCCTTTATTCATCCCCAAGGGGAAATTTGTCTTTAGGGTCTATTCCAACGGAAGGCTGGAATAGCCCAGGCGTCAGCGCAGTGCAGCGCCGCAAAGTGAGCTAGGTCGAGGGGTGACTTGCTCAAGGCCACACAACGAGGTGGGTAGTTGAACCCGGTAACTTTTGGGTAGGAAGCAAAGACCGTACCGCTGAGCCATGCTGCCCCTGACATTCTGATCACAAGACATGTGAAAAGTTCTAGCCAGCATGAAGAATAAAAAGTAATGATTTTCTTTGTAAAAAAACCAAGATGGCCGCCGTTGCCGGGCGGCGTGACATCAGACTATTGAATCCAATTTAGGATTAAAATAATCAGAAAATAAGAAGTCATAATAAGATTGATTTTGTTTGGTTTGTTTTGTTTTGTTGGTTTATTGTGTATGTGTGTATGTGTGTGAATGTATGTGTGTGTGTGTGTGTGTGTGTGTGAGAGAGAGCTGATTTTTCTTTGTTTTCTTTTTCTTGATTTTTATCTGGCTGAAAACACCTTTCTTTCATTCGTCATGTATTCTTGACAAAGGACAAACGCGAAACGCCCATACTATTTGTCTCCGTATCAACAAATTAAAGCGTTCATTCCGTGTTTTAGTATTATCGTTTAATTCTTACAGCTCCAAACAGCTACATCTACATCAGAAGAAAGAATAATTGGTGTTTTGCGGTTATGTGGTCTAGTGGTATGACACTCGCTTTCAGATCGGAAGGTCCTAGGTTCGAGCCTCGCGCTCGTCGCATAGTTGAGTCCTTGGAAAAGGCTCTTTACTCACATTCTCTCACCGTACTCAGGTGTAAAATGATCGAGTACCTGCCCGTTAACAGCGTTGTCTCTGTCCGAAAAAAAATGTAATATCGCCTAACAGGCGTCATATCCCGTCCTAAATGTTAAATGTTGTTGTTCGTCAGAGACCCCCTGTAAAGCGCTTTGAGCACGTTTAGTGGATATTGCGCTATATAAAAAATCTATAAAAAATGAGCTCAAGAATTAAGAATAACTGTTCTTTTGGACCTTGTTATCAAAAAGGTCACATCTCTAATCATAAACAAGAAATGAAGTGAGTAGGAAAGATCTAGAATAAGACAACAGAGAATACAAATTTCGCGGCGGCTATGGGAGTTTGAACCCGCGACCTTACTGACTGGTACGACAACTCCGCAAGGCCGGGGAAAGTGTGACACTACTGTATCAACAAGTGATGACGTGAGTAGGAAAGTACGAGAAGACAATAGAGAATCATTTTTTTTCGCGGCGATGATGGGGGTTTGAACCCGCGACCTTACTGAGTGGTACTACAACTCCGCCTGGCCGGGGAAAGCGTGACTCTACCGCCTGAGCTATCCAACACACCGTCTGAATTAACTCTCTCCTAACCAGCCATTTTCAAGATTTTCCCCAAAACTTCACACCCAACTAACATAAAATAGTTTGTTTTTTTTATCACTCAGACATAATAATAGTAAAATTCTTGCGATACATAATTTCTTTTGCAAAACATTCTCTACAACACACTGTTCATTTTTTTAAAAATGTTATGATGTACAAAAGAAATTTGAACAACAAAAATGTTGGTTGTATCGTAACAAGTAAGACGATTTTCCTACAGTTGGTAAGGAGATGGTTAAATCTCTAATCATGCAAAGATTTAAATCACTTTTCACTATCTGGACCATTCGTGTATAATACCATTTGAAGACTGTGGGTTACATTTTTTCTCTCTTTTTTTTCTCACATTCCAGACTGATCGAAGCTAATCCCTCGTATCGAATTCCTTGTGCAAATAAAATTGCAATTCCGGCTTATCTTTGCCAAAATAACTAAATTTGATTTGGCCAAGAATAGCCATTTTATTTTTCCTTATAACATTATCATTTTTTTTTTAAAGATTTAAATGAGCAAAAACCTAATCATGGAAAATACATAAAACTTAGATTTCATAAACCAATTAGTATACATGCTTTTCTGAATAGACTTTGGTAATTCTTCTCTATAGATTTATGAATTTAAATGTTTTCTTGCTAAAATGTAATATTTTTATAAAAACGCGGTTTGTCGTTGTTTTGAAATGTAGCTGGTTTATCAGGAGGAGACGATCACCGGAAACGTGTCATCAGAAATGTTTACTACGAGAAAATTCTCACTGAGCATGCCTGGCAATGGCGACAAAGACTAAGTTCTTGAGACGTCTTTGGTGAAATCCAAAAAAAAAAAAAAAGATGGCGGTTAGTGTGGCAAAACAAAAAACAAAATGCAAAGGAACTGCGCACAAAATTCGATGAGTGGTATTCTAATAATAATAATAACAATAATAACAATAATAATAATAATAATAATAATAATAATAATAATAATAATATAATAATAATAATAATAATAATGATAATAATAATAATAATAATAATAATAATAATAATAATAATAATAATAATAATAATAATTATAATAATAATAATAATAATAATAATAATAATAATAATAATATATAA
The DNA here is from genome assembly GCF_034508935.2 of Berghia stephanieae. Taxonomy (NCBI): domain Eukaryota; kingdom Metazoa; phylum Mollusca; class Gastropoda; order Nudibranchia; family Aeolidiidae; genus Berghia; species Berghia stephanieae. Next base: position 23,063,363 of record NC_088374.1, on the reverse strand, counting down.
TAATAATAATAATAATAATAATAATAATAATAATAATAAATAATAATAATAATAATAATAATAATAATAATAATAATAATAATAATAATAATAATAATAATAATAATAATAATAATATATAATAATAATAATAATAATAATAATAATAATAATAATAATAATAATAATAATAATAATAATAATAATATAATAATAATAATAATAATAATAATAATATATAATAATAATAATAATAATAATAATAATAATAATAATAATAATAATAATAATAATAATACAAAAAAATAATTATAATAATAATTATAATAACAATAATGTATTGAGAACTTATGGAGTAGTACGTGTGTAAGAAAAAAAAGTGAACAAGTGTGATTGAAATATGCCAGACAAAGCAAGAAATAAAGGTACAAGAATTTTAAAAAATAACCATCAAAAAAAAATATCAGTTTTCCTAGACTGGTGATAATGAGGTCTGAGGTTCGATCCCCAAGCGAGGAAGACAAATTTTTTTGAATGTTATTTTTATTCTTGCTTTGTCTGACAGCTTTCCTCGTACATATTTGTTGAAACCTTCAATAATATGGTAGAATGTTCGATGAATTACAAGAATACGTGACCCATCAAATGAAAAGAGTATTATGTCGAGATAACTAAGATGTAGAAAGGTGGAATTTATAGCCGAAAAACAAAACAGTCTTGGGTTTTATGTATATGCTCTATGGAAGAGAATGATCTACAGTATTTTAGAACGACAAAAAAAAAAACAACAAAAAAAAAACACAGGAATTCTTACTTAAGGTACGATTGAATTTGAATAATCTTCAACAGTAGTAACGTCACTTCCCTAGAAATGACGAATGGTAACTTAGTAACTGGCTCTAAACTACCGGAACAAAGGCGGAAGCCCTTATGAAATACTTCCCCGGCGAGCATAAAAGCGTATCCAGAGGAAAAAAAAAACATTATAAATCCGATCATGTTTTGACTTTTACACATTCTGATCACAAGACATATGAGAAGTTCTAGTCAGCATGAAGAATAAAAAGTACCGATTGTCTTTGTTTAGAACCACGATGGCCGCCGTTGCTTGGGACGTGACATCAGACTATTGAATCCAATTGCCAGTATCTGGATCATCCCGACATGATTCTGTTTTGAGACGAAGTGTCACATATAACATTCTAATTTCTAAATTGAATTAACCGGATATGTGGTTTAGTCGTGATACTCGCTTTCGGATCGGAAGGTCATGGATTCGAGCCTCGCTCGGCGCATAGTTGAGTCAATGGAAAAGGCTCTTTACTCACATTCTCTCACTCTTTTCGTTCGATCTTTAATGATGTTTCCTCCTCTTGGTGTTTCACTGTTCTATATTTCTCTTCAGTTTTCCTCAAAACTGAAGTTTGCCATTTTTGTTAGGTGGAAAGGTCTTCTCGATTTGAGTCTTGTTGTTGAAAGTTCCCCATTTATGATTGATTATATGGGGATGTTGTCTCTGTCTTCATCAATTCTTGCAATTTATGTGATTAGCATCTTGTCGTCTAAGGCTTGGTGGTGCAATGCCGCTCAGTGTTGGGAGCCAATGAGTTGGAGTTGACTTGAGACATCCTGTTATAATTCTCATTGATTCTCATAATCGGATGTCAATGCGGTTTACATGTGGACTCCTCATCCAAACAGGGACACAGTATTCTCCGACACTATAGCATAGTGCCAAAGCAGACGTTCTCAGTACATGTGGTGAGGCTCCCCATGTGGTACTTGCGAGTTTTCTTACCAGGCTGTTTCTTTTTGCGATTTTATTTGCGGTTCCCTCAATGTGTTTGCGATAGTTTAGTTGTCTGTCCAATGTAATGCCGAGGTATTTAGGGTTGGGGTCTGGGGGTAGTATTGAGTTATCGGCTGTGATCTTCAGTTCTTTTGTTGCCTCTCGATTATTCAAGTGGAAGTTTGTGGATACTGATTTGGTGGTATTCAATTTTAGGTACCACCTATCAAAATATCGTTTCAGGCGGGTGGTGTCTTTGCTTAGAGTTTCTTCAATCTCTGTCCAGTTTCTCGATTGATAGGCTAAGGCCCAGTCATCAGCGTATCCAAGTTTGAGTGCTTCGCAGTTTGCATGTTGGAGATATAAACTTTGAAGAAAGTTGGTGCCTTCTGGTACTCCATTTTTTTAAATTTTGCCTGTTTTGTTTTTGTTTTCTCCCAATATGACATGGAATTGTCTTGTGCCAGTCATGGTAGACATCAGTTTAATCGTCTTTCTAAAAGGAATCATTTTTGAGAACTTCAACATCAGTCCGCCTGTCCAAACAGTGTCGTAAGCTGCAGAGTTGTCTATTAGGACTGCACCAGTCTTCTTTTTGTTCTCAAAGCCTGCTTCAGTGTATGAGGTCAGTTTATAATCTGTTCACTTGTGCTTCTTTGTGGTCTAAAGACCGCTTGTTCTGGTGGTATGCATGGATTTACATATGGGGTGATTCGCTCTAGTACAATTCTTTCCAGGAGCTTGTATAAGCAGCAAAGTAGAAATATTGGTCTGTGGCTGGATGGTTCAGTCATTGGTTTGCCTGGTTTTAATATGCCGATTAATTTGGCATGTTTCCAAATTTGTGGGTATGTGCCCTTTTCCATGATGTCTGTCATAGTATTTGCCAGCCAGTCTATTGTTTCTGCTCCAAAGTTAGTAATCATGCCGGGGTATATTCCATCAGTGCCAGCAGCTTTGCCATTTTTTAATTTTCTTTATAGCTCCTTTCATTTCAAACCGGCGTCCAGACAAGGTTCCTCCTTCTTCTGGACCAACACCTCCAACTCAATTGGTCCGATAGTTTAGAACCAGTAACTGTTACTATGCGTCTTTTCGAGGGAAGTGACGTCAGGACTGTTGAAGCCTATTGCCTTACTTGCTCAACTTTACTCAACATTTCAAAACCTGAACAAGTGTGTATGAAAGCTGGCAGACAAAGAAAGGAACAAAAATAGAAGAAAAACAAACTATCCTAAAATATAAATCTACCTCGACTGAGGATCGAACATCGGACCTTCTGACTACCGGACAGACGTGCTACCATTAATGCATATGGTCCTCGCGGAAAGGACGAGAGACGCATGCGCACAACCAACATGACGTTCTCTCTAATAACTTTTTCCGCCGGTGACGTCACAGACTATGGGTGACGTCCAATCAAGGGACGCTACTCTTGCGCTAATCTCATTCCCTATATTTATTTCTTCGAGCTTCGAGCAGCAACATTTACAAACTGTTGTAACCCCGTCGTTGTAATGGAAATATACACACAAACCAAGGCAACATATCTATTATGTCCATTAGAACAGTGTTTAATAAAAAAAATCTCCTAATGCGTTTGGTAAAAAGGCCTTCTCATAATCATTATTTTTAAGCCTAGCCTACTTAAAACGGACTATTTTTTTCTCTTTATTTACTTGTGATATCTTCAACATTACAAACAAAAAGAGAAATGACAAAAAAGAAAAGAACCCCCCCCCCCCCCCCCCCCCCCCCCCCCAACCCAAATAAAAAAAAATAAAAAAATAAAAAAAATAACACACCCTCTCCACGACAAAGGTAAAAGCAAGGATAACAGAATCAATAGACAACAAAAAAAAAAAAAACAAACACACACACACACACGCACACGCACACACACACACACACACACACATACAGAGAGAGAGGGGGAGAGAGAGAGAGCCAACTTAAAGATGCAAAAACAAGAAAAAAAATGTGTGTTTATAGTCTTATTGATATCATTTACTGAGAACGTCTCACTAACGGACTAGCTAAAAATGAGAACAAGGAGATGAATGACGTCAACATCGTTCCTTCTATTATTGTAGTCTTAGACGCGTCTTATGACGTAATGTTTTGGTAAGGCTGCGCACAAACACATTCTCTTAAGATATCTTTTATGTTTAACCCTCTCCTTACCAGCCCTAGGAAAATCGTCACATTCATTATGAACGATACAACCAACATTTTTCTTATTCAAATTTCCTTTGTACATCATAGAATTTAAAGAAAATGAAAAGTGTGTTTTAGATAGAGCATGTTTTGCTAAAGAATTATTTAGCGCAAGAACTTAGATACTGCTATTGTGTTTGCGTGATAACAAATCTATTGTTTGTGTTAGTCGGGTGTGAAGTTTTGGGTAAATCCTGAAATGGCTGGTTACAAAATAAAAAAAAAATATATTGTTACTTCTTTGTTGCTTTTCTCTTTTCTCTTTGTTCCAAGTATTTTTGGTCTAGAAAGCAAAGCCACACAGTTGAAGTGATTTATTTGTCGTGGATTGTAGCCAAACACAATGATATTTTAGTTCCCTGAGCGCCAATCCCATAGGACGACTCCCACGACATGACGACATGAAGCATTGATATAGTGCTAAATCGCCAAACCATCGCTATTTGGCTCGTGCAAAGGTTGGTTCCCTTGGGGCCGATTTTTAGTAATCGGTGAACGATTTTAGCTCTCCCTTCTGTTTGATTTTTTGGGTTGTTTTTTTTTTTTTGTTTTATTTTGTTTGTTTTAATATTTATTTTAAATCGAAGTGGCCGAGTGGGTAACAAATTTCACTGTGACCCGGAAGGTCCCGGGTTCGAGCCCCGCTTCAGGCACTATCGTTTTTGAGTAAGATTATTGACCCCCAATTGCTCACTTGGCCAACATGAGTGATTCCTGTTGACTTCAGAAATCTTGTTTGATGAATTATCTGTATTCCTTCGTGGAATGCCTAGGCGACGATATCTTATGATGTCGTGGTGGAAGGGCATAATAAGAAGAGATATATTATTTTTAATACGTTCCGTGATTTCAATGCAGGGTTTTAGTTTTATACTGAATTGTCGGATCGTGGTGGAAAATGTGACCCACCGTATCGAAGCGGTATTATGTCGGGATCCACTCGGTAAGGGAAAATTGAATTCATAGCCACAAATATCCAACTTGGGTTTAATTTCTGTACGTTCTGGTGGAGTATAAAGACTATTTCTTGCATTGCAAAAACTTCTAAGCTCCAATTTCTCATTATCTATCTCTAAATTCACTTCTTGGGGTCTGAATCATCCCGACATAATACCGTTTTGAGACGGGGGGGGGGGGGGGGTCACAAATATGTTGTTTAGAGTTGTGCTGGAATATTTTCATCTCTTCGGAGCACGTGTCCGAACAGTTTCCATCTTTTTTTCTTTCTTTATACGCGAACTGATTGGTTGTACTTTGCATCTCTCATATTATACATCCTCATTACTGGTTTTGTCTGGCCAGTGTACCCCGATAACTTGTCTCAAATGTTTGCGATGAAAGATGCTTTCTTCAAACAAGGAGCCAAATACAGAGGGCGTACTCCAACTTCACTTCCAACAACATTGAATCAAGATCTCAAAAATGCATTTAGAAACAACAACCGAAGACCTGATTTCAACAACAAACGGAGACATCCAACTGCCTCAGCACCTTAACACACACGATGACGTTCTAAAGCTAAGAACACTTGCACAAGACAGAGATTTTTGAAGGAAAATTACTAATTTGAATAATAGAAACAGAGTGACAAACTCGAAGTTACACACTCATTCCGTAGAGACTGCGCAGCCATATTAATTCATTGTAATGAATAGTTTTTTTTAAAAACTAGGAATGATGAGAATGATTTTACACAATACCTCGTATGTAGAGGTATTAAAACTTGCCGAAACTGACCAAAAATATCTGCGACAATACGGATACATCTCATAACCGTGGGAAACCCGCTGAAGAAAATAAAAAACAAAAAACAAAAATAAAACACGAAAGAAACGTTAGTTTTTATATAACGCAATATCCACTTAACGTGCTCAAAGCGCTTTACAAAAGGTTGCCTGACCAACAGCAACACGTAACATGTAAGACGAGACATGACGCCTTTTAGGCGACTTTATAAATCAACGCTGTTAACGGCTACGTAATTATTTTACATCTGAATACAGTGAGAGAATGTGAGTAAAAAGTCTTTTTCCAAGGACTCAACGATAAGCCGAGCGGGGATCGAACCCAGAACCGTCAAATCCGATACAACGAGTGTCATACCACATGGGGAATCTCCTTTGTATAATATTCAGGTTCTTAATGTAAGTGGACAGCGGTCTTTGACCGATTAATATTTGATGGCGACACCCGCAATGGCCGTGTGGGAATTGACTGGAAAGATTTAGTTGATTATGAGTGTAATGTAGAATGTGGCGGCCATGTTCCTCTTTCTGGTGTAGTGAAGCATATTCTGCGCATGCGTGAACACACGTGCAATGTTTTCAGAATATTATAGTGCGAAATGCCAAACAAGTCGAAGAAAAATGCCAAATTAATGGATGAAGAAGAAGAAGAAGAAGAAGAAGAAGAAGAAGAAGAAGAAGAAGAAGAAGAAGAAGAAGAAGAAGAAGAAGAAGAAGAAGAAGAAGAATGACAACAACAACAACAACGACAATACAGAAAGAACAAGAAGAACCAGAAGGATAAGCAATAGTATTGCAAATGTATTCTGAAGTAAACGATGGAAAATAGTTCAGCGGACTCCATATTCTCTAAATATTGGAGAAACAAAAGAAAATGAAGATGCGCAAAGTTTTGCATTTGCCAGAACCATGGCCAAAATGTAGTAAAATTTGTGAGACAATGATTAAATTGGTGATGATGATGATGAAGATGACTATGATGATAATGATGACGACAATGATAATAATTATTATTATCATTTTCATTGTTATTATTATTATCATTGTCGTTATTATTATTATTATTATTATTATTATTATTATTATTATTATTATTATTATTATTATTATTATTATTATTATTATTATTATTATTATTATTATTATTATTATTATTATTATTATTATATTATTATTATTATTTTTATTATTATTATTATTATTATTATTATTATTATTATTATTATTATTAGTAGTAGTAGTAGTAGTAGTACTAGTAGTAGTAGTAGTAGTAGTAGTAGTAGTAGTAGTAGTAGTAGTAGTAGTAGTAGTAGTAGTAGTAGTAGTAGTAGTAGTAGTAGTAGTAGTAGTAGGAGTATTGTTACTATCATTATCATGGTTATTATTATCATTATTATTGTTGTCGTTGTTGTTAAACCGCTTCTTCAGCGAACAAAAACAACAAACAAAAACCAAACAAAAAACAACAACAAAATACCCAATAAAACATTAATACATGAGTAAAAATGTTCGTGCTAAATAATTTTCTGTTTTTCGTATCAACTTTAGAAGTAATATTTTTCACGTTAATATCGTTTTTGTTCTTGGCTGGAGAAGGATTTTGAGCCCGAAAAGTTTCTTGATTTTTCTTTTATTAATTTTATTTTTCATTTTCTTTTTTTTTTCTTTTACGAAAGTGATACATTTATGTTTTGTTTTAATTCTCTTTTACAAGAACGTAGACATATTTTGTATTATTATCTCCCCTTGCGCGGGGGCGGAGCCGTCAATAATAGAAGTGGTCGCAGACATCCCGGGTTGAGTGATTAAACTAGGGGTCAAGGGGTCAAAGCAGCCTTTTTGTTTTTGTTTTAACTCTATCGAAAGTTTACATTTGCCAGTCGTATTTTGTTAAGCATGCCAAAAAGCATAATTTTCAAAATTCCAGGTACAATTTAAAATGAACTTGTCATTTTGTGCTGATTTCAAATTTTTATAAATACACTCACACTCACACACACACATATATATATATATATATATATATATATATATATATATATATATATATATATATATATAGTAATGTCAACTTCATTCTATCTATATGAAACAGCGCCTGACAAGGCAAGGAAGAAAATTAACAAAAAAAGAAAAATATATCACCCTAAAAACACTACCTGCTTCAACACACTTTTTATCTTAATTTTTTTAAAATCTTACACATGTTTTCAATTCAGAAAAGTGAGTGGAGCAGGCACTTATGTTGGTAACAACAAGATATGAAGTGAGTAGAAAAGTGCCAGAAGACAATAGAGAATAAAAATTTTTTTTTTTTTTTTTTTCGCGGCGGTGGGTGGGTTTGAACCTGCGACCTTATTGGTACGACAGCTCCGCCTGGCAGGTGAGAGCGTGGCTCTACCGTGTGAGCTATCCACGAACACAAAAATATTCGTTTCAAACCCAAAGTCATTTCTAGATCCCTCTCTCACCCACTTCTTGAGATCGCCGATTCGTTCACCACCATCGCGAAGTAATTTTGACCAGCAGTTAAGCCTAATAGCCAATATTCTCATCACAAACATATAACAGAAACGATTGAGACATTGAGTATGCTCCGGTGTATGGGGTGAATTTTTAATTCAGAAAAGTGAGTGGAGCAGGCACTTATGTTGGTAACAACAAGATATGAAGTGAGTAGAAAAGTGCCAGAAGACAATAGAGAATAAAATTTTTTTTTTGAAAAAAAAAAAAAAAAAATTATTCTCTATTGTCTTCTGGCACTTTTCTACTCACTTCATATCTTGTTGTTACCAACATAAGTGCCTGCTCCACTCACTTTTCTGAATTAAAAATTCACCCCATACACCGGAGCATACTCAATGTCTCAATCGTTTCTGTTATATGTTTGTGATGAGAATATTGGCTATTAGGCTTAACTGCTGGTCAAAATTACTTCGCGATGGTGGTGAACGAATCGGCGATCTCAAGAAGTGGGTGAGAGAGGGATCTAGAAATGACTTTGGGTTTGAAACGAATATTTTTGTGTTCGTGGATAGCTCACACGGTAGAGCCACGCTCTCACCTGCCAGGCGGAGCTGTCGTACCAATAAGGTCGCAGGTTCAAACCCCACCACCGCCGCGGGAAAAAAAAAAAAAAATTTATTCTCTATTGTCTTCTGGCACTTTTCTACTCACTTCATATCTTGTTGTTACACATGTTTTCAGCGTCGCTTTGATTTGGCATGAAAATGTTCAAACTGGCAACCGTATCAAAAAAAAAAAGTTTCCCAAAATGTCGTATTCCCAAAAGACATGAAGATTAATGGCGTTTATTCTCGCGATTCTTCACTTCTATTTCTGACTGTTCACTTCCATCTCTATACCGTTTCGTTTTTGTTTTTTTTTTAAACTAAAAAACTACCGAAAAGAAAAAAAAAAAGAAAAATAATAAGTTACCGATTGCGTTGCCCAGTTGGTCAACTCAATTTCGTAACAACTCCACTCACTTTCAAATTTGTTTGGTAAATTAAGGGGCGGTTTGGGTCTTTTCTAAAAAAATATAATTACCTATATTGGGCGGTTTTAATCATTCTGTATCGTCATTATAGGTTAAAAAAAACATTTATGCTGAAAAATTTTAATTATCTGTGTTGATACTCATTTTGCGATCTAATTTGGGGGTCTGACATAAAAAAATATAACAATCTCGTGGCAAACGTTCCACATAAACTAATAAAGGAATGACCTCCATATTCTTCCCTCTTGTCAACATTGTGCATAGTGTGTCACCATAGAGAGATTTTACGGGTTTAGCTTATTGATTTTTATTAGATCATTACAAAGTCGAGGATCAAAATGTTATGACAAATTAGATGTAAAAAATTCAGATTTAGGATTATAATTTAAAATTCACAAGTCTTATCAAAAAAATATCTCTATGGTGACATAATACATTATCTCTGTGATAACTGTGGACATTTTCAGACAATTTCATTGAATAGATTCTGAGAAACGTTTGACACAGTTTCGCATACCCTTAGAAAAATGACATATTGGGAAAATAGCAAAATAGCTTCCCGTTTTCACACTTTTCTTACTACCTGTACCATTTTCGACTGTGTTTTTCGTGCCTTTATAGTCTACTTTAAGAATTTGGACTTCAATTATATTATTTCTAAGATAATAAAATATCATTTTCCACCAAAATCTCAAAATCAAATTTTTGAAGGATTTTCCTAATAACCCAAACCGCCCCTTAAAAATAAAATACATAGAAAAATTAAACTTTAAAAAATAAATACATAGATAAAAGTTTATTTCCTTCTCAACTTCGGTTCATTAAAAACAAAATAGAACTTTTTTGTTCTAATTTTTGTTTTGTTCAAAGTGATTAAGAAAGTTTGACCAGAGAATCAGCTAGCGCTTTCGATTGCTTATCCCCCTTTGGTCAATAATTCGGGACAATTCAAACTTTTAATTTTATTTGGTGGAAAAAAAAACAATTTGGAAAGAAACTAATGAAAATCTATTTTCGGTAACTGCAGTTCCAGTTACTTTAATCTGGTAGTCT